>NW_019174545.1:2330735-2930735 GCF_002260705.1 Seriola dumerili | reverse complement strand
GGTCCTATGGCATTAATACAGTTGTGATATAACAGAATGAAAAGAATATAGACTTCCAAACTTGACAGTCACCATTTTACTGGGTAGATGACAACATAGCTGCTGGGTGAAGTTTATGAGGTTTTTCAAAAATCAATAGTTATTCTTCTGTTGGATCAAGAATGTCCACAGGAAGCGTCGGGCCCATCCAGTTATTAGTTTTCAGAATTTGTCGGTTGCATATGAGCAGGCAGATGGAGGAAGTCAGGATTTTTATATTAAGTACAGAAGATTTTCATGACACATCTTTTAAAGAACACCTTAAGGAAAGAGGAAAAAATAATTAAATCCAAGTAAAATACATTTGTAAATTAATATTTGAATTCAGAAAGGAAGTTAAATGTGACTGACAACAATCCTATTTTTAAGATGAAGTCTCATGGAGTAATTTCTTATTTCTATTCTTATTTGGATCACATTAATATATTCATATCTGAATCTGATACATAATAGGTTCATGGCAATGTGACTGCAGTCTAAACTGTAAAATCCGAGTCGGTGAAGTTTCTATATCAGCATGAATGTCCCGTCCTACTGGGAAACTGTATAATCCCCCTTGTAACACAAGTAACACAGTAAGGATAAATCAATTAGAATAAGGTGGTCAAAGACCTCTCAGTCAATTTGGCAATGATGAAAAGATTTAGTTGATTGGTGGGTTCATCCTTTTGTTTACACATAGATCACCTGATTGCACCAACAATATATAAATGTTTTTTCTGGTTTCATTGCAGAAAAATCACCTCCGTGGTCAGAAGAAGAATGCAAGAACTTTGAACATGCACTACAGATGTATGACAAAAACTTTCACCTCATACAGAAACACAAAGTGAGTCTTATTACATGATTTCTTGAACAGACATGGAAAGATGCATATAGATACATATAAAGCTGTGAAAGTTTCTCATTCCCTTTAATGACTTTTTTCTCCTCAGGTCACAACACGAACGGTAGCAGAATGTGTGGCATTTTATTATATGTGGAAGAAGTCAGAGCGCTTTGACTTCTTTGTGCAGCAGAATCGGTTTGGGAAGAAAAAATACAGCAGCTATCCTGGTGTAACGTAAGTGGCAGTGAAGATTTACCTTATCTGTTTGCATTCCTTTTGTGTTTTAGCTTATGTTTAATACAATGAGCTTTGAAAAAATGGAAAAAAGTGCACTTAATTTGGAAGAAACAAATCCACTTGCAATTAAACGTGTTTCTTTGTGTTCAGTGACCTGATGGACAGGCTGGTGGATGAGGCAGAGGGACTGGCAGTGGACAGTTCCTCCTCTGTGTGTTCAGGAGCAGGTGGAGGAGGAAGGATGGAGACTACTACAGACCAACAGCTCAGCCTCCTCAACTCCATCACTGCCAGTGACCTCACAGGTTAGTAATGGGACCAAGTTTTGCAACTATGGAAAAACTTAGGATAAAAATACTTGATAACATCATAGATAACTGTTGCATTTATTTTTCTTATTTGTCAATCAATGTTTTTTTCCGAGTCTCAGTTACTCATGTTAATTGAGTTTCCTGTCTCCTTGCAGCTTTGAGTAACAGTGTAGCCACAGTGTGCAGCCCCGCAGAGGTTAGTTGCCTCGACTCCTACAGCTTTCCTCCACTGGAAAGCCTCCATCGTGGGTCCCTAAACCATGACGAATCGCTTGGGTTCCCTTCCAATGGTGCAGACCCCGACTGCCTCAACATGCTCGACGCGGGCTTCTACCACTCTGACCTGGGCCAGCTAGGAGGAGTGTGTGTCAACAAGGACTGCGAGCGGCCCTCCAAGAGACTCAAGATGGCACTGCCTGACTCCTTTATCAATGATGTGTCTGTGGGTAACCTTGGAGTGGACTTCGAAGCACGAAGGACAACAACACACCACCACCGAATTACTGGCGCCAAAATGGCAGTGTCTGTCACAGACTTTGGGAGCTTGGCTGGCAGTGGCGAGCCCAATGGATTTCTGGGAGCACATGCACGGCACCACACACAGCACACTGCAGCACTTCAGTCAGAGTGATCTTCGTCTTCTTCCCTTGTTCTTCCCTTTTGAAATCCCTTATCCCACTTGTACATAAGACTGACCTCACTGGAGAATCTGATTTGTTTAAATTCTATTATATATATATATATATACATATACATATATATATATATATATATATGTGTGTGTGTATATGAATATACTTTTTTGTTTTCATTTTTTGTGTAATATGACATCAGTGATGTCTATCATATAGAACTAAAATCTTGATTTCTCTCAAGAGTTTATATAGCCATTTATTTTATTTTATTTTATGCGGTCTTGAGATGTGTAACGTCCATGTACAGTGGGGCCCAGAGGCTGCAGTAGGAGAGTTGTGTATCTTCCTCCCTTACATCTACACACAACATCTTCGGAGCTACCGTATGTTATCCTGCCATTCTTTTCAGCTGCCAAAACTGGCTTAGTTTTCTGCCGTTAGTGTTAGTATTTAGTTGCCTGTCTTTTGTAATTTGAAGTGGTACTTTTTCTTTTTCTTTTTTTTTTTTAATTAGTGTTTGGTTTACAGGTACTTTTCAGTAACCAGACTAGTGCAAATGGTTTTATTTGTCTTCAAATAAACCTGGCTAGATATTGTATGAAGAGCAACACTAGCATGGAGATTAGCTTGAAGTCCAGGAAGTGGTGGCTTCAGCTGCTGAAGCCTTCCAATTTGGTTCTTTTTTTTTAGTTTTCTCCTGTGGAAGCTTGTCTGTAGTTTGTCTGCTTGTTTACTTTTAAACTGTTCAAAGTGGCCAAACTGGAACATTTGAATGTTTGCAACAGTTCATTTTTATCGCATTTAAGCATACCCAAATTATAGTCCCTGATTCACATTTTTTCTATTACATTTTTAAACGGGTGATTAAGAATATGTTTGCAGAGTAACATGATGGGAGTCAACTTATTTTACTGACAGATCTGAAGTTTTTTTTTTTTTATCTTGCTTTTTTGTGCTATCAGGCAGACAAGCAAACCATAGCAGCAATATTGCAAAGATATTGGTTGGGTTAATAGCCATTTAAACATAGACATCAAGTGACACACTAAAGTATGTATTTATTGCATATACT
This sequence comes from Seriola dumerili, assembly GCF_002260705.1. Taxonomy (NCBI): domain Eukaryota; kingdom Metazoa; phylum Chordata; class Actinopteri; order Carangiformes; family Carangidae; genus Seriola; species Seriola dumerili. Next base: position 2,927,612 of record NW_019174545.1, on the reverse strand, counting down.
TTTACCTTTTGTGAGATTTTGTTTAATCCTTTAAGCTTTAAGCTTTCACTCATGCTACACTTGGACAAGTTTAGCTGTATATGTTCTTTAGTTAATAGTTGTAGATGTTAGAATATGTTCCTAAATTAAGTAGCGCCATTTTCAGACCACTTAGCAAGCTAAGGTAAGCCAGCTAGCAGTATTATCTCTTTATTTAAAGCCACTCTGATTTTGTGTTCAACCTCACAGCCTAGCCTGTACTGAGTAGAGAATGCCTTGTATAATCTGGTCGACAATTTCTTGGAGTGTGGTAGCAGAAATGGAGCGGTTTCATCTTGACTTGAGTCCGTAATTGTGAACTGTAAAATGTTTAGCGGGTCATTGTCAGTTGATTGGATGCAGTAGTAGTGTTTACTTAATTTATCTATGCATTGTGCTATGAATAATTAGTTTGTTTCAGGGGTTCATCTTTGTCATGTCCATAGATCTTGTATTTCACCATTATGTATGTACAGACGGGATTCATGCCTCTAAATCATTAAGTTCGATCAAGTAATTCAGTTTCCAAGCCCAGCATCAGAGAAGATATTCACTTCTGCGTTTCATGTAAATAATTAGCAAATAGCCTTTAAAAAGTCTATTAACTGACCTCTTACACTTGTGAATCTGTGTTGATACAAAGGTTTTAATTTGATTCCTTGTCAAAAAGGCAATAATTTGTAGATATGTACAGATATTTTGAGTTTCGCATTTTACCGGTTGACTTGGTGTTTGAATTTTCTTTTTTCTCTTTGGAAAGTCATGATACCCACACACCAGGACACAGCTGAAACCACGCATGCCAGCTGTGTTCCTTTCTCAAGTGTACCACTGAAAACGGCTTTACCCTAAGACGTATTGATATTACTCAGTGTTGCAATTTTGCATTCGAAACTTGCAGCCATGTGTAAAAGACGATCATCTTTCTTTCCTCAAAAAAAAAACTTTTTACATGTCGTCGTCTATCTGTCTTGATGGTAAAGGGATGGCTGCTGCTCTAAGTATGTGGAGAGCTCGTTTCTCTTTTAATGCAATGTGCATAATGCAGTAGGTCCTCCAAGCTCTTCTAGCTTTAGCAGTGCAGTGATATTTATTTCACCTGTGGTTTGTACAAAGACTCAGAAAAACTGTCAGAATGTAAAGGCCATTAAGTAGTAGAAGTAGGTTTTTCACCACCCTGTGAACTTTCAAAAATGTGATATTTTATTGATATCTCTGGTATGAGACTTGTGTGTGCAAGCAAGCACTAAACAAATTTATTTTATATTTTGTATTGTGTTTTGAAGTTTAAAAAGGAAAAAAAATTATAGCAGTTGTTTTGAAAAAGAAAACTCGACTCCTTTGATGAAAACAAAAACACCTTTGTGAATAAAAACCTACAAAACTTAAAAATGTATATCCAGAAATATAGACAATCAAAAACTTCACTATGAGAAATGTTCAAGAAGCTATCTTTATTGTTTATAAGAATTGTACATAAGCATTGAGTTGTTTTTTTTTTTTTCTTTTGTTAAACATTATTTTGTATTTTCTGTTGTACTTTAATACCTTGTGTACAGATCCAGAAATAAAGCTCTGGAAAAGGTTCAGAGATGATTGCATGTTTGTTATTTATCATTACACAGAAGAGTTAAGCTGATTGATTCATATGGAAAGATGTGGTTTCAGTGTTGAGTTATATTGTGGTTATACATTACTGACAGAAATGACTCATAATTATTCATACAATTTCAATGTGATTTCTAGTATTTAAATTGAATTGAAATTTTGTTGGAGAACTGGAGAACGGTACATCTGCTGTTGAAGGTCAAGAATAACCTGTCATGATTAACGACAACGTGAACAATAATATGAATTTATATTTCCGTGATAACTAGGCAAACTCCAGCTGCTGATGGAAGTGTCTGATATGGCCAAAAGCTCCAGAACAAGCAGGTAAGTGAACCTTAAGCTGACATTTTTTATTTTGTCATGTTTGACTAATTCAGGGTTTTTTGATAAAAAGCGCAATAAAAATCTTAAATTGCCAAAAACATTAAGTGTGGAACAAGAAAATGTATTTTCTGTATATGTAATTTGAAAATCACAGGATGGTAAAAATGACTGCCTTTGAGTGCTAACAACTGGTTTTTCATTACCTTGGTCTTCTCAGAGGAATGGGCAAAGTCAGAAAGTCTTCAGCCAGAGTCACTTCTACACCACTGTCCTGTAGCGCTTCTTCAGCCTGTCTCTTGAGCTCTGAGACATCGTCCTCGTCTCCTTCCGTCTGCAGGGAGCTGGGTTTGTACCTCTGACTGAAGTGGTACAGCACCAATTTCCGCACACAGCAAGCCCGAGCCACCGCTGCCGCCATATCAGGTGTACTGTGTCCGTGGTCCACTGCTTTCTCCCGGTGCTCGTTCCCCAGAGTCGCCTCATGAACCAGAATGTCCGCTCCGTTGCACAAACTCAGTGGTCCTTCTCCCAGAACTGAGCTACAGTCCCCTAAAATGCAGACTTTCCTCCCTGGAATGGTTTCTTCCAGGACCTCACTAGGGAGAACAACACGCCCGCTCTCCAAAGTTACAGACTCTCCAGCTTTGAGACGGCCATAGAGAGGCCCTGGTTTCAGCCCTGAGGGACACAAAATGAGACCAGTCACATTAATCCACATGTACCATTTGGAGGACACTTTTCTTATGTAGTATGTGAAATTTAGACTCCTGAAACACAAGACCTTCAAATTATTTTACAACAGAATTAGAATGAAGTCAATTAAATAAAACTATGCAGTTCTCAACTGATAAAACTACTATACAATGCCAAACATATACACAATTTATATTTTTCATTCGTATGTTAAAATCTTTTCTCCCACATTACCTGCTTGGAAACTATATTGATGGTTTTAAAAAAAAATCAAAATTACAACTATGGATATAATGTCCATAAATATATATATATATATATATATATATATATAATGAACCATTTCTGATCTGCGCCTCATATACTGTAAAATGTTTTTTTTGTAATTCCACATAAATTCATCGGACTAGTGATACTGAACTCAACCTTAAACCACCTCCAATAACCACCTCCAATATGTAACTGGTACTGAACAGCTGTGAATTTTTCCTTTTTTGTCTTTTTATACAAATATTCCAATAAAAAAAAAAATTTGATTTTTACCCAGTTCCTTCAGTAGTTCAGTTTTCAGTCTTCCGGGACGATCATGCTCCTGAACACAAAAACCAAAGGAAGGGATGCGGTGGAACAACCTGAAGGCTTTGACCACAAACTTCTTGTCTTCAAAGAGGATGTAACAGTCACTGGAGACATCCAGGGAGATTGTCCTGCCTGGTCTCTCCTGTGGGTGTGGAGGACCACACTCTGCTGTCATCTGAAGAGAGAAAACTCCCATCAGTAAACAACACAAAACAACACAAAATAGGTAAGAAAATCTCCTTTGGGCTTACAAAAAATGTTTCATAACCAGTCAGAATTATTAACAAATCAAATTAATTTCATTAACTGAAACAGAATCCATGCTTGTTTGAGCTGTGTTGGGTGTGGTGTTTTGGGCTTAAACAAAAGCTGAGTAAAAAGTTACTTGTTTTGGAGGGGAGTTATAAAGAAAGGCAGTTATAAAGTATTTAGAATCATTAACAATGATCAGAATGACATATTCCAGAAGAGGCTGCTACTAATCAATATATCACAAAACAACAGACTGGCCCAGTGCCTTTATAGTGTTTTGCACTATAAAGAAAGGTGAAGTATGATTTTTCACAACACACAACCAGTCACATACCTCCAGACTGAGCTGTCCCTCTTCCGGACTCTGTTCAGGGGTGGGCTCCAGCTCATGTACTACAGCAACATGCACAGTATAGGTAAGATCAGAGCAGAGAATGTTAGAGTAAAAAAGTAAAAGTTAAATGGTGGTAATACTGGGAAACAATATAGCAAATAAAGAAGGCTAAATTGTCTTACTACTAAACCAGAGGGTGTCTACTTTTCAGGGTATATAGCTATTGTATATTTTTTTATTGAATATATTCTGTATATTTTGGACCTGCCTGCATAAGGGAAGAGCAGCTGAGACCCTGTGAGGCCAAGTGTAACCCTGAGAAAGTGCCGGAGCCCCCGAGGCCCATAGATGTCCACACAGTTGAGGTTCTGCTGTGGGTCAGGGTTGGTGTTGAGACTCACAGTGCAAAGGAGACCAGGCAGACCAAACAGGTGATCTCCATGCAAGTGGGAGATGAAAACCTTGGTGATTCGACCTGGGTAGAAAACATGACGTATTATTACATCCTACAGGTGTTATCATAGGAATGTTGAGAGAGCAAGGGACAATTTGTCTGACTTGATTATGCCTGAATAAAGTTAAATAAACTAGAGTGGTAAAATACATGCTAATGTGAAATACAACAAATAAAGAAGGCCAAAAGGCCTTACACTTATCAGATCAGACATATATTGTTTGCCAATGATATAATAATATGTCATAATGTTAAAAATTCACATGGAATCAAAAAAGTTCAGGGTCAAGAAATCATAGCAAAAGCAATTTAAATTTACAGAATACTTACAAAAGTTACAAATACTCTGATTACTCTATTTACCTTTTTCATGTGTTTGAACTTATATAAAACAAATTCTGAAATTATCCTAAAATTAAGTGAACTTTTGAATGACATACATATTGTACTTGGAGAGGCAATAGCAGAAGCCTGAAGAGTTCATTCACGTTTATTAAAGTGGTTTATAGTGTTTTTCAAGTACTTTAAAGACTTTATTTTAAAAATGTTTAAATGTGGCAGCCTGCACGAGAAGCTACATTGAGTGACTCACCGGCTCTGAGCGGGCTCCTCATCAGCTGTGTTTGGGTTCCCTCTCCGCAGTCAAACAGCCAGCATTCCCCCTCCGTCCGCAGCACCAGAGCCGAGGCACCGCGGTGAGGAGACGGGTAGGCCGAGCCGGTCCCGAGGAAAGTCATATCCATGGTCATCCTCCCCAAAGTTCCAGCAAAACTGGTGGAAAGTTCCTACAACTGACAATCACTCAGAAGCATCATGCCACGCTCGACGTAAACAGTCACGCTCTAATGACGTAAAAAGAGCGACGGTGAGGCGTTCAATTCGTAAATGTTTTCTCGTAAATTTCTATATTGTAACACATCTACAGTACATTGCAGTTGCAATTTGATTTTGATATATAATTTTAATAAGAATGTATAGTATAGAATGTAGAGTATAGTAAGTCATAAAATCGTTATGGTATAGTAAAGCATAAAAATGTCATGGTATAGTAAGGCATAAAAACGTCATAGTATAGTAAGGAATAAAAAGTAAAGGTATAGGAAGGCGCAAAAACGTCAAAAACGTCACAGTATAGTAAGTCATAAAAAATCATAAAAACGTCATAGTATAGGAAGGCATAAAAAGGTCAAAAAACATCATAGTATAGTCAGGCATAAAAACTCATAAAGACATCATAGTATAGTAAGGCATAAAAAGTCATAAAAATAACATATTATAGTAAGGCATAAAAAGTCATAAAAACAACATAGTGTAGTAAGGCATAAAATGTCATGAAACATCATAGTATAGTAAGGCATTAAAATGTCAAAAAACATCATGTAAAGTAAGGCTTAAAATGTCATAAAAGCGTCATAGTATAGTAAGGCATGAAAAATGATAAAAACATCATAGTATAGTAAGGAAAAGAAAGTCATAAAAACTCATAGTATAGTAAGTCATAAAAAGTCATAAAAACGACATAGTATAGTATGGCATAAAAAGTAATAAAAACGTCATAGTACAGTAAGGCATAAAAAGTCATAAAACGTCACAGTATATTAAGGCATAAAAAGTAATAAAAACGTCATAAAAACATCATAGTATGGTAAGGCATAAAAAGTCATAAAAATGTCATGTAAAGTAAGGCTTAAAATGTCATAAAAGCGTCATAGTATAGTAAGGCGTGAAAAATGATAAAAACATCATAGTATAGTAAGAAGAAGAAAGTCATAAAAACTCAGTATAGTAAGTCATAAAAAGTCATAAAAACGACATAGTATAGTATGGCATAAAAAGTCATAAAAACGACATAGTATAGTATGGCATAAAAAGTCATAAAAACGACATAGTATAGTATGGCATAAAAAGTCATAAAAACGACATAGTATAGTATGGCATAAAAAGTCATAAAAACGACATAGTATAGTATGGCATAAAAAGTCATAAAAACGACATAGTATAGTATGGCATAAAAAGTCATAAAAACGACATAGTATAGTATGGCATAAAAAGTCATAAAAACGACATAGTATAGTATGGCATAAAAAGTCATAAAAACGACATAGTATAGTATGGCATAAAAAGTCATAAAAACGACATAGTATAGTATGGCATAAAAAGTCATAAAAACGACATAGTATAGTATGGCATAAAAAGTCATAAAAACGACATAGTATAGTATGGCATAAAAAGTCATAAAAACGACATAGTATAGTATGGCATAAAAAGTCATAAAAACGACATAGTATAGTATGGCATAAAAAGTCATAAAAACGACATAGTATAGTATGGCATAAAAAGTCATAAAAACGACATAGTATAGTATGGCATAAAAAGTCATAAAAACGACATAGTATAGTATGGCATAAAAAGTCATAAAAACGACATAGTATAGTATGGCATAAAAAGTCATAAAAACGACATAGTATAGTATGGCATAAAAAGTCATAAAAACGACATAGTATAGTATGGCATAAAAAGTCATAAAAACGACATAGTATAGTATGGCATAAAAAGTCATAAAAACGACATAGTATAGTATGGCATAAAAAGTCATAAAAACGACATAGTATAGTATGGCATAAAAAGTCATAAAAACGACATAGTATAGTATGGCATAAAAAGTCATAAAAACGACATAGTATAGTATGGCATAAAAAGTCATAAAAACGACATAGTATAGTATGGCATAAAAAGTCATAAAAACGACATAGTATAGTATGGCATAAAAAGTCATAAAAACGACATAGTATAGTATGGCATAAAAAGTCATAAAAACGACATAGTATAGTATGGCATAAAAAGTCATAAAAACGACATAGTATAGTATGGCATAAAAAGTCATAAAAACGACATAGTATAGTATGGCATAAAAAGTCATAAAAACGACATAGTATAGTATGGCATAAAAAGTCATAAAAACGACATAGTATAGTATGGCATAAAAAGTCATAAAAACGACATAGTATAGTATGGCATAAAAAGTCATAAAAACGACATAGTATAGTATGGCATAAAAAGTCATAAAAACGACATAGTATAGTATGGCATAAAAAGTCATAAAAACGACATAGTATAGTATGGCATAAAAAGTCATAAAAACGACATAGTATAGTATGGCATAAAAAGTAATAAAAACGTCATAAAAACATCATAGTATGGTAAGGCATAAAAAGTCATAAAAATGTCATGTAAAGTAAGGCTTAAAATGTCATAAAAGCGTCATAGTATAGTAAGGCATGAAAAATGATAAAAACATCATAGTATAGTAAGAAAAAGAAAGTCATAAAAACTCAGTATAGTAAGTCATAAAAAGTCATAAAAACGACATAGTATACTATGGCATAAAAAGTCATAAAAACATCATAGTATGGTAAGGCATAAAAAGTCATAAAAATGTCATACTATAGTAAGGTATTAAAATGTCAAATAACGTCATAGTATAGTAAGGCATTAAATGTCATAAAAACATGATAGTATAATAATGCATAAGAAATTATAAAAACGACATAGTATAGTAAGGCAAAAAAAAGACATTGTATAGTAAGGCATAGAATGTCATAAAAATTTCATAGTATAGTAAGGCATGAAAAGTCATGAAAACGTAATAGTTCAATAAAGCATGAAATATAAAAACGTCATAGTATAGTCAGGCATAAAAAGTAAAAAAAAACGTCATAGTATCATAAGGCATGAAACTGTCAAAAAAATTTATCAGTATATTGAGACATAAAACAATTATTGTACATCAGGCATAAAAAGTCATGAAAACATCAACTTTTGTAAGGCATAAAAATGTCAAAAAATGTCACAGTATAGTGAGGCATAAAAGCGTCGTAGGCCATAAATAGTCATAAAAATGTGATAGTATTGTGATGGCCCTGGACCATATGACCATACTTTGTTTTGGCCTGTTCCTGTTTTATGTGTGTTTTTTCAGGTACTTCCTGTCTGACTTTACCTGAATGGAGCCTATTTAAGCTGGGATATTCAAGATGGCCTCTCTCTCTCAGCCCTCCTGGAACGCTGGCGCCGTTCAGGTGGCCAATGTGATTTTGTTTGTTGTATGTTGTGTTTCAGGCCTGTGTTCTTCTACATGTAGTTTAAGTTGGCTTTCATTTTCCTAGCACCCAACACCTACACTACACTACTGACTTCATGTTTTCTAGGTTGGTTGAGTTAAGTGAGTTATCCTCAATAAATTTGGTTTCTTTAAATGGTTACTGTCTGGACCTCCATTCTTGGTTTTGTTCCTAAATGAGCTGGGCTTAACAGTATGATAACGCGTAAAATATTTTAAAACATCAAAGTATAATCAGACATAAATAGTGAAAAAAAGGTTATGGTATACTGGGAAATAAATAGTCATGAAAACGTCATATTATATTTAGGCATGCAAAAGTGAAAAGCGTCATGGTATAGTAAGACATAAAAAGTAATAAAAAAATTATTATGTAGTAAGGCATTAAAATGTCATAGTATGGTAAGTCATAAAAAGTCATAAAAACGCCATAGTATACTAAGGCATAAAAAGTCAAAAAAAGTCATAGTATAGTATGGCATAAAAAGTCAAAAAACGACATAGTATACTATGGCATAAAAAGTCATAAAAACGACATAGTATAGTATGGCATAAAAAATCATGAAAACGACATAGTATAGTATGGCATAAAAAGTCATAAAAACGACATAGTATACTAAGGCATAAAAAGTCATAGTAAGGTAAGTCATAAAAAATCATAAAAACGACAAAGTATACTAAGGCATAAAAAGTCAAAAAAAGTCATAGTATAGTATGGCATAAAAAGTCATAAAAACGACATAGTATAGTATGGCATAAAAAGTCATAAAAACGTCATAGTATACTAAGGCATAAAAAGTCAAAGTATGGTAAGTCATAAAAAGTCATAAAAACGTCATAGTATACTAAGGCATAAAAAGTCAAAGTATGGTAAGTCATAAAAAGTCATAGTATAGTATGGCATAAAAAGTCATAAAAACGACATAGTATAGTAAGGCATAAAAAGTCATAGTAAGGTAAGTCATAAAAAGTCATAAAAACGACATAGTATAGTATGGCATAAAAAGTCAAAAAAAGTCATAGTATAGTATGGCATAAAAAGTCATAAAAACGACATAGTATAGTATGGCATAAAAAGTCATAAAAACGTCATAGTATACTAAGGCATAAAAAGTCATAGTAAGGTAAGTCATAAAAAGTCATAAAAACGACATAGTATAGTATGGCATAAAAAGTCAAAAAAAGTCATAGTATAGTATGGCATAAAAAGTCATAAAAACGACATAGTATAGTATGGCATAAAAAGTCATAAAAACGTCATAGTATACTAAGGCATAAAAAGTCATAGTAAGGTAAGTCATAAAAAGTCATAAAAACGACATAGTATAGTATGGCATAAAAAGTCAAAAAAAGTCATAGTATAGTATGGCATAAAAAGTCATAAAAACGACATAGTATAGTATGGCATAAAAAGTCATAAAAACGACATAGTATACTAAGGCATAAAAAGTCATAGTAAGGTAAGTCATAAAAAGTCATAAAAACGACATAGTATAGTATGGCATAAAAAGTCAAAAAAAGTCATAGTATAGTATGGCATAAAAAGTCATAAAAACGACATAGTATAGTATGGCATAAAAAGTCATAAAAACGACATAGTATACTAAGGCATAAAAAGTCATAGTAAGGTAAGTCATAAAAAGTCATAAAAACGACATAGTATAGTATGGCATAAAAAGTCAAAAAAAGTCATAGTATAGTATGGCATAAAAAGTCATAAAAACGACATAGTATAGTATGGCATAAAAAGTCATAAAAACGTCATAGTATACTAAGGCATAAAAAGTCATAGTAAGGTAAGTCATAAAAAGTCATAAAAACGACATAGTATAGTATGGCATAAAAAGTCAAAAAAAGTCATAGTATAGTATGGCATAAAAAGTCATAAAAACGACATAGTATAGTATGGCATAAAAAGTCATAAAAACGACATAGTATACTAAGGCATAAAAAGTCATAGTAAGGTAAGTCATAAAAAGTCATAAAAACGACATAGTATAGTATGGCATAAAAAGTCAAAAAAAGTCATAGTATAGTATGGCATAAAAAGTCATAAAAACGACATAGTATAGTATGGCATAAAAAGTCATAAAAACGTCATAGTATACTAAGGCATAAAAAGTCATAGTAAGGTAAGTCATAAAAAGTCATAAAAACGTCATAGTATAGTATGGCATAAAAAGTCAAAAAAAGTCATAGTATAGTATGGCATAAAAAGTCATAAAAACGACATAGTATAGTATGGCATAAAAAGTCATAAAAACGACATAGTATACTAAGGCATAAAAAGTCATAGTAAGGTAAGTCATAAAAAGTCATAAAAACGTCATAGTATAGTATGGCATAAAAAGTCAAAAAAAGTCATAGTATAGTATGGCATAAAAAGTCATAAAAACGACATAGTATAGTATGGCATAAAAAGTCATAAAAACGACATAGTATACTAAGGCATAAAAAGTCATAGTAAGGTAAGTCATAAAAAGTCATAAAAACGTCATAGTATAGTATGGCATAAAAAGTCAAAAAAAGTCATAGTATAGTATGGCATAAAAAGTCATAAAAACGACATAGTATAGTATGGCATAAAAAGTCATAAAAACGACATAGTATACTAAGGCATAAAAAGTCATAGTAAGGTAAGTCATAAAAAGTCATAAAAACGTCATAGTATAGTATGGCATAAAAAGTCAAAAAAAGTCATAGTATAGTATGGCATAAAAAGTCATAAAAACGACATAGTATAGTATGGCATAAAAAGTCATAAAAACGACATAGTATACTAAGGCATAAAAAGTCATAGTAAGGTAAGTCATAAAAAGTCATAAAAACGACATAGTATAGTATGGCATAAAAAGTCAAAAAAAGTCATAGTATAGTATGGCATAAAAAGTCATAAAAACGACATAGTATAGTATGGCATAAAAAGTCATAAAAACGACATAGTATACTAAGGCATAAAAAGTCATAGTAAGGTAAGTCATAAAAAGTCATAAAAACGACATAGTATAGTATGGCATAAAAAGTCAAAAAAAGTCATAGTATAGTATGGCATAAAAAGTCATAAAAACGACATAGTATAGTATGGCATAAAAAGTCATAAAAACGACATAGTATACTAAGGCATAAAAAGTCATAGTAAGGTAAGTCATAAAAAGTCATAAAAACGTCATAGTATAGTATGGCATAAAAAGTCAAAAAAAGTCATAGTATAGTATGGCATAAAAAGTCATAAAAACGACATAGTATAGTATGGCATAAAAAGTCATAAAAACGACATAGTATACTAAGGCATAAAAAGTCATAGTAAGGTAAGTCATAAAAAGTCATAAAAACGTCATAGTATAGTATGGCATAAAAAGTCAAAAAAAGTCATAGTATAGTATGGCATAAAAAGTCATAAAAACGACATAGTATAGTATGGCATAAAAAGTCATAAAAACGTCATAGTATACTAAGGCATAAAAAGTCATAGTAAGGTAAGTCATAAAAAGTCATAAAAACGTCATAGTATAGTATGGCATAAAAAGTCAAAAAAAGTCATAGTATAGTATGGCATAAAAAGTCATAAAAACGACATAGTATAGTATGGCATAAAAAGTCATAAAAACGACATAGTATACTAAGGCATAAAAAGTCATAGTAAGGTAAGTCATAAAAAGTCATAAAAACGTCATAGTATAGTATGGCATAAAAAGTCAAAAAAAGTCATAGTATAGTATGGCATAAAAAGTCATAAAAACGACATAGTATAGTATGGCATAAAAAGTCATAAAAACGACATAGTATACTAAGGCATAAAAAGTCATAGTAAGGTAAGTCATAAAAAGTCATAAAAACGTCATAGTATAGTATGGCATAAAAAGTCAAAAAAAGTCATAGTATAGTATGGCATAAAAAGTCATAAAAACGACATAGTATAGTATGGCATAAAAAGTCATAAAAACGACATAGTATACTAAGGCATAAAAAGTCATAGTAAGGTAAGTCATAAAAAGTCATAAAAACGTCATAGTATAGTATGGCATAAAAAGTCAAAAAAAGTCATAGTATAGTATGGCATAAAAAGTCATAAAAACGACATAGTATAGTATGGCATAAAAAGTCATAAAAACGACATAGTATACTAAGGCATAAAAAGTCATAGTAAGGTAAGTCATAAAAAGTCATAAAAACGACATAGTATAGTATGGCATAAAAAGTCAAAAAAAGTCATAGTATAGTATGGCATAAAAAGTCATAAAAACGACATAGTATAGTATGGCATAAAAAGTCATAAAAACGACATAGTATACTAAGGCATAAAAAGTCATAGTAAGGTAAGTCATAAAAAGTCATAAAAACGACATAGTATAGTATGGCATAAAAAGTCAAAAAAAGTCATAGTATAGTATGGCATAAAAAGTCATAAAAACGACATAGTATAGTATGGCATAAAAAGTCATAAAAACGACATAGTATACTAAGGCATAAAAAGTCATAGTAAGGTAAGTCATAAAAAGTCATAAAAACGTCATAGTATAGTATGGCATAAAAAGTCAAAAAAAGTCATAGTATAGTATGGCATAAAAAGTCATAAAAACGACATAGTATAGTATGGCATAAAAAGTCATAAAAACGACATAGTATACTAAGGCATAAAAAGTCATAGTAAGGTAAGTCATAAAAAGTCATAAAAACGTCATAGTATAGTATGGCATAAAAAGTCAAAAAAAGTCATAGTATAGTATGGCATAAAAAGTCATAAAAACGACATAGTATAGTATGGCATAAAAAGTCATAAAAACGACATAGTATACTAAGGCATAAAAAGTCATAGTAAGGTAAGTCATAAAAAGTCATAAAAACGACATAGTATAGTATGGCATAAAAAGTCAAAAAAAGTCATAGTATAGTATGGCATAAAAAGTCATAAAAACGACATAGTATAGTATGGCATAAAAAGTCATAAAAACGACATAGTATACTAAGGCATAAAAAGTCATAGTAAGGTAAGTCATAAAAAGTCATAAAAACGTCATAGTATAGTATGGCATAAAAAGTCAAAAAAAGTCATAGTATAGTATGGCATAAAAAGTCATAAAAACGACATAGTATAGTATGGCATAAAAAGTCATAAAAACGACATAGTATACTAAGGCATAAAAAGTCATAGTAAGGTAAGTCATAAAAAGTCATAAAAACGACATAGTATAGTATGGCATAAAAAGTCAAAAAAAGTCATAGTATAGTATGGCATAAAAAGTCATAAAAACGACATAGTATAGTATGGCATAAAAAGTCATAAAAACGACATAGTATACTAAGGCATAAAAAGTCATAGTAAGGTAAGTCATAAAAAGTCATAAAAACGACATAGTATAGTATGGCATAAAAAGTCAAAAAAAGTCATAGTATAGTATGGCATAAAAAGTCATAAAAACGACATAGTATAGTATGGCATAAAAAGTCATAAAAACGTCATAGTATACTAAGGCATAAAAAGTCATAGTAAGGTAAGTCATAAAAAGTCATAAAAACGACATAGTATAGTATGGCATAAAAAGTCAAAAAAAGTCATAGTATAGTATGGCATAAAAAGTCATAAAAACGACATAGTATAGTATGGCATAAAAAGTCATAAAAACGACATAGTATACTAAGGCATAAAAAGTCATAGTAAGGTAAGTCATAAAAAGTCATAAAAACGACATAGTATAGTATGGCATAAAAAGTCAAAAAAAGTCATAGTATAGTATGGCATAAAAAGTCATAAAAACGACATAGTATAGTATGGCATAAAAAGTCATAAAAACGTCATAGTATACTAAGGCATAAAAAGTCATAGTAAGGTAAGTCATAAAAAGTCATAAAAACGACATAGTATAGTATGGCATAAAAAGTCAAAAAAAGTCATAGTATAGTATGGCATAAAAAGTCATAAAAACGACATAGTATAGTATGGCATAAAAAGTCATAAAAACGACATAGTATACTAAGGCATAAAAAGTCATAGTAAGGTAAGTCATAAAAAGTCATAAAAACGTCATAGTATAGTATGGCATAAAAAGTCAAAAAAAGTCATAGTATAGTATGGCATAAAAAGTCATAAAAACGACATAGTATAGTATGGCATAAAAAGTCATAAAAACGACATAGTATACTAAGGCATAAAAAGTCATAGTAAGGTAAGTCATAAAAAGTCATAAAAACGTCATAGTATAGTATGGCATAAAAAGTCAAAAAAAGTCATAGTATAGTATGGCATAAAAAGTCATAAAAACGACATAGTATAGTATGGCATAAAAAGTCATAAAAACGACATAGTATACTAAGGCATAAAAAGTCATAGTAAGGTAAGTCATAAAAAGTCATAAAAACGTCATAGTATAGTATGGCATAAAAAGTCAAAAAAAGTCATAGTATAGTATGGCATAAAAAGTCATAAAAACGACATAGTATAGTATGGCATAAAAAGTCATAAAAACGACATAGTATACTAAGGCATAAAAAGTCATAGTAAGGTAAGTCATAAAAAGTCATAAAAACGACATAGTATAGTATGGCATAAAAAGTCAAAAAAAGTCATAGTATAGTATGGCATAAAAAGTCATAAAAACGACATAGTATAGTATGGCATAAAAAGTCATAAAAACGTCATAGTATACTAAGGCATAAAAAGTCATAGTATGGTAAGTCATAAAAAGTCATAAAAACGACATAGTATAGTATGGCATAAAAAGTCAAAAAAAGTCATAGTATAGTATGGCATAAAAAGTCATAAAAACGACATAGTATAGTATGGCATAAAAAGTCATGAAAACGTCATAGTATACTAAGGCATAAAAAGTCATAGTATGGTAAGTCATAAAAAGTCATAAAAACGACATAGTATAGTATGGCATAAAAAGTCAAAAAAAGTCATAGTATAGTATGGCATAAAAAGTCATAAAAACGACATAGTATAGTATGGCATAAAAAGTCATAAAAACGACAGTATAGTATGGCATAAAAAGTCATGAAAACGTCATAGTATACTAAGGCATAAAAACGACATAGTATAGTATGGCATAAAAAGACATGAAAACGTCAAAGTTTACTAAGGCATAAAAAGTCAAAAAAAGTCATAGTATAGTATGGCATAAAAAGTCATAAAAACAACATAGTATAGTATGGCATAAAAAGTCATAAAAACGACATAGTATAGTATGGCATAAAAAGTCATAAAACTGTCATATTATAACAAGGCATAAAAAGTCATAGTATAGTAAGTCATAAAAAGTCATAAAAATATCATAGTATACTAAAGTATAAAAAGACATAGTGTGTTAAGGCATAAAAAGTCCTAAAAAGTCACAGTATAATAAGGTATATAAAGGCACAAAAACGACATTGTATAGGAAGGCATAAAAAAATCATAAAAACGTCATAGTATACTAAGGCACAAAAAATCATAAAAAGTCATAGTACAGTAAGGCATAAAAAGTCATAGTAAGGTAAAAAACGTTATATACTATGGTATAAAAAGTCATAACAACGTCATATACTATGGTATAAAAAGTCATAATAACATCATAGTATAGTAACGCATAAAAACGACATAGTAAGGAATAAAAAGTCATACAAACGACATATTATAGTAAGGCACAAAAAGACATAAAAATGGCATATTATAGTAAGGCATAAAAAGTCATAAAAACGACACAGTAAGGCATAAAAAGTCATAAAAAGATCATAGTATACTACGGCAGTGGATATAATAAAAAAAATTGAATACCATTGATACAAAACTAAAATGTCAATGAATCAATCCTGAAAAAAACATTTACAAAATTAAAACAGCAGACAAGTTAGCCAGTGTAAAACAGGTTTTATTCTGCACTTTAACATCACTGAAGCAGCACAAACATGCTGCACTTTGCATACAAACGCTAAGGCAATATAACTGTGTAACAAAAATAACCTTCAGAATGACAAAGGACAAAGCACTACATGAATGCACACTTTAGTGAAATGTGGAGGAAATCACGAGCAGACCAATCACCGATCACAACACAGTAAAAACTCGTAATGGACAATTATAGTCAGTAACAACAACTGGATAAACACATGACATGAGCAAACACTTAATGGGGTTTAACCGTTATATAGTTTCTTTTACATAAAACTAAAGTTATATGTAGAAAACGTTGCCTTTAACAACATATTAAGTATTCGTAACCAGAAGCTGCAAAGTCTATCAGAGAAAAAGCTGCACGTTGAATAACACACAATTACTTCATTTTGTACAATACAAACAGCAATTTTTATATTCATAGTGCTGATGGGTTGTTTCTCAGCTCTGTTTGCAGCATGTTAAGAGGTCTACGTTGTGGAAATGGAGTGACTTTGAACACTTTGGCACTCCAGTGCAGGAAGTCAGAAGGGCCTAAAACACAGTCCTGAGGTTAAAATATACACAGTGGACTAGCATATATATTTTCACATACTGAAATAACTACCAATGCCATAATCTGGTTCAATATAAAAATGCTTCTCTATTGACACTTAGGATAGTTAAAGTTGACTTGTTAGCATTACTCAGTTTCTCCATCAAAAATAAAAATTGCCAGTAACAATCCATCTTTCAGGCACCATTACCCTTTACACCAAAAACTGTACATTAATATTGTCACCAAGGATCCAAAAGGTAGAGAGAATGAAAACCATATTAAAAGGGGCAAAATATCAAGATGTCAGTGATGTCCTTTCCCAACTGGGCTAGTTGGTTAAATAACTTTTGATACCAATAATATAGTTTTTGAGTAGCTCACAGTGTAAATCATGTATTAAACTTGACTATGTTACAACTTCTTCTAGATCATGGTAGATGAAGTTGTAACAGTCAGTTTATCTTTTTCTCGATCATGGTAGATCACAGTGAACAGAGACCTAGCCTGTAAGTGTGTTGTGTTGTTGAATATGTTCCATGGAGTAAAACCCACACACCAACCAGCAAACACACACGTATTGGACGTATTTTAGACAGCTTTATAGTTACTCTTTCAGCGCACAGTCCCACTTTTCCACAAAAGTGCCTGTACAGTAAATAAAATATAATAAAAAGAAAAAAATGATAGTTTAGCCAATTATTTTATACTGCACACTGTTTCCTTAAATATGTATATCACACTTAAGCAAAAGGGGTCTTCATACCACAATTCATTTAAGGAGAGTTGATGACTTAACAAAACATCAAAAAACACCACACAAAAATAAAACAAAATAAATTCTGAGAAACAAACATAATGTGACAAGAACAATTGAACAAATAAAATGCTGGAGTGGACGTTGGATGTGTTGTCAAGCTGCAGGATTCCTTGAATGTTTTTAGATATAAATTTAATTTAATTTCCCTTCATACAATCTCATCAGTTTCCATTAAGAGGTCTTTCTTTAAATACTCACTTTATTTCTCCCCTGAGTTACACTTTCTATTCTCTTTTTCACCGTTTACACATAAAAGCCAAGCTCTTTATCCCTCGGCTCTACTGGACTATTGCTGATTACCAATGTGGCCTGATATGTACACGGGTTAAAAAGAAGTCTGACAATATATGTTACATCAGGCATTGGTTGTTCAGTGAAGACACCAGAGGCCCTCTTGATGTGAAAAAGGCAATGTAGAAACCCTATCTTAAAACTTTGCATAATGTTTGGCAATCTCTAGGTAGCCACATATAGTCAGAAAAGTAGTAACTGGACTAAACATAAAGAATTGAGTTTGTCAGTATTAACCAAAGAATAACATTTCTACATCAGGAGTGTACAAAAATAAATAATAAAATTAAAAGTCATCATTATTTTAACTATGGAGTGGAAAAAGTAATGCTTAAAATAGGTGAAAAACATAATGGTATTGTACAGGGCATTTCTTAACAAAAGGGAAACTATACCTATTATAACTATATTTATTATTTATTTATAGGTAATTTATGACTAAAAAGATGGTGGAGACTGAAACACAAATAATAAGTGTCATCTCCACTACCATGTAAAAATCCATTTTAACCTTCAGTAGCCTACCAGTGTTTGGACTGCTATACAGCATAATATAATTTACCTAGTGTTTGTGTTTTGGTGTTTGGGTTTCTGCTTATCAAGAGCAGTTGACAATCACAAAGAATATTTAAAAGGTGACCAATTGTAATTGCCCACTTTCTGATATTATTGTTGCCATTTGCTTTTCAAAGTAGAACATAGATAATTAAAATGTATCTCAAGGTTTCAACAAAGAAAACCAGATTTCCACACTGCCTTTTTGCCAACACCAGGTGGCCCTCCAGTTCCATGCAGGTTTACTTATGATGCAAAGTCAAATGTCCTTATCTTTCCAAGTGCCCTCACACTCTACCTTTTCACAGATCTTATAAGACTGTGTTAGTGCAAATGCAGTGATATTGAAGCAGTATGCTTGCACTAAGATAACTATGATCATCTCAAAAGATCTGTGATTAAGAGTAAAATGGAAAACAAAGGGAGAGAGTGACATTATAACATTGGGAACAGTGAGGGTTTGTTCTAGTTCTAGTTAGTCTTGGGGCTGAAGCTGACACCTGGCCAGTCATAGGTGTCTGGCAGGAAGGAGTCATAATTGGTGTTCCAGACAGTAGCACGTACGAAGCTGTCCTTGTCCACAGGCTCAGGGTAGCGGAACGCCATGCCTTTAGCATAGACATACTCCACCACCTATAGTTAAAAAGAGAATGATGGCATTCAAGAGGAAAGGACAGACACAAGCAGTACAGACAGCAACAGAAAAGGCAGCAGCAGGGCAGCAGTGTTGTGTCAACAAAATGGTGTCTTGAGAAATTGTTAAACGATATCCAACTTAATGGTATTGCTTAAAAAGTCTGTCGGGCTGTGGTGGAACAGGGTTATGGATTTGGAAAATCAGATGATGACAGAAGAGGTAAAACGTTGGAGGAACCTTGAAGGCTTGTATTAACATTAACAGGTTTATCAATAGACAAAGTTGGGGCATTTAGTTTTTCAGCAAGAGAAATCATCATTTCCAGAGACTTACCTTGACAGCCATCTGGACAGAGACCTCTCTGATGTTGGAAAGAGGAGGATATAGTCTTCCTTCTTCTAGCTCTTTATCCGCCAGCTGCTCAGCAAGGGTCTGGAAAGAGTATAAAAATTATTTTAGGGTGCAGATGAATTTCTATAGTTAGACCCAGACATAACAACTACCATTATTACTTATCTACATATTTCTCTGTTGTTTGCCATCCACACCAGTGTGTAGTCATGAATGTATTATGTGCTTTTGATTAAGAAACATGATCTAAAATAAGGATAATACGATATAAGAAAAATAAGAATTGTTAGATCAAGTGATAGAAATGACCAAATCACTGCCACTAATATTAACACCATCCAAATGACAGTGTCCTCAATATTAAACGGAGTGCTGGCAGGAAAGCATCATGTGATTTTCGTCATTAATTGCATTAATTAGTGATATGAAGTCAGATATAGCGCAGCAAAAGAGGGAAGAACACAGATGGAAAAAGTGCAAAGTGGGATCAGTCTTTTCTCATCTGTTAGCTGTGTCTGAGTCTAGAAAGAGAGGAAACAGGAGACATCATAGGGTTAAAGAGGGTTTAGATGAGCATACAGAGCATATGCATACAAGACATAGTCAGCAAGAAAATGCAGAATGGGGTGAGGGCAAGTTTAAAGATGAGAGCAATGGAGAGAGACTTAGGACTACTTCAGACCTTGGCAGCTTCTAGAAATACTGTGTCACTGATGTGTCTCACTCCACTCAGGATCACAGCCAGGGCCACACCTGCAACATACATATAGCATGGTGTTTTTAGAAGAGATTGCATGTAGTTATTGTCAAGTGATACAGCATTTTCCCACAGGGCAATCACTAGGAAAAGTAAAACACTTGGGATTTGTTTATTCTTAACACTAGAGACTATTCAACATATCGTAACATTGCTTCACTTTTCTTTTCTCTTCACCTGGGAAGATGTAAGCATTGTTCCCTTGTCCAGGAGTGAAGACGCGGCCATCACTCAGAGTCACTGGACCAAATGGACTACCACTGGCAAAAAGACATCTACCCTGTGGAACACAGAAAACAAAGGGGAAAAGTGATGAAAGGAAACAAAGAAAAGAATAAAAAGAGGAATGGTGATTTGACAGCATAGGAACTCCTGCTTTGTCTATGAGTTAGACAAACGAAGAGAGAAAGAAAAGTCAAAAAGAAAGAATGTGTACATGAGTGAGTGTGTAGGCATCCTCTGCTGTGCACTCTGCTTTATTGGTGGGGTTACTCAGGGCAAAGATGATTGGTCGTTCATTCAGGGTTCCCATGGCCTTGATGACATCATGGGTGAACAGACGTCCAGCTCCTGACACACCTGAAAGTGGGTGAGAGAAACAATAGTTGCTGTGGACTCTAGTCTACCTGTTTTGGTAAAACATTTGTACATGGGGAGGCAATCACCGTTATTAAAATGATTATTTCCCTGCAAAGAAAAGTCCACAAAAAACTTGAACTAGTGATTACACAATCCAAATCTTTGTCAAAACTTGCCAGCGTGTAGGTTGCTAGCTTGGAGGTTGTTGTGGCCAAAGGACAGGCATATACCCACAGCCTACATTCACTGAGTCACACCAAGTTATATCTGATTTAGTTCACAAGTGCTGTTGTACTGGGCAATAAAGGTGATTCTTTATCAAATCAAGTTATTGGAGTTTATTATTTTTTAGAACTGTTGCTATATTTACTATTTATATTTGCTGATTATTTCTTTTCTTTCACTTGGATGTTGTAAGTTGCATTGCGTAAATAAAGCTGAAAGAATTTTGTTCCTTTGTGTTTTCATTTCAGGCTGTGAAGCAACAAAATGTGAATGTTTTGAAAGGGGGTGATTGTCTTCTATACCCACTATATACTTGGGATAATGAGGCCAAAATTACAAGTATACCTTAATAATAAAACTTTAAAATGCAGATTCCAAACTGTACTGAGAGGCTTTAAAGTTACATGAATGCAGAAAATGAGAGGTTCCTTACCAATGATAGCTGTGGGTTTTATGGTGTTGACAGCTTCAAGGAAGCTCTGTACATTCCCTGGACTGTCATGGACAAATGCCTCCTGATTTGTGTCCGTTTCCTGCTGTCTACCCTGGAGTCACAAACAGTGGCACACAAATAAATAAATATCATAACCAAATATCCATTGCACAAACAGTGATCCAGACAGGAAGCCACACAGACATCTAATGCATGTTCTAGTTAATGTCTTGTTACAAACACTAACCTTTACTAGTAAGCCATATTTATCAAACATCCAGATTCTTTTTCTGGCCTCAGCTTGACTCATACCCGTCTCCATCATGGCCATGACAATCAGATTGGCAATTCCAAGGGCAGCCTATGGAGAAAAATAATTTAATTAAGTTAAACATGCTAAATGTTTGTGTTTCCACAGCAAAACTTGAACCCTTATTTTTAAATTAGAGAATGACTGAACAAATCATCCTTTTTCTCAGACATGTTATTGTGAATTATATCATTTATAACTTAATGTTTTAAATTTCTTATTTTTTTACCAGTAGGGGGTCAGTAGGGGGACAGTATCACTCTTACAAATAGGCCTACTTTCTTATTTCGAAATATGGGACTTCGATGTTCGATATTGAAGAGAAAAAGGAGAAGAAACAAGACACAGCAAGAAAGAAACCAAAAGCAAGAGAATTTGGACTGACTGATTATTGGATAAATTTTAGTTTACCTCTCCAGCTCCCAGGAAAAGCACTCGGTGTTCAGTGATGGGTTTGCCAACGGCTCTCTGAGCTGCTAACAGACCAGCAAGGGCTACAGACGCAGTGCCTGGAAATATGCAGAAGAACAACAGTAAACAGTGAAGTCTCTGTCTCTTTTCTTAAGTTATGCTCCTTCTTCTTGGTTTAATTCCCAGATAACACAACTAATTAAACCACTGCCTTAGAAAATGTTTGAAGACAGTGGGTTGTATGTGAACCTTGGATATCATCATTGAAGGTGCAGTATTTCTCCCTGTACTTCCTTAGAAAGCGGAAGGCATTGTGATTCCCAAAGTCCTCAAATTGGATCAGTGTGTCCTGTCCATATTTGTCCACCACAGCCTCCATGAACTCATCAATCAGATCATCATAGGCTTGCGAGCGGTCTCGCTTCTGGTACAGGCCCATGTACAGTGGATCCTTAAGGAGAGTCTGACAAACATGAAAGGATAAAGAGTTTTCACATTATACTCTCACAAAAGCAGTGACACACAAACACACACAATAAACAGAAAACATACACATAGCCTTATTATAGCCTCCTACCTCATTGTCTGTGCCAACATCTATCACCACAGGCAGACATCTCTCAGGTCTAATGCCGGCACACGCAGTGTACAGGCAAAGTTTTCCGACTGGGATGCCCATTCCATAAACACCCAGATCCCCTAATCCTAGAATACGCTCTCCATCAGTTACTACTACTGCCTACAGAGGGGGGGGGGGACAGTAATGGGTCAATAAAATGTGGACAGTAATGGGTCAATAAACGAGACTTCCTTAGACTTACTCTGATTTCCATCTAATCATAGTTGTATCACCACAATATTTATTAGTGACTATCTCAATATTAACACAGTTCATTTCTAAAATCCTAGTCTCTCACACAATAATATAGACATTAGCTGAAAAGGTGTTATTGTGGGGAGGTTTTCAGGTACTACTTACTGCAACATTAGTTTCTGGCCAGTTGTCCAGGATGGATCGGATGTGTCCTCTGTCCCGAATGGAGATGAACAAGCCTCTGGTGAGAGAAACAAGATGTGACTACATGACTACTTCATGTTATGAATCTATCTACAATAAAATAGAAAAAGAAAATATATGTATCCACTAGAACAACATCTTTAACATTATTTCAGTCAAGGGTGTTGAAACAACTTTATATTTTATCCAGAAGAGTCCTTTAAATATTCAAAAGGTTCATCACTTATGAACAGGAGGCAAACTTTGTGCACATCAGGCCAAGCAGGGGGAATGCAGACTACCAGCATGTAGGATATTTCTCAGCAGAACACCAAAGACAGATATTTCTGATTAACTTTTTTTCCTTGTATTAAATATGTATTCCTGAGAGTGCTACAGGTACAGTATGTCTGTCATCAAATAGAACATGCATTAAAGGTTCAGACTATTAGCAAAAAAACTCAGTAGTTCATTCCTTTAATCTAATTTAGCTTTTTTGGAGTTGTTACTTGAGAGTTTCACTGCATACTTACTTGGGTCTTCTAAAGATGTGTCCATACTGCGTGCAGGCCAGGCCTACAGTGGGAGTGTAGACTATTGGCATCAATTCATCTATGTCTTCCATCAACACCCTATAGAAAAGCCTCTCATTCCTTTCCTGGATGCCCATCAAGTAGATGTACCTGTGTGGAAAACAACAAATGCATAAAAGCACTACAGAGAACATTTTGTGGCTATACTTTCTAGTTCTCCCAAATATGCCTTTACTTCTGTAGGGGATCAGTCATTTTCTTGAGATTTTTCTGAAAGCGCATGGCCTGATTGTCCTGAGTCTCCACTTTAGGAGGCAACAGACCATGTATCCCCAAAATCTGTCGCTCCTGTAGAGAGAAGGCCATGCCCTGGGGAGAAACACACACACACACACACACACACACAAAAGAAAAAAAAGGAGTGAGCGGGGAGACAAGGAGAATGTAGGTAGAGAATAATCTGAAAGTCAAGTTGACTTGAGTGACCTCAGAGTTCAACAGGTACTGTGGTTGTGCAAATACAGTATGGACAGAGGGGCTGCTGTTTTCACACTAACAGCTTCGACTCTGAATGTCTGAACTCTTCACCTTTCCATTCCACACGTTTGCCCATATTAAATTAGGTTGTTGCATTTGTACACATCACTGCCTACAGGAAATGACTAATCAAAACTCATGAGTGAAACGCAAACTCTGTTAAAGCAGTTCCTCCATTGAAAGTTGGTCTTACAAATGTTAAATATTTTGCCCCTTGACATTTCCTTCATACTCTCTGGAAAAATGAGCAAGCACATATGTGCAATTTCTGGGCTTAAAGTTTAAATATTACCTCTCTCTGCTGCATGGAGTTCTACAGCAAATATGTGCTGCTTTGAAGTTTCATACTTAAAATATTCCTCAGCAAAATAAAACTTTAATCACTGAACCAATTTTCAGTACCCCCATTGCAGAAAATGTTCACATACTGTGATGTAGTTTTGTCACTAGAAGGCGCACTGCATTAGAACCTATGAGCCATTAAACAGAACTGACCTATTGACTCTTTACAGGAGAAATTGACAGCTGAGTGAAAGGGGGGAGACCAGATGAAAACATTTTGCAGCAGGGGAAAGAAAGAAAAGGAGGCAAGAGGGGGGAGTAGCCTAAAAGAAGCCAATGAAAACCACTAAGAAACACTGATTTATAAAAAAGAGGATGGGGGAGCTGAAAGAGGGGTGCAAAGTGTTTTCATTTTCCTGCAGTGTATGAGCGCGTGTGTGTGTGTGTGTGTGTGTGGGGGGGGTTTACAAGCTCAGCACTGAATGAAATATGGGCGTACCACATGGAATCCATCACGTCTGGGGCTGGGGAAGGGGCTGATTATACTGTGACAGCGATGAAAGCTGAGGGCTCCCCCGGCAAAATGCTGAGTCATGCTGATGGAGCATTTCATTTCACTCAGCTCTGGTACTCAGTTCCTCTCAACATCATGCAACATGCTGCAAACCTCTGATATTTAGTTTTTGTTGTATCTGTCTTAGCTTAATCTGAAAGTTGGAATGCCTTTTGGTTTGTTCAGATTGCTGTTCATTCATTTTGAGTGCTTCGAGTGATTCAAACAGGTCTGAAAAAGTAGCCTAACCTATAAAAAGTAAAATAATGCACTTCCTGAAAAGTTGATATTTGTACTGTTTGTGTATGTATTTCTTAAATATATCTATCTATCTGTATATCCTAATATTCGTGAATGTGCTTCTATATTCTGGAAGTGAATTGAAACACCCACATAAAATCTATATGGTTTTAAAAAGGTAATGGTTTTTCAAATTAGACAAGTATACATTAGATGGGAAATCACTGGTTTGAGATATCTTTCTTAGTTTATCATTTATAAGTGTTAATTAAATTACCCATCCTTTTAACAAATTTTACATTTTACAAAGATTTCATATATTTTGAGTCTACATGGTGAAAATCTGTATTTTATAACTAATGAATAAAATTGAGGTAGAGGAATGTGGGATCACAGCACAGCATCATCTTACAAAATATGTATAAAAATATATATATTTGATTTTATCGTGCTGAAAGTGCAATGTAATAAGCAATGCCTCTCTGCAACACTATGACCTTTACGGTGAATGTGTGAGTGAGAGAGAATAAGAGTCACAATGATGCAGTCTGCTGATGCAAGTCACATCTGCTCAGGCAGATATAGTCGTCTTCTTCTAAGTAACTAGCACACTGCTGTTTTTCTATTGCTTTATGCAGTTTTTAAGTGTTTTTAGAAGAAAGACACAATGAATTCAATGACTGTTAATGCTACAAGAAATTCAAGAGCTCAACTGACAGATAGCAAAACTGCTTTCAAAAGTAAAGTACTAAAATACCTGTGGCCTTAAGCCCTCTTCTGCCTTTTAACTCTTGAGTTGGTTTTGATAAGCAAACAAGTTTCTAAACTAGATAAAATGATTTGAATGAGGAATCAGGCCAGAAGTGCAATGTGAATGTATTCACTGTGCGTACTGTATTTCTAGGGCCATTAGCCAGATAGCCTGTGACCAGTTTTCAGTATGTCTATATTAAGCACAAGCTATCTAGTCTCATCTAAGTTTAGCATAACCTGCACAGAGTAAGATCATGTCACTTCAAGCAGCCACAGGCTCATGTTACAAATGTCATTTTTAACCTCTTGGCAGGCTTGAGATCTAACTCTATGGAATTATTTCATGGCCTGAAACAACATTTCTTCAGCTCAAGCCCCCATCTTGCTACAGTAAGTGACAGCACTGTTGGGTGTGTTTACAGGGGCATGGCAGGGCAGGGCAAGTTTATTTGTACGGCACCATTTAAACACAGGGCTGTCCAAAGTACACGAAGCAAGACACATCATTTAAAAAAAGCAGCAAGCAGGAATATAAAGAGCAGAATGAAATATGAAATAATGAAAGACAAAGAATGGAAGGCAAAGGCACCTTGTGCGAAACAAACATAAAACATAAAATAGCATACGAAGCAGTTGCAAATAGAAAGACTCTTTGGCAATGGTTTAATGGACATTTCTGACCATACCGAACAGTGATGCTAGGTGTGGTCAGAAACCCAACTGACCAACCCAATAATTCAACCAGTGTTTTTCAGCCTTCTGTCAAGTTCACAGATTCAATTGTTCAATGAAAAATGAGAAAGTGTTATCATCTGAGCTTTAAGAATCAGATTCTAAGTTTTTTGTTTTAATCCCACTCTCAGTACTTGAAAAATGACAACACAGGAACAGCCTCTTTGAATAGATTAAAAATGAAAAATGAAATAGGAATTTGTTAAGCTTCCTATAAGTCTGACACCATCCCCTTAAGGTCTCTAATTCAAACCAATCAAAGTGTTACAAGCAAGGCCAAGTCAAACAGCAGAATAAAATAAACAGCAGCCACCAGCCAGCTGCCAAAAAGAGGTTTTTATAGTTTTTCAGTAAGTACCTATCACTGGCCTATTGACAAGCTTAACTGAAGCACCTACTAACTGCACTTTATAATACCATGCTGTTCGTACTGTAACATTCCACACTGCTCCCTGTAACTGCATGGACTTGCATGACTTACATTTTTAAAGTACTGTATATTTGGTGATAATTACATGTGAATGCTGACATATTCTACTTCTTGTACAAATATTATATTTTAAGGATTCATTAAAATTTCTACCAGCCTGCAGAATTATAAATATATCTGTGTTCATTAGGATATGAGGAAATGTAGTCAAATGAAAAAACAGTCTGCAAACAAAGAGTAAATTCCTATCCTTCACACTACAACACAACTCTCTGCTATTCTTATCCTGGGATATATACAGTGATATTGACACCTCCAAGGAGACAGTGGAGTGTCAGGGGATTAAAAGGATGGAAAAAGATGTGTATATGCGGCCCAATTTAAAGGAAGGATATGAGGAAAACTAACCACTACTGACAGCAAAACCATGGTCAAAAGGAGACAGATCATAAAAAGACATGTTACATTACATATGCTCCATTTATGGCTTGCAGTCAATTTCTTTGTAATCCTTTCTACATTGCAGTCAAAGGATATGATATAATTCTGAAATACATTACAATTATTTTACACACAAAAAGCTTATGCCAATTAGCACAATTCAAACATGACATAATTGGCATTCCACAAATGGGCTGACACGCTGCAAGACATGTTAATAAAGCTGCCATCTGCTTAACCACCATGTCTGTCTAAATGCTGCCACATGCACACATTTTCCGTGACCAACTCACTTTGTTGGTTCGAGGGTTGAGCATAAGGGGCTTGCCCTTCTCTTTGGTGTGTGCCCATCTGCAAACAGAGACACAGGGCCTCAGGGACCAGGTTGTCCTCAACCTGGACAACATGGTGGACAGTCACTGGTCTGGAAGGTGCACAGGTAGAAAGCTGCTGAAAAAGGAAAGAGAAACAAAGTTTAAAACGTAACCGTACATAATGTTTTTTTTCTATTTTTATCTTTCCATTTGGTAGGATCATTATGAAAAGTGCAAAAGTCAGCTACAGTGAGTAGCTGTCATGGGACTCCAGACAGGGGTTCTGAATATTACCAGGCTTTTGCTAGGTTTTATACTTACGTGGTTGTACATTGTGTGTGAGGACAACTTTGGTTATATTTGTGGAGATCCTAACTGTAAAACAAATATTTCATTCCCATCTCAAGTTGACTTGGCATAAGATTCAAAGATAATAAAAATCCACTCGTGTCAATTTGAATGTTTATGGTGCGAACGCATGTGAAACTATTACCTGACAGATTGTTAGAGTTATTGCTTCTGAGAATCAAGACCTTAAGTGCACTTCTACCATGACCTTTACACATGACGCATTCACACCGTTATCACACCTTGATACAACATTAAGCTAACAGCAATGAAGACTGGCAGCCAACGGACACATCCTTATTCACAGAATCCTGCGAATGCACTTGGTGTACAGGGATAGTCCCACAGTCAAGGATTAAAAACGCTGACAGCAGTGGCTAGTCATTAATCTGTGTGTGGACAGGAGTGATTTAGTGCGTGATCTGAGAAACGAAGCTTTGAAAGATTGTCATAATCCTTTTCGCAATGAGCTCCACATGAAGACAGAAGGCGACATCAGCCAACAGACAGGAAAGATGGGGAAGACAGGCCGATAACATGCTTATGTAACAAGACAAAACTAACAATCACAGAAATCAGATGTGGCACGTCATTTCAGTATTCGCATCAACAAATCAAATCTTCTACAGTTCTACAATTTTGGGAGTGAAGGATATAAAACGAGCTCATATACAAATACACAAAAATGGTATCTGATGGCAGAATTTTGATGCCATGTCAACAAGCAAACATTACTGCACACTCACTTCACACAAGGGCCCCTATCCTACTTTCAGCTGCTGATGGTGGCCTGGAATAGTATCGTCATTGTAAGAGCTATGTGATGCATGTGACCTGTGACTCGCTGCTATATTGTGTTGTGCTGTGTTGTGGTGGGTGCAGAAAGAGGCCACTTACAGTTCGTCTAATGCACCTTTGTAGGTTAGGGACAATTAAGAGCAGCTTTTTTTTGGGGTGTAGCAGAAGGTCATCCCCTGACTCTGAAACCACTTGCAGAACCAATGGACTGAAAGAACAACTTCAAATGTTAATGTCATGTTAGAAAAAGAGATGTAGCCAAAATCATATCTCAACCCAACAGTTATACATGCTAACTTTGTTCGTTTTTTTTATCATTCATTTTATTACCCTGCTCAAATTCATTTTGGCCTTGGTTAATGTCAAGACCCAAACAAGAGGAAATGCAACTGGACCTTTAAGCAGGTTATGTGGGGGACAGCCACATGCAAGCAGTTTCTATTTCTGTTCCTTTAGTGACTGAGGCGAGTATAAGTATTGCTTTTGAAATCCAGGATTCATGAGGAAACAACAGGCATCTGCAGTCAGTTGTTACCAAAAATGTAAACCTATAGCTGACAAAACAGAAAAAAGGCTCCTTTGAATCACTTCATGGTCTGGAACAACATGCAGTTGAGCTCAGGTGGCAAAAGAGCAAACCTATGGCCAGTTAATGTGAGAACAGCATTCATCTGTGTTGTCAACATTTTCCAGCTGTCCTCCATTCCTCACTACACTGTTCTTGCTTATATACCCAGTCATAACCACAAGAAAATATACGTAAATGGAGACAAGATAAATAAATGTATAAAATCTCAACATAGTAGTTAGATAAACCTGACAGGAGACTCCAGCTAAACAATACATAGCACACATTAACTCTATATAAAAACAGAAGCATTTAAACAAGGCATTTAAGCAAGATGCTACTCACATGCTACATCAAATAGTACTTGCAGCAGTTATTTCTCATGCCAACCACTGTGTTTAATCACACTATGCTGATTTACTTTTAATGAACAACTCAGGCAATTAATAAAGTACCACTGACCTTAAAAAATCCTCAGGAAACAATGGGTGTGATTTTCCATTAGCCTGCACTTGTTGTTAAAGAACAGATTGAGAGGAAGCACTGTGGTCTGATCATGTGCCCCTCTGTTTGACCAAAGTATCTGATGAAGGAAATTATGAACATAGCCAGCTGGCTGAGTCTTGGCTTACAACCACATATCTAGGAAACATTGCCTTGAAAGCCGCAATAAAGCCCGGCCAAAGCAGCAGAGAGTAAGTTTAATGCTCTGTTAATTTGATATTCCGAGGGGAAACAGACTTGATGCAACCTCTGTGAATTCCAGTCTTTGTGTTGTACAGTGTACAATATCTTCTGGTTTTGAAAATCTAAACTTTGCTTCTTACTTGTTTCTACAATATATAAAGTCCCAGAAGTTAAGATGAGATCAGCTTTTCATATAGTGGAAATAATTCAATCCTTTTTTATTTTATTTCATCCCAGACTTTATCACCATATTAACTGCTTGTTTTGCACTTTTTTGTGTGTGCCAATTTATAGCAAGGCAATTCTGGCACAAAAACAGTAATAAGCCAGCTTTGTATCAGTGCTGGAACAACTAGTGTGAATGCTCTACCTGAACATAGCCAGAAGCTAGTCTGACGTGTTTGTACCGTATCCATATAGCTCATAAAAGCAGGCAACCAACCCACCTAGAATTGTGTATTTGGGTTGCTTCATCATTAATCAAAATTATAGTGAGCTGGTTATTCTAAGCTTGTGTGGAGATCTCCAAGCAAATACGGTATCTTGCCAAGACTGGAGTTTGACAAATCTAAGTACTCTCAAGTACTGCACCTGACTGGATAAAATTTAGGTTTATTGGCCACAGCTTAAAGATTTATAATTCAGAGCTAAGTAAAACTGGACATTTTGCTTCATGTAGGCTACCTAATTTGGGTTAATAGCAAGATTCATTCTTAACATATGAGGCAAACTGGACACACAACTGGTACAACCTAGCCAGACTATCATGTCTTGCTTGACTGGGTGTGGAAGTACTCTTAACATAGAAAAAATGTGCGCAAGCAATGACTGTATTGACTGAAGCAGGCATAATGTAATAACAAAAGATTTCACAGGAAATGACCTGCTGACAGACTATGCATCCTGTCTTGACAAGCAATCACACCCACACATATTCTTTCATGTTTAAACTTTTTATGGCCTTAGGAGGTGGAATTTACTGGGATCAAAGTACAATGGTATGAAGCCAAAGTAATTTAAACTACTGTATAAAGTGTTAGCATAATTATATTACTTCAAATGGATAAACAGTGATTAAGCATAGTTACTACAAAGGTAGGTGTGACTTTACTGACAGGTGCTATTATTCTCTTTTTCCTCTCAAAGACTCAAGACTTTGTAGACATACCACACAGCTGGCTGCAATGACAGGTTGTTCCACGTTGATGGATTCAAAAGCTGACATCGATTCACGTTTGAACTGATCATTTAGTGAAGAATCTGTGCAAGATGTTTGTTATTTGTCTGCTGCTGTGCTGTGTATGCCGTATAAGTGATGATAACCCAAGTAGGGACAGTAAAATATTTGGTTTTATCACTTATGTCTTTATGATTTAATATTATTTGCCTAATAAAATGAATGACAATACCTCTTGCCTTAAAGCTTCCATCTTGTGTTTGGAGATGGAAGTGGAGGGAAGGAATGGTTCTGATGGGCATGTCAAAAAACTGTAACTGCAACTCTGCAGTGGTAAGCTTATGAGTTAGCCTAGCAATCTCATACACAGCCACAAACAAAAAGCAGCTAACAACTGGTGCAAGCTAGCATTTGGCTAGCTCAGAGCAAACGTTAAAACAATCCAAGCTGTGTCGTTATTTGAGCCCCGGTTTCAGCGAACAGTGAACGACAGAATAGCCCACAGACCCAGTGTTTGTAACAGTTTGTTAAACTGGCACAGCAATTCAAAAGGAAACACTTTTAATGCCTGATGACTTACATGCTGTCATTCATTCAGACCTCCCCTTCCTTGCTCGCTGATTCTCGGCTGAGAAACGGGAACTTGTTAAATGGCACAGACTTTCTTTTTTTTAAGAGAATAACAGCTCGGCTTACCTGCTCTTGAAATTTATAAAAATGCGTTTCCTTCCGTTGGCAAGGTCACTGTCTCTTAAGCATATTTCTCGTGGAGTTTGCTGTATAAGTACTATGACCAGACCGCTTGGTGTGTCCCTTGACAGCAGCCACAGATGCAGCAGAGTGGTGGTGAGAAGAAGAGACCCACGCAGTGTAGAAGAACTTGGCCGCTCATCCAATCACATGCTGGGATTTCCTCCCTGGTAACCGTAAAGACTGCCACATGCGCAAGAATTTTGGAGGGAAGCCACTTTGTCGTAATGACTATAAAAGAAGGTTATCTCGATTTGAGTGTGTGTTTTTTTTTTTAGTTAAATGAGACTCTTTTGTATGCAGGTAGATTTGTTTAAATATTATTTGTGTGAACAGATCGACAATCCGTGCGTAAATGTGTAATCTGTATTCTGAATTCTACGTTTGTGGATTTAAATTTTACACACGGAGTTTTGAAACAAACATTTCGCCAGTCTGAACCCGGTCTAAACCAAAATCGACTTACCACTCGGCTTCTGGAAAACACGTGATCATCTGCTGATGACGCCATTTCCGCTTTTCAAAGTGGAAGCAGAAACAGAGCTTCTTTGGTATAAGCGAAGACTGTATCTGGTAGAAGGACGCGGTCTTCTAAATGTTGTTATCGGCGCCAAGTAACATGCACTATTTTAACGGTTGTAAGATATGAAGCGACAGGACCTGGTTAAGATCTTTGATAGTGTGGCTGTTGGTGTTGACATTTGTTTTGTTAAGATATGACGTATTGCAATTTTAATGTTCATTGATAATAGGCTAAGCTAACGTTAACTACTAAACCGCCTCCTGTTCCCATGGCGACAGTAAACAGTCACGTTGCGGACTGAGGGAATGAAAGCAGGGTGCTGAATTTTGTACACTGATGATGATGCAGATACATTGTAACTAGACCACGTTTTATTGTATTTTTATTATCTACTTGTCCCTAATTCCAGTGATCTTTCTTTAATATTTAATTGGTATTACAACAGGACCACAGAAAATATAAGGTCCAACAACAGTTTAAGTATTGTTTTATTAATTGTCCAGCAAAAACAGAAACTGCAAAAAGAGATACCATAAAACAATACTGAGCATTTAAAAACCTTTTCAAAATGAGAAGCTTGGGCCTTTGTGAAGCATGAATACAAAATAAATAAGAGCCCAAAAGAGCCCAAATTATGACTGTTTCACAAGGTGACACATAATGAAAACAACAAAGTTTAAGCAAGTTGAATAGTAGTGAAAGCCATGCAGAGGGGAGAGGATATGTTACATTCAGCAAGCTCGAACCATTGAGGTATACAGAGGCACATTTTCTACAATACTTCACCCACTTCAAAGAACTGGCTCAGTAACCACATGTGTTACAGTATGTTTGTGTTATACATCAATGATGTTATTGCTGGCTTAGGTTACCTGCAGAGGAAACTATAATGCAAAATTTGAACATACTTGTACAGGTTGAAACCCTTTTGAATTAGTTGAAGTACAGCACAGCTTCTATCTATTGCCATACATAGATAAATGGCTCTGGACCAGAAAATGGACAGTTTGCACTTTTTTATTGACTTGAACACTTCTGTCAGTTAATCCAGCAATCCAACCCAGGTATGGTTAACACTTTAAAATGAGCATTGACAGTGGTAGACTTTCAGTAGTCACTGAGGAAAACCTGTATTTCTGAATGTGCTAGTGACTCTAAATGTGCTTCATGTCTATTGTGAATATAAAAAACCATACCTGCCTTTGCTGTACCATCCAGTAGGTTGTACTGTTCTCACATATGGCTCGATCCTTTGGAAGTCATTGTTATACTTTGTTGTGCAAATGATGACCTGCTCACAACCTGTGTATGTTGGCTACAGTGTTTATAAAAGATGCAGATATTATGAAAGCCAGTCTTTTCAGAGTAATGTTATGTGTACAGCTGTTTGAAAAAAGATAATAAAACATTTATGTTTTGTCTTTTTTAGCTTTATCCTTATGAGTACTGCACACAAAGGGATACTGTTCTGTGTGTAGCTTGCATGGCTTCTAGGCTTCTATGGACTGAAGTTTATATTTAAGAGGGTATGAAAGACTTGTTGCTAACTGACTGGAGGTTGGTCTAGTCAGAATGGGTATGAGATGCTGGACTGAAAGATCACTGAACAGATAAAACATGTCTTATTTCGGGAGGGGGGGGGGGGCTATGTTGGCTATGTTTTTTTATACATCTCAGTATTGTGCCTCTGACATTCCGAATAGCTGTGCCGTTGTGTATGTACAGCTCACAGACTTAGTCTATGGGCTGTATGTGCACAAAGTATACAGCTACACTTCATTGACACCAGGTGTGGTGGACGCTAATTTCCTCTGGCTACAGAATGAGATGCACATGGATTTAACTGAATTTCTTTTTGGCACCTCAGCAGAATAACTTAAATGCCATTTCCATATGCTCAACATTAGCTTTTTAGTTTGACAAGTGAAGTGAATGTCAGATGCACTTGATTGAGAAAGTATGAGACACAAGCCAACAGCCTTGAATTGATAATGACTTTTTTTTGGGGGGGGGGGGTTCATCAGATGCCAGAATAAATAACATTCTGAGGGTCTACTGTCTATCATGCTGAATAGAAAAGTATTTCAAAATATATATGCTTTATTCATT
This sequence comes from Seriola dumerili, assembly GCF_002260705.1. Taxonomy (NCBI): domain Eukaryota; kingdom Metazoa; phylum Chordata; class Actinopteri; order Carangiformes; family Carangidae; genus Seriola; species Seriola dumerili. The sequence goes on along the minus strand of NW_019174545.1, from coordinate 2,892,681 downwards.
TTCTCTTCCATATATCACTATGGTTACTGGGCAGCACTGAGAAGTTTTCAGTACAAATTATTTCCTATAAAGGCTGTAAAGGATCTACATTCTCCAAAATATAGGCTATGTTTGTTTGCATTAGAGCTTTCTGTGGTTAATTTTTAAGTGAGAAAAACGGTGATGGATATCGGGCTGTCTAGTACAGAGAGGGTAGTAAATTTTCAGTAAGTGTACAGCAGATGATGACCCTTGTTTGGTGCATCAGGCAGACAGGATAGGAAACTATTTATGATAGGAGCTAGAGCGAAGTTTGCTGAATAGTCATAAATTAGCATTCCACATTTAAACAAAATACAACTCACTCCAAGTTAACATAAAATTGTGCTCTAGCATTCAACTAAGAAAACAAGAATATTTTAGACAGTAGAATATCAAGACAACAGTCTTGAGAAATATACTATAGAATTAAATATAACAGTTTTATACAAGTTTATAGGCATTTACCAGTGACAGCTCTTTATGTCACCATGGGAGAGTTAAAACAGCAACAAATAAATTCCTTATGGTTTACCATGTAGCATAATTTGACTGATTATTTTTCAGTTTATACATTCAGAGAAACTTGGAAGAAGCATTTCCCCTGTCACAATCATTATTTGGTGAACATCACCTTTGGAAGACAGTCTGACATTTTAAGAAATGACTGAATGACTGACACGCAGCAGAAAACAAATTAACTCAAAAACAAACCAAGTGATCCCACTCCAGTAGGTTGCTGTTATCAGTATCCTGGACTAACTCTTTTTTAACAGACTGACTGTTCCATTTGCAACTGCTTGCGTCACAGAATAAGTTGCTATCAAGTCAAAGTTTGACCCATCTTTAACTTGACAAAAGATAGCAAATCACAAATACCACAATCTTTAATTAGCTGATTATTTGTAAATATTCTCACGTAGAACAAATCCTTGATATTTGCAGTGCTAAGCATGGTTATTTATATTTAACCCAGATGCTCTTTGACCTCTTCTTACCTGAGAGGGTAGAAGCTGCAGGATTGCTTAAGTGGCTGGTTTTAGTCACCGTGTGTGGCATGTACCAAAAGACAACAGCTGCTAACACCAACGTCTAATGTTTAAGCAGCATATTCAGCCATGGACACCCCCTTTATGTAAAGCACTATGAGCATTTGGAAGTGCTACCAATATTGATGCTATAATGTTGTGGGCCCCGAAGCTGAAAGTCAACATCAAGAGTTAGGTGTCTGTGGTGGTGGGGTCCTGTGCTCTGGAAGCCGGGGCACCTTTCGGTTAATGTTTGGCTGTTTGCTTTCTTCCCTCCACCCTCCCTCTTTACCTCTCTTCCCGTCTGCTTTCTCTTTATTCTGCCTGCACAGTTTCAGTGCTCGGGATATGAACACATCCAGGTCGAAAAGCCGGTCTTTTTGCTTGACAGGAAGTGACTCCAAGGAGTCATCATTTACTGGCTGAGAAATAGAGGAAGTAGAGGAAAGGGGCTGAGATTCTGGGGGATGAAAAAGTGGCAAGGTGGGGGGAGAAACTGCTCGAGGTGAATGAGGAGGAAGTGGAGAGGTGGGAGATGAGGGGAGAAGTGAGGGAAGGGAATTAGAGGAAGATGTAACAGGTGGAAGTGGGCTGAGTCTGTATTCATCATATTCGGCTGATGGTTGCTGCACAACTTCTGTGTAGTGGAAGACTGGGGCTGGGAGGTCAGTCGGGGAGAGAGGAAGAGGGGGAGAGGAGGTGTAGCAGGAGGGTGAACGTGGCTCTAAAGAGGGACTGGGACTGGGTGAGTGCAGACGAGACTGAGTGCTCTTCACCCAGCGAGAGATCTCCTGGAATAAATCCCCTGTCTCCTCCTCTTCTGCTTCCTCCACTTTCATCTCTCCCAGGTCCTCCACACTGCTTCCAATAGGCTCAGCAGGCACAGGAAGGATGTTAGTGTTACGCTTCCAATGAGACAGATCCAGGATTAGCTTAGGCTCTGAGTAGTGTTGAGGCTTGCCCTCCCTCCAGGCAATTTTATCCAGATATGAAGGAGAGCCCACTTTGTAGTCACAGGAGCGGCCACAATCCAGGTCCCCATATCCCAAACCACAGACTCGTTCCAGAGACGAGTGAGAGTTTTCCAGGAAGCGCTCAGCTGAGCTGCTGTGGGAATATTTGCGTGGGTCAACCTATATAAGACAGGCGGGATGGGGGCAGCAGTTGGTTAGGAAGATGGGGAGATTGATAAATGGGGAAGAAAGCAAAGTGAAGGATTAATTCTAGTTGTGTGTTCAACTATTTTTGACTCATTCTAGTTTGTTACTAAATATCGTATGTGTGATTGACCACCTAAACCTCAAGACACTATAAATAAAAGAGTGATGGCAACACTACACAATGGCAAGTGCATTTATAGTGTTTACCACCAGACTGGATGTCGCAACCACAAACAATTTCCTGTATGGGGAAATTTTCATTTTGCCAAATAGCAGGTGGTGAAACAAATAAAACACTCATGGGTCAGTAATTAGCTTCATTACGACTCTCTGTGCATTTCAATAAAATAATATAATAGTTACACCCAAGTACAAATCAGTCAGTATGGGGGAAAATGACAGAAAAATAAGAAAAATAAGAAAAACCTGAGCCTCCTCTAACAGTGAAGTGGAACTGGCTCGGGGGTCTCTCTGCACCTCCTCTTCCTCTGTCGTGTCTCCCAGGTCAGACGTAATGCGACCATGGGGCATGCAGCGGCACATCCCGCCTGACTGCTGCCAGCACACATCTGTTGATAAACTGTTCTCATACCTGCAGAGAGGAAGTAATGAAGGATTTCTATTAACTTCACTGTGCAGCATATTGAGTCTGATGTGCTTATTTATAGTAAGTAAACTGGTAGTTTCTCATTATGCTTTGCCAGAATTTTTGTTCCAACACTTTGACTTGGACCATTTTTTCAGTGCAAAAACTAGGATTAAAATTAAAATCTAAGTCAGACTTGTGGACAAATGGTTGGTGGATTAAATGAAATGCAGTAAAGTGTTCAAAAATATTCTAGAAGCTCAGTGAGTTTCCTTAAAAAGCTCCTGAGCAGTCAAACCTCAGTGTTAGATAGGAGCTTGAATTAATTTTGTTAGTCAGAAGTATGTTAGTATATGCTAAAGTATTCTAAATCCATTTGTGAAACACAGGTTAGCAGGTCTACAACCATAGAAATTTCTGCCCACATTGTAGCTGAACTACACTGTGCGACAACAATTCCGTTGCGACTGTGGATTAGCCTCAAATCACAGGCAAATATTCAGTGTCACACCAAATATATCCAGTGTATAAACTGGCAAAAGCAGTGTTGCTGGGTTAGGTTTTGGATACAAGTGGTTTCTGGTTCATCTGATGAGGAATCAACAACTTAGAACAGACTTTTTGACAGTTGATAATGTGGAACAGAGGTCTATTAATTAGACAAACTCCAGTAGCAATGGCAAATTGACACAATATAAAATTCAGACAAAATCATCCTTCCCCACCAGTGTCTACAAAGGTAAATCTACACACCTGTCCCAGTGGATGCTGGAGGCCTGACTGTTGCTGTTGCTGAGGCTCTGCTCGGTGATGAGGCTGTCCTCCAGTTCGTCCTCGATGTGGAAGGGATGCAAGGAGGTGGGCTCATCTGCTGGACAGGAGTATTGCTGGAGGAAGGGGTGGGTCAGCGCTGCTTCAGCTGTCAGCCGATCCATGGGGTTAAAGGTCAAGATACGCTCAAGGAAGTCCACAGCTGAGGGTAGAGGAAGAGGGAATGAGTGAGGGAGAAAGAGGAGGAGGAATAAAATGTAGTGACCATGTAGTGTGTTCTCTTTAAAATTATTGTGTCTCAGGGCTAAATTATAGGTGTTAGACCTCTGAACTTCTCCTCCCTACTATCCAACCTTCACAGCCCTGAGAAACTGCTGTTTTCTGTATATTTCTTCCTCCTCAAATCTTCTATTACTCTTGTTTGTCCCCAGTCTCATACTGCTTGACCTTTATCTTCTTCCAACCACTCAGTTCTCTCTGCTCACCCTGAGAATCCACTTCAGGCAGCAAGACAGAGAAGGGTTTCTTGACTCTCCATCCATGACTGATATATGAAGGCATCACCTGGGAAAGGATGACAGTGGAGTTAAGACGTGTGCATAATTCTGTTGCGTTTTTTTTTTTTTTTTTACATTTTTTTTGGGTATTCAAGGCGCCCTTCTGGATGAATCCCTATTATAAAGAAAATTCTAGTTGAAAGCAACATTCCTGTTCCATATTTAAACTATCAGCTTGCAGACATATGACTTGCAGCAGCGACTGAGGCGTCACCTGTAGCAGGTCCTGCCTGTCCTCCTCTCTCAGCACCGGCACTGAGTCGAGAATCAGCTGCATCTGCTCCAGCTCATGAGCTCCTGCAAAGGGGACCGGCCAATCAGAGACAAGCAGAGACGAGACAGAGGATCAGTTACATAAGCAGAAAAAAAAGGTGGCCAATTAGAGTGAAACAGGAATTACTAGGAGGTGTGAGAGCGAAAGAAATGGTGAGGTAAGAAGCGTCAATGCAGATAAGATGATAAAAGGGAAGGTTGAAATTTCAGGCATGTTGTTTTTCTGGTCACACCCACATTATGATTCCACAGCAGTTAACAGTATTGTGTGCACCAGGGAATTTTGTGTCCACAGTACAACCTGTTGGAAAGCACTTCTTTGGATGTTGAGTAAAAATGCCACATCCTTCTAATATCCTTCTAATATTGCCAGACATTTACCCCAACATGGCCCAGTCCTAGAGTTAAAGCTCTATTAGCTTTGGCATCGACCTGAGTTTGTTGGGGGTCGTACACAACCAGGAAGGAGTCAGATGCGATCAAGCTCAACCCTGGGAAAAGTCCCCAAAGTGCACTCTCTCCTTGAAAACTGATGGAGAAAAACTAATGTGAGGTCACTGACTGTGGTGTAAACTGAAGTGCAACATGCTTGAAGTTTTCGGCCCAAAAAGAGCAGTGCAGCAATATTTTTCCACCCATGTCATACAATGACTATTTGCCCTTTAACTGATGGACACCAGCAGGTGGTGCTATATCAGCACATTGACCACTAAGAAATAAGCCAGCAGTTGTAGTGTATTTGGATGAGAGTGCACTGCTTCCTCTCTGGTAAACAAAAACATATTGTGCTGTGTAAACTGTGATGGTTAAGTGAAATGAAAGGCAAACATCTTTAACACTTGATGTGTGAAAATCTAGCAGAGGAACACCAAGGAACAGATGAAGCTCTTGAGTTTGTGGCACCATCTCCCCTGTGGTGTGGAAGGCTGGTGGAGGTCAAATCAGCCTGTCATGAGGAACTACATCTGCTTCAGACAGTGAGAATTTCACTATCATCATTGTTATTCTGGTCAGGCAAAGAAGTAGCCTGAAGAAAAGGAATAAAGCGTCTTTGGTGGAGGACACTGGAAAGAAAATCTCTCCTTAGCTCTCACTTTTCTACTATGATACAGCCTTTAAAGATCTTTTTTGATCCTGCTAGAAGGAACTTTTAAAAAGCTAGTCAAAGAAGCCTGATTTCAGTGTTCTATCTTGTTTCGGCTACATCTTAATGGTGCTAAGATGTACATGCAAGAGTACTAAGTTCATCCTTAAAAACTTAGCATGTCTATCTTTATTTTCATATAACCCTAAAGGCTGTGAAAATGAAATTTCATTATTCATTTTTTATGTTATTTTTACATGCACTCTCCTTTGTGGGAGTCAAAACACAGTCAGACAGTCAGTTCAGTAATAATATATTTCAGCTGAATACTAATGATATGATTATATTTTATGATGTCATCAAATTAAAAGTAGGCAATATCATAATGTTTCTGTAGGATGTCAAGGTCATGGTGAACAAACCAGCAGAGGTACCTGCAAACAGCATGCGTCCAGTGAGCATCTCAACCAGTATGCAGCCTGCGGCCCACATGTCAATGGCCTTGGTGTAGTTGTTGGGGGACAGGAGCAGACGGGGGGAACAATACCACTTAGTTACGAGACCCTCGGACAGATAGCCCTGGAGGAGGAGGCGAAGAGATGAATGAGAGAAAAATGGGAGAGAGAGAAAGTGGTAAGTTAAAGCAACAGAAGATATACTGTGGTTATCTTAGTGATGAGCATGCAACAGATTGGCTTGCTAGCTGTTACCATACGGCTGCATGCACTTGTATGTGTATGAGGTGTTCAAAATTCCCATCCCAGTCCAGCAGGCAGCGTGCTGCCAGCCATTTTTGCTGGAGTGGAAGCATTGTGAAGTCGATAATGTCAGCTACAAAAAGCAAGCTTGAGCTCACATGGGATATTTTGACTGACACCCACAAAGACTTCATCATGTTATGTCAGCTGTATGATGGAAACTGGCTTCAGGACACACTCTCCAGCAGAAAATATTCCCCTGAATCTCTACCTGCAGTTACTGAGTCTCACCTTTTTTTAAGCTTCCGCTGTACAACAATACACGTCTTCTGGTCCAACAAGGCTCCCTTCTGCCTTTTACTTTTGTAAACGTTCACCTTGTGAATAACACCGATGATGCCGTGCATGGAGATGAGCCACAGGCAAGCATATTCATACACAAACCAGATTTTTTTATAATGAGATGCTTTTGCCTATTGCTATCATTAACACTCTCATTGCCTATTACATATCACTCCACCTTACTACATGATAACCTTGTATCTCTCCTGATCTCACTTACTACCCTAGGCTTAAACAGCAGTCATAATAGACTTCATAACAAAATATGGTTATAATTCATTCACTTTTCATTATTGGCATACTATTTTCGTTTACTTTTTGTGTTGGAAAATGAGGCAGGAGGTCCTTGTTGGAGTGTTGGATCTGCCTCTAAGCCCCATCTCCTACCCCTCCCTCATGCTTTTCTCCCCTTCTGTTCTCCCATCATCCCTCTCCTAAAGTCCATTGTTTTCTTTTCCCATCTCACCATTGGCTCTGTCCGGCCCTTCCTGCATAACTGTTCTATTTAGGCTTATGCTATATAGACAGGACTGGATCTAACCTGGCCCAGATGAGTTTTCATACTCAAGATGGATGACAGAAATTACTCTGTGAGCTAGTTAGATTAAAATGATCTTGAGGCACCTGTAACACCAGCATAACATTACACTACATAGGCCCTCTGTTTAGGTCTGACCCAAAATAGGTTCATATTTTACTTGAGAGCTGAAAAGAGAGTTACCTCTTCATCTTCGAAGATGGTAAATAAAAAGATAGTGAACTGTATTTCAATCAGCAGGTTTAGGGCATGACTCAGGGGCTTTATGCATTGTAGGCCACACACGCCAATGTTCCCAGTAATACATCAATTCCCCTACATAGAAGTCAGCCTGGCCAAAATGTTTTTTACATGTCGAAATGACTGGGCCAGCTTTTTTTTAGGAGTTACATTACTCCTAGAATACAATGTGTTGAACGAGTTGCCCAGATCCACAGCACTATTGACTAGCTGTGAATAAAAGGCAATGAATTGAGAACACTTTGACAGCTCTTCAGCCTTATTGTTTCTCTTCTCTCTTCTCTTTTTTCACCTATGCTCCTCTTGTGCCACCTCTGCTTTCCTCTCCTCTTCACCTCTTCATCACGTGTCCTTTACCTCATTCTTTTATGCTCTGTACTCCCTCCCTCTCCAGGCCCACTCTGCCTTCGCTGCACCTTCCCCTTCATGCCCTCCCTCTGTGTGCCAGGAGATGACGGAGCAGAAACTGATGCTGAGTGCTCATTGATGGTCTGACAAACATACACTCACCTTGTCTTCTACGTCTGTCTGTCTGTCTAGCTCCTACTTCCTGATCATCTGAGCTCTCCTTTCTACTTCCTGACAAGCCTATGACAGTGACTTTCGAGGAGTGGGCATGTTTCATATCAACATTTTCAGGTTGTTATTGTTATTTGATGATAAAAGTTCATCATAGAACATCTTTGGAAACTGTTTTGAACAGAAAAAGAAACATATTTAGGTCTTGCACAGATGTGGTCTTCGATTTCATTTTTGTAGCTATATTTAAACTACACACTGTGCAGACTTTTGTGTCACAGCTGCTCACCAATATAAAAGGTTTGTTGGCTGCCTTCATTCCTCTCTGCCTTCCTCTTCCTTCCTCTCGACTTTCTTCCCTGTCACCACTTCCTACTCTCCTCTCCATCCGTTTACCTTAATCTAAACTCCTCACCTTGGTGCTTCTCTTTCCGCTACCCTTCCTCTTTTCTTCACACTCTTTCTCTCTCACACGCTCTTTCTCTCCCTCTCTTTTCGCCACCTCTGTTTACCTCACCTTCATTCTCACATGTGTCATCCCTCCTTCATTCCACTCAGTTAATTTTCACCTGTCAATCCTCACTGTATCTTTCTGTTTGTCCTCCTCACCTCATTTCCTTACATCCTTTCTTTTCACTTACTTTTTCCTCTCCTTATTCACCTTTCCTCCCCCTCTGTCTCTCCGTCCTTCATCCAGGTCATGAATAATTTCTGGGCGGATCCAGCACTGCATCAGCAGGTGACATTCACACATGCACACTCACAACAGAAACACTAAGTTCCTACTGATGTAGACTCTAAACAACATCACAAATGTTTTCTCTGCCTCTGTTTTCCTCCTCTCTCCTCTCAACCTCTCTGTCATCTCCTTTCACCTGAGTAAATGTTTGTCTGGGTTGTCAGAAGCACACTTCTAGACAGCTCATACAACAGCCTCATCTCAATTCACTGCAGAGTCACAGTGTGCTCACAAAACAGCTGTGATAATACACTGACCATGTAAGGTACTGCAGAAGCTCTAATTAAAGATTTAAGGCAAAACAAGACTTTTTTGAAGCAATTATAGCTAATTGAAAAGAGGGCAGATCATTCAGTGGTGAGAACTAGAAATCTACACCGGCCAATTTTTCCGTCAAACATGACACAATATAAAACCTGAAGGTCGACTGTGATGAAAGAACTCTGTTTGAGTGCAGCATAAATGAGCCACCAGTCTTGTTTTATAGCCCAATAAAAAAGTTAATACTATTTATGAATCTCCATCACAGCTGAAGTCTGAACTGCTGTCATCCATTACTACAGAAGGTTTGAAAAAGCAGCGCGTTGGCTCTGCATAATTAAATAAAAGAGAGGATGCTTTCACATTCACTGCAGGCATCTGCTTTGGTGTCAACACTGCATCACAAATAGCCCAGCATCATCTTACACACACATCATCATACACACTAGCGCACACACATAAATCTGGTAATGCAATTTTATGCTAATGAAGAGTGACAAACTGATGTTCTGCTGCGAACAGACACATCCGATGGGACAGACTCCCAACTAACTCCCAGTAAACAAATCAGAGTAATTCTATCTATCTATCTATCTATCTATCTATCTATATATCTATCTATCTATCTATCTATCTATCTATCTATCTATCTATCTATCTATCTATCTATCTATCTATCTATCTATCTATCTAGGGTTTCTGCCGTCTTGCATGCCCAAATTTCTCCCATTTTTTGATCTTTTTATTTGTCCCACGTTCCTTGTTTTTCCTCTTTGCACTTTTGCTCACCCTCCCTCTTTTTCTCCCTTTCTACTCTTCACCTTTCTTTTCATCACCCTTTTATGACTCAGTATTTCTCACCCTTGCTCCTCATCTGTTTTTTTTGCCTCCTCCTTCTCCCGTCATTCCCTCCACCCTTCTTCTCCCCTCCAAATGCACCCCCTGTGTCTGCACCCAGCTGGTCTCCAGTCCCGTGTTCTGGGCTGACAAAGCTCGCCTTTCACAAGAGTTCCTCTCCACATGCACAGACCCACAAACATACAAACACACACACACATACACACACACACACACACACACACACACACACACACACACACACACACACACACACACACACACACACACACACACACAACCCTGCTAGTGTAACAGTATTTCTGTGGGATCTTCATGCATAATAAAGCAGCACAATGGAGCAGTAAACTGTCACATTAATCTCTCAGAAGCCCTCACCTACAATGGACAGGCTAATTACAGGGTTTGATTAGCACAAAACTTGATACCAGGTTTGGGCAGAAGATGTTACAGTAATAGCAGGGTTTGAGCTGGAGAGGCCTATTGTAAAAGACACAGGTCGGCAACATCAGACATGAGGGTGTGTAATCGGAGAAACCAATCATAGAAAAAAAGACAGCTTGGCTGTACAACAATCGCAACATGTAGACTCTGCCTAAGAAGTGTAGCAATTACACACTTTTTTCAAAGTTTGAGATATTGAAATTTTGGCTGCATTTAGCCAGCCAGTATACTTTTCAAAAGATGAATCAGACCAGTGATGTCAAAGATGTCACCTGAGATTAGACACTGAAAGAACAGCAGACTGACAGATCAATTATTCTGTGTTTCAATCGTGAGGCGGACAAAAACATGTGCCAAAGCTCACTGATTCTCTATAGGAGGATTCTTTTGCAACAGTATCCCATCCTGTAATGTATCCTTTGCTACACAAGGACAAGGGTTAGTGCACTGCTGTCTGATAACCACACCGGGCCAGGGTTTAAGAGTTGCAATCTCTTCACAGAGATGATGTTTAATACAACAATACTCTCCTAAAATTCTTCCATTTCCAACAACCCACACTGTGTCAGAGCAATGAGGAGAGTGAAACATCCTCCTAACTTTATCAGCTTAACTGACTTTAATTTTTATAGTATGATTACTTTTTGTAAAACAAGTACCTTTATGCTGGCTTGTCTTCTGAAGACTATGGATTTATAAAATTAAGATAAAATTTGTGAAGAGAGCATGAACCAAAAGAGAATAACACAGGAATAACACACATCACAGGAATTTATTGGCCCCTAGTCAAAATTGTTAAAGTTGGCACCATTGTCTACATTTGCATGCCCCAATAAAGATGAGCAAGAGTAATTAGGTTATGGCCATAAAAGTTTGTACATGTGTAGTTGATTACTCTAAAACTCCAGCTTATATGTCTTTTTCTCATGTTTTTCTCATAAGTGAGCACTTCTAATAATAATAATAATAAGACGTCCAACTACAACTGTACAGCCAAGCCAGCCATTCATAATTTCCAAACCTGAGGGGGTTGGTTCTTTGTGCTCCTCACTGTTACCTTATGAGAATAGTGAGGGTCGACTATCCTGGCCAGCCCAAAGTCTCCAATCTTGAGCAGCAGTTGGTCTGTGTTGATGAATATGTTGGCAGGCTTTAGGTCTCTGTGCAGGACATTAGCTGAGTGGATGAACTTTAGTCCCCTCAGCAGCTGGTAGAACAGCAGAGTAGCGTGACCTGTTAAAGTGCAAAAAATGGAATAAAATGTACAAATGTGTCATTTTTGAATGTGGTATTTTTGCCACAGTCTTAGCTAACCAGGTCTTAAAAGGATTTCTTTTAAATCCAATAAATCACTGTGTAAACATGGCCAGCAGTGATGTAACAAGAAAGACCAGTAGAAAAAACATTTGCAATTTACTTAAGTAGAATTTTCTCTTTCCCCCCTTTCAACCCCCATACCTGTGGGTAGAGGTCCTTGTTCCAGCAGCCGAGCCATATCTGTTTCCATGCACTCCTGCACAATGTACAGGGCACTGAGCTGGGCTGGGTCTCGGGGCAGCGGCCGTCCATATGGCGCCAAAACCTCATGAACCTGGACCACGTTTTCATGGTGCAGCCGATGGGTGATTTTCACCTCCCGCAGGGCATGTTTCACCGTCACCATGTCACGCATCACCAGCTTTTTAATTGCCACACGCTGTCCATTGCGCTGGTCCACAGCTGAGAGCACTAGGCCAGTGACACCTGTGCCGAGAGGTCGAAGGTCAACAAAGTGGCCACTGAGGTCGAAGCCATGGAGGAAGAGGGGAGTGTCCTGTCTGGCCATGATAGCTCACTTTAGAGGTATAAGAGACAGATGATAGATAGATTTCAGGCGGTTCAGTGCACTTGATGGATCCCAACAGTTTATAAATTAAAACTTCTTTGTTATCGTCTGATGTACACAACGCCACATCTTGCTGGTGAGTCCAGAACCTTAACTAGACATCTGATTTTTCTTTGGGTAGTGGGTGCATGTAGATGTCTGTTTTGTCTGGTGGAAGATGGTGGCAGTTTTAGGGGCCTAGTAAAGTGTAGGACTATCTTACAACCCTACTGAATTTGTACTTAGAATTTCAGGCGGGATTGAAAAGAAATAATTTTGTTTAGGCCTAAGAGGAGGTTTCTTTGTGCATCACTTCACCTCCTCTATTAGTCCTGTGTGTGTAGATCCTTGTTAAATCACCCTTTTAGTGAACCATCCGTTGTTAATGTTCACATGTTGACTTATCTTAGAGGAGTTTAGGACAAGGGGTGTCTGAGCAAAAAAATTGAACCTCAGAAAGGATCAAAATATATGAAACCAAGCGGAAAGAAAGCTAACATTTGTTTTAGTCAGTGATTGTGCAGCCACGGGTTTAAACATGTGTTGGTAAAGCAGCTACAGTACATGTTCAAATCTGAAAAAAAACAATCCCTCAATGTTTTCCTCCTGACACTTGATGATGATGTCTTTTACTGCTCCACAGATGTTATCTGATGCTGCAGGGATGCACATCTAATCTCTCACTGTATCTTCTCCACGCACAGATAGTCAGAATATCAGTGAGTCTTATTAATACTACCCAGGGCAGGGGTATCCATAGAAACAGCCCTCTGTGCGGCTGATCCTGCTCTTACATGTGTAGATGCATCATGGGACAGCAACAGGCGGACGGTCGGCTCTGCACTCTTCTCTCTTTCTGTCTGTAATCCTCATCGGCCAGTCAAAGCCTTCGATACTGATGCAGGAGGAGGGAGGCGGGGGCATGTGTTTTAAATTCAATGAGACTCGGTTGGCTCCTCCTCTTCTTCCATGATACCACGGTGTCTCAGTCAGCCAGCCTGCCACACGAGTTCATTCAGAGTGAGCTCCACAGTGGCACAGCGGTCAAATCCTGGAACTGTGCTATCCTCTGTGTGTGCATGCGCGTACAATACATGTGCATGCGTATAATCCCTCAGTAATCTGCTTCCCGTTGCCTTATTATGAATGTAAGGATTTAAGCATCAGGCTGTGGTCAGTGTGGAAAGATATTGCTATTAGCTGAGTCGCTCAACACATCTGTTGCTGCTGCTCCTGGGGAGGAAAAGAGAGGAAACAGGATGAACAGAGAACAGACAGACAAGGAAGATAAAGATGAAAGTTACACAGCAACAGCGCCTGTGTGTGTGTGTGTGTGTGTGTGTGTGTGTGTCACTTTTGTCTGTGTCGTAGGAGAGTTACCATTACATAACACTGAATGGCAGTGTAACCTAATCTACACCAGCAACTTAATGTGCTTAGAGAGGATCATCACATCGATTCAATGGATATCAGCTATATGAAGCTGCTGATGTTTCAGAGCAGAGACAGTGGGACTGAATGGAACAGATTAACATGGTGGCGTTTTTTTGTCAATGGAAAGTCCACTTTGTATTCTTTCATTTGTTTCTTGTTGCATTTTCTTATAGCTCTTATTTCTTATTTCAACCCCTGGGAAGGTCGTATAATGGTATGAAACCAAAGCATTGACTTTCTCACACCCCTAGATCCCTGCAGTAAGAACTCAAACAATCCATCAATCCATAAAACAAATCTCTTTGCTGTCAAAGGCCTGAAGGCAGAGTTGAGTATTTGCTCTCTCTCTCTCTCTCTCTCTCTCTCTCTTTCAGTCTTTCTTTCTAGAAATGGGGGGTAAGCAATCGTTCCTCAACTGTTCTTTAACAGCCTTCGAAACACTTCTAAACAGACTCATGTTCGCCTCAGTCAGGCTGACTGTCAGAGGCTGTGAGAGTGTAAGGTGAGAACAGAGAGACTGAGAGAGAGGGAGGGGGAGCATTGACAGTGGTGCTGGGTGGGAGGTGCAGCACTGGGCTAACTTTATAAATAATGCATAACGACTGGAGATGGCACTTGGTGTTCTCTCTGAGCATTTATTCTCCATATTTCTTCAGGTTATGCAGCAAGAATAGATTTTATAAATAAAAATCGTGAACAGTTTCTCGATCCAGTGCAATAAAATACATTAATTTGTTTTACTAAAAAATTAGAAATATCTACTTTTGGTTTTAAATACTCTTTAATTTGGGTTGTGGAGAGACAATGAAACTACCCTCTACACTCTGAGCCAGTATGATGTTAATGAATTGGTAGGTGACGGCAGATGGGAGCAAACAACGGTACACCCTGTTGTACACTGGCTTTGTGCAGCTGCCTCTGTGTCCCTGACTGTCTTTTTTTTTTTCTTTTTTGTTTTTTAACACAGTGTGCTTCCCAGCAAGCGTTAGGCGGCTGTACTTCAGATGGGAAACGCTGCATCCTCTCTGCACACTGGCTTCGTGCAGCTTGCCTTTGTGTGTCTACATACACTCCAGTAACGCCCCTCTGACAGAACAAAAACACTGAGATTTAAGTGCTTCTAATAAAGCATGAAGCCCCGTTTCCAAAAAGGAAAAAGTGTGCCAACGACAAAACGGGCCCGTTCTCCCTCTCCCCACTCAAGCCCAGCTTCACTTTATCTTATCTATGTCAGCACCTGCTCCGTGTGCAATAACAAGAGGAAGAAGAGAGAAATACACGCAAAGATAACAACAGCAACCATCACTACTCACCGGAGTATTACGCAGCCGCAGCCTGCTGCCGTCCAGAAACAAAGATCCCAGGAAAAGATGTGAGAGATACGGGTCCTTGGAAGCAAAGAAAGTGAAACACGTCCGCATCTCTGTCTGTGTGTGTGTGATTCAGATGATACAGGAACAGCAGGCACGGGTCGGCACCGGGAGCTGAGTAAGGGGGGGCGGCGGAGGGGTGGGTGGGCTGGGGGATCCGATCTGATAAGCCAGAGGCTGAACCAGTTATTGTGGGCGACTGTCCGCTCTCTGTCAGCGCTTCAGAGGAGCGATCTGAGGGAGGGAGGAGAGGAGGGATCACCCTACATCTAGACCTGAGTGGCTTTACACACTCTCACATACACACTGCACCACGGATGATGAAGTACCCATCTCTCTCTCTCTCTCTCTCTCTCTCTCTCTCTCTCTCTCTCTCTCTCGGACTCCAGCACCCTGACCTCAGTTAAACTGGGGGGGGGGGGGGGGGTCGTTTTGGTCTCCAAACCCACAGATGAAATACTATAAGACTATATGAAAGTTACAGGGAGAAATCACTCAGTTTAACTCTTGCCATGATTATTATAGCTTGATCATTTCCATGGTCATCTATCATCCTGACAGGTGCAGAATTTGTGGGTTTGAGAGGAAGCTAGAGAGGAGCCTTTGTTGGTAGTGAATGAATATTTGAATATTAACAGGGAGGACGCCACCATGTCAATGACCTGTAGGGAGCTGCAGATCATGGAGGGAGTGAAAATGAAAAGCTTGTATAAGCATGTCATGTCAGTGAAAGCAAAGATGACATGCTTATACTTGGAAACAGGAGCCTGGTTTCACTGGAAATCACTGTCTGTGTGGTAAAATTCGTTACAATGAAAAACATGGAAGAAAATGAAAAAGGCACTTCTTATGTGCTCTTTCTCCCATTTTCCACTTTGTTGGCCTAAATCCAAGTTTGAAAGTTTTATTATCATATCTATTATTATTATTATTATTATGTTTCAGTTCTATTTTGAGTTTGTGCTATTCCCAAGCCCTCAGAAAACTCAGTTTGAACTCGATGCACTGTTGCAGGCCTTCACCAAGACGGAGAGAGCAGAACAAAAGCCTAACAGAAACAGAAGGTCCACTAATGTCTGCAGTGCCTTATGGCTGTATTTTATAAAATCTGTTGACTTACAAGGTCCCATAGCCTGTGGCTAGTGGAGGGTGGTTATGAGAGTCAGCACACTGAGAGAAACTTAAAAAAAGAGAAGGCAGGTCATAGTGACTGTAATAATGATTATGCAGAGGTGCTACAGCTGCAGGGATTAGCAAAGAGGAGAGATGCTGTAGAGAGAACTGAGACCCAGGAGTAACCTAATGTAATGAACCCTGTGTAAAGTGACACACTGATGTTACGGCTCAATCGGTGAGAAGAGGAGAGGAGAGTGTGTGGATTTTGTATGCCAGTTCTGCCTGGTTAGATGAGTGAGAATAAGCACAGTGTGGGAGATCTCTGAGTTAATGGTGAGATACAAGATCCTGTAACTCTGACAGCGATGTTAAACATGTCGATCCCATCTGTCGCCAACCTGGAGACATCACAGTCAGATAGATATCACTGGGGGCAGAGGATGTCTAGATTGGAAATGAAAGATCATTGGGCCTTCACTTTTTAAAATTCAAGACCGCAGAGCTACTGCGCAGGGCACAGAAGACCTTTAATTGTATCAATTATGTATTGAAAGTCATGTTAACAGATGAACATTTAACATTTTTGCTTTGCTTCCTATTTGTTGCTCATTTTAAACTTCTTTTACGTTAGGACACTTTTTGGCTAAATGAAGTGTGTGAAGCAGCCATCTGATGAACGATTTGCTAAAGTAGATGATGGCTCAGTGGTTCCCTCTGATTACTGAGGGGAGGTTATAATCAGAGAGCTGGTGCTGTTGGAAAATTGAAAGTGACAGAGAAATGTTCGGCCCCTCCAAAACAAGGACCCAGTGGAAGTCCTGTACCTCCTGTATGATGTCGCTACAGCAAAACCGCTTGGATTAAAAGAAACGTTTTGCTTTACATCTTCCAGGTGTGTATCTGCTGCCTTTCCTGCGTGTCGGTAAGATAAGACAGGTTTACAAATGGAATGTAGTGAAAAGGAAATTGTTGAATACTTTTGTTGCAGCTGCATCAGAACAAAGTCTTATTCCAGATGTTTTTATTCAGTGGCAGAGAAGACCAGTTTATAATGAAACGTCATATCTATGTTTTGTCTTTCACTATTATTGGAAGTGTGTTTTCTGTTGATTTAATACTTCACAAAAACATTTTATGCTAATCCAAGGAATACTTCCAATAATTATTGATGATGTGATTAAATGAATTCAACACACACGCATGCACACACGCACACACACATACACACACAGACAGACACACACACACACACACACACACACACACACACACACACACACACACACACACACACACACACACACACACACACACACACACACACACACAAACACGATTTTAATAGCTCTTTTGATGCTGTGATATGCTCCCCGCATGACTGTGACTAACAGTGATGCAGTTCGAAAGTGTATCTACAATCACTCTGGTGTTTTTATTTCACTGCACTGACACAGCTTCTGAAACACTGCAACATCACAACCTGCCATTAAAGTCGTTAGCTCTGATGTATCAGCTAGATGACATTCACAAAAATAACCTCTTGTTAGCGTTTATGAAAGATCTGGGATTTATAAGTCTGGGACCGTTTCCAGGTTTGTCACAAAATTGACTATTTTTATGAGTATTTCAAAAGTAATAGGTAGAGGAAATGCTATTAGCCCCAAATCACTTAGTATCTACTTACAATAAACAATAAAAAAAGAAGAAAAGAACGCAAACAGGAATGACAAAAAAAACAAATGTAGAAAAAAAAGACTGCAGAAATAAAGGAAAAGAAGATGAAAGGGAGGAAAAAGAGCTCGATGACATGAATATCTCTTAAAACAACTTATGTTTCGAAGATTAAATCAGAAAATTATAGATAATATGGATAATGCCATGATACTCTCGCTGCTCCTTTGGTCCATTTGAGTCTTTGTTCTCTGCGTCTGTGCTGCATTTCTGTTCCTCTTTTCAGGCAGACCTCTCTAATTAATACTGATAGCATCTGACAAATGGAGACATCACAGTTTCGGTGGTGGGTGGCTATTTACAGAAACACACAGAGACAGAGAGAGAGAAAGACAGAAGAGAGAGAGAAGAGAAAGAGAGAGAGAGAGAGAGAGAGAGAGAGAGAGAGGGGCAGGTATGTTGTCAGCTGCACCTGCTCCTGGTCTTGACAATGTGTGGTCATTATTTATGGATCTGCCCTGGAAAGAAGTGTGAAGGCGAGGAATCTAAACAAAACCAGGACACTGTACTAGTCCCCTGTTTGTTTGTATAATTTTTTTAATAAAAAGGAGAAGGTCCTTCTTTTTTCCTATCAAACCTATGAGAAAACAAACATTACCTATCATCTACCATGTGATACATCAAAGTGTTTATGGTAAGCGAGGGTCTTTGCGGCTTGTTTGATGCTAAAGCTAGCAGGTATGTTACAAAACAAAACAACTCCAGAGAAGATATTTGGTAATAGAAATGTTATGCAGGTCATGAAGGAGTCCACGGATCTCTACAAAGACACAAAGAAACGGCCTGCCTGCCTTCAGCAGAGTGAGCAGCAGCATTGTGTGTGTGTCCTCCTCAGGTTACCTCCCTCCAACAGATCCCTGTCTAAGTAGGAAAGGAAATAAATAAATTAGGGCTGAAATTTCCCTGTGACGACATCTGGCTTAGTCGGCTTGCTCGGTGTGCGTTTGTGCTGACTGATGACCCAAAGAGGAGAGAGAGAGAGAGAGAGAGAGAGAGAGAGAGAGAATGGGGCCACATCTGTGGGTGAGTGAAGATGACCCATAAGGGAATAGAAAATGCTACAGCAGCAAATCATATGCACAAACAACTCTTAGCTCAGTGAATTCAGTGCTTTCCACTTCATTCTTCCCTTTAAGGTGAGAGAGAGTGAAGGCTGGACAGGCTGTTGTAAAAACCTGATTCAAACCTCATGCTATCTAAATCTATTGTTTTCCTATATATTTAAACATATTATGTATTATATATAAATATTCAAATACACACCACAGTTTGTACGCTATTCACCTTAATGAAGTCATCAGGGTTATCTCAGATTGGACTTGAGAGGCATGAGGTGTGATGTTTGAAATAAGTGGGCATTTAGAGAAGCGGGGGAGGGCTATCCAGTTGCATTATGGGAAATGTAGGATCCAATGGATGTTTTTGGAGTTTAATTTATTTATCTATTTATTTATAGCCTTTTCATTCATGTTATGAACCAAGAAAAATACCAAAACGTAACGTAACCCCACATATTAATGTCGATATGGATAGTACACGTAGAGAAACAGACACTAATGATTTAAAATCTTCTTGGTTGTTATTATTCACAGTTCAGTATATGCAGCATTACTGAGAAAGAGCTCTATCTTCTTGCTGCACCATCTGATATCAAGGGTTAACACGTGAGATACTACAGAGTGAAGGAAGTTGAGAAAAACAAGAGCACAGAACAGAAAACAGATGAGTCTTCCATGTCAGAAGCAGAGATGCAAGTACACCTCAAATGTAAAACAGAAACAGGCAGAGAAAGATACGTGAGGAGGGAAAAGGTGAGCTGAGAAACTGACACCCTGACACACACAGAGATAAAGAGACATGAGGGAGAAAGGGAGACGGGAGAAAGAGACAGTTTAAGGAAAGAGGGAGGAAAACAGGTCTCAGAGCTGACAAGGTTATCTTGCCATGTGTGTGCCAACAGCTCTCTCTGGAAAGGACCGGCTGTGTCTAAATGCCAACGCAGCCTGGAGCAGTGAGGACACGCATAGAATAAGATATGCAGTCAAGAGATATAAGAGGGACACAGACTGAGACAGGGCAGCGGGGTTATTTACATCAGAGGACAACATTAAAACAACAGCACACACACTGATGTTTATCACACAGAGCAGATAGCCTAATTGAAACTCCAACACAAGTAACAAGTTACATGAAAGTTTTGTTAATATGAAGTACCTAAATAATTGTTGAATAAAGATTCATTTGTGATTCTTCAAGCTCTAAAACATGTAAAAATCCTATTTAAGACTCACTGTATTCATGTATTTTGTCCATTAATATATACTTATAATAACTGAATGACAAAATATATATGTACTACCTCTGCAGAGAGCACATACAGCGTGTTTCTTGGGCCCCTTCATCACCACAACTACTGTTTTAGACTTCAAACTCAGAGCAGGTTCTCTACCACCACCTGCAGGAGTTACTGCAACTAAACACACAAACGCAAAAACCTACAGTGATGTGTTCTGATGCTAACGGATTATTGTGGTTTAGGATTTGGTAATTACAGGATTGGCACTTGCAAAAGGGGAAGAAAAAGGGGTTTGTTGCATGGCTGGTTTGAATCATTTATGAAAAAAGTAAATGGATAATTTAAGTCTGAATGAAACTAATGGTTGAAATCAGTTATATCTACAGCCTCATCAGTGGGAGATCTACCCTTTAATCTGTGCTGTGTGATGATTGATGACTACTACGCCCCTCAACGTGAGTTTATAATTTCATTTATCTTTTTGGTGCTTATGTAACACGAACACTCCTATCTTCTGTATGTGCCAAACTAAAGGGCCTCTTTATCAGTAGAGTCAGGAGGTGAGAGAAAGATAACCACCGTGGGTCACGTTCAATGTGATGCTTTGAATGTGCACCCTGTAACAGAGGCCTCTGGTAAAAAAAAAAAAAAAAAATCCTGCTGTTTGAAATGAAGCTAGAAATGTGTTTTGGCACAGGTTTAGACATAACTGTTTTTTTTGTCCCCTTAATTCTGTGGCAACACGTGATAATATGTGTTCAACTGTCAGTATGTCCTAGCTATAAAGACTTTTTACAAAAGGTTAAAAAAACAAAATAACCACAGAAAACAAGGCAACACAAGGATGTGATATAACTGCACCAAACTCCAAATTATTGTGAAATATTCACCTTTTTAATTTAGAAACATCATAAACACAAAGTCAAACTACTGTAGGTAAAACTGTAACTTCATTAAATACAGTTAACTGACCATACCATTAAATATATAATGTATTCATTCATTCAGTTGACTATAAATATTGCAATCCTAAAGGAGACATTAAACTGCTATACTCTAAAAATCTTAATATATAGTTTGTACTCCCACATTATGGTATAATCCAAAGAATAATTTCCTTTAAAAGAATATCTACATGATGCAGCAGAGTGAGAAGGCTCAGCAAGATTTACAAGTACAAGTCTCAATGTCCAAAAATAGTTTTCTTTTCTGTCACCTTTTCTCTCCTGTGATGTCCCGGCAGCTGCATGAGGTTTACAGACAAGCATTAGAAATAAGAAGGTGCTTCAGACGAGTAAGTCTTGCAGCAAACTACTGCTTAAAAATGGTTTCTTATATCGTTGTTGTAAGTGTTATGTCAAAGAGGCTCGGTTGTAACAGTACAAAAACCTTTGGCAGCCCAACCAAAATGGAAATCAAGACAATAAGTCAAAATTCAAAGCCACGTCACATTTATGTCAAATATCGTCTGAGGAGTGATCTTACAAGGAGAAGAGTTTTCCACTTGTGTGTATATGCCATTATGTAAGTAAATCTTAGATTTGTATACGTTTGACCTGGAAGCCTCTGTACACTGCAGAATAAGGATGCCTGCCGATATCAAGTGGTCAGAAAACCTAAAGGACTGAAGTGAGGAGGTGGTGGGTGATTTCAGGAGGTGGTTCAGGCGTAGAGAGGCTGGTAGCCGCTCCTTCGGCTGCCACTTTTACAGGTGATCACACATACGCTTAGCATCCCAAAGAACTGCAACAAAAGTAAAGGTAATCATACACAAGCTCTTAAAATGTATTTTCTGAAGCAGCGTAGGTTATGTGAACAAATTTGCACTGGAATGGAACATAAAGGGTTACAAGAACTTTAACTGCTGTATTTGAGTAGGTTAGGATAGGATCAAGTATTTCACTCAATCAATGTGAGAGAACAAGAACTAGCAAGAAAGTAGCCTATGGCACAAGAAGGAGGATGTTCCTCTCAGATAACTTCCCCTTGTAAGGCCACATCTGAGTTTGGCTTTCTTAGAAAGATCACGTTGAAAAGCATAATTGAATAAGTTAAGTGTAGAGTAGCTATCAACAGGGCTATCATTGTTCTTTTACACGAGCGGATTCAAAGACAGATGATCCTCTATTTGATTCTTACTCAGCAGGACTTCAGCTTGTTTTCCACCTCTGACTAACTCTAATGTACCAAACAACTACTGCTCAGTTAGGAAATACATGCACTTGGAAGGTACAACAAAGCATATGGAGAAGTATAACATGTAGCCTTCAATTTCTCCAATAAGATACACCATCTGTTGCACTGACTGATGTGTATCTCCGATATCAGTTTATTCCACAGCTTACCACCACATATTTTGCATATTGCTGTTGAAATGCTGCTTAAGTGTGTGTTGGGTCATGCTGACTGCACCCGTCTTTACCTTGATGATTGCGAAGCCCAGAATGACCAGCATGGCGTAACCCCACACATCCTGGAGGAGGCGCGTCAGCTTGGGTTCACAACCCTGAAATATACGCAGTGGGTAAACATATGTGCTGATCATACCTTGGCAATGTCTTCATTAAAATGTCTGTTAGATAATTGGGTTTTGCAGATTTTATTTTTTGAGTCAAAATAAAAATCATTCAGTGTCAGATAATTCCCTGTGTTCAAGTCGTAGCTGGAGAAGCAGTTAAAAGACCAAATAAACAGCTTACTATCCCCAGCACAACAACAGCATAAGCATGTGTAACCACATGTGCACTGACACAGTATTTATGTCAAAAATAGCAAAGTGTGATTCCGTGTGATTTACCTCTACGTTAAGCAGTTCTGGTTGATCCAGTCGGCCAGTGCACTGCGCGGTGCTGTTCTTGCAGCAGGACACAGGCACTGTGTTGTTGTGGCTGGTATACCACGCCGTGCCGATCCAGTTGGTGTAATTTTTAACTCCGCAGCACTGCAACTGCACAGAGTCAAAGACAGGTGATGAAAAAGGAGGAAAACTAAAAAAAAAGGAAAAAAAAGATAAAAATGGAGGGAAATGTAGATGCTAGTATATGAGAAACAGTTATACGAAATATCCACCTACCATTAATCTACATGAGTATAGTGAGTGCTTTATGGTACAGGAAGTTATTTAGGGATGTGTGAAGTCTTTATTTTTTGACCTGCACACTCTCCATCAACCTGCTTTAACTCCTATTTCAGTGAGTAACTTCCTGCATGTCCCACAACGACATGTGACAGGCCCAGAGGTGTGAATCTGACGCAGCTAAGCAAGTCTGGTTGTTTGAGAACGCAGTAGTCCTTTATGGACATTATTTTTATTTGTCTGTATTGCTGAACTATAAGCTATTGCAAAATGTTTTAAGATTGTAATGGTCTTCACTTTACATTAATTTACACATTCTTGAATTAACGCATAAAAGAGTTTATTTTATTATTTATATAAAATCAAAATAGAGTTGTTTTTTTAGCTCTAATAACATGTATTGTTTCCATCTGGCCAGTTATCAAAATATAACGTATACTGTGTTTTAGCTGTTGCTGTTTTAAGATGTTTTTTTTTTTTTCTTAAAAAGGCAAGAGAGTGAAAGACCGAGGGGGAGTAAAACGAAAGAACAAGAGAGGGAAATGAAAGCAAGCAAGCGAGAGAGAAAGCAAGTGAAGCAGAAGAGGAAAAAGTACAACTGAGAAAACAAAGCTAGACCATCTATTTATATACAGTAGACCACGATGCCAACCTGTTGCTGCAGGTAGTCCACACCTTTGGTCTCAGTGCCCTGTCCATCATACTTTTCAAAGGTTCCATTCATAGAGCGCTCCAGATCTCCACTTATCTGAAAAAAAAAAACACACACAATGTATGCAGTCAGGTGCTTTGCTAATGGGCTCACACAGTATATAAGTGTGCCAAAGCAGATTTACAATGACGGATATTAAATACCGTATATCCCAATATACTTTACAGTCCGCAGCAAATATTGTGCGACAGAGAATATGTATCCGTGACTCACCTTGCCCTGGTAGATGAAGCTAAATACCAAAGCAGTTATTTCAGCGGCAAAGATCGCCATGATGATCAGGAAGAACTGGAGAGGAAGAAAATGAGATGTTGTTAAGAAATGTATTGGATAAAATAGAAATGAAACACGGCGAAAGGATGAACAAAAGTTCATAAATGAAACATCAAAGCTGACAACTAAAACTTTAACTGAAAATACTGTAAATGTTTGCAGTTGCATTTTCACCTTCAGACTTCAGATTCAAACAAACAAGGAAATGTCAAGGAACTGACTGAAGCACAAATTATAGCTTACACCTCACCTCTCTCTCTCTCTCTCTTTCTCACACACTCACACACACACACACACACACACACACACACACACACACACACTTACAAAGCTGAGGCCGAATTTGGACTCTCTGATTGTGGAGCAGCATCCCAACAGCCCAAAAAGGAACATCACCACGCTGATGCCAATGATGATGGCTGCTGGTACAAGCGTGTACTTGTCCTGAATGAAACTGTCAAAATTGTCATAGCTCTTGATCACATAGGCGCCAACGTAGGCCAACGCCGCTCCTGCAGCCTGCAGGGAGGAGGAAGCAATATGGTTACCATGTGTGCATACAGATCAGAGTCAGTAAACGAATTATATGATTATAACATTAAGAGCAAATGCAAAGATTTTTTTTTTTTTTTTTTTTTTTAAACAGATCATTTGAAGACACTAGTTTTCTCATTTTCATCATGTATGTTTGTCAAAGTTTTTATTCTGGGAATAAACACAAAAATAAGGATCCCACTGAGAATAACATGAGGGTACAGTGAACACTTTTATCTGCTGACACTGTTTAATTACACAACATTCTACAATAAGCACTAGCTACTGAGCTGAGAGCTAAATTATCCACTCTCTCCTAATTTTGACCATTTCTTCACCAGTTATTCAAATCTGTGCTAAACAGAGTCAACAATCATAAAGTAATGGATCTTCAGCTTTTCCAGAAAACCTCAATTGCATTTAACAAAGTACTGCAGAAACAAACGCACACTAAAACAAGTGGAGGGATTTGTCACATGATCTGTTTTTCTTTTTCCTCCCTTTGATGTAGTTGAAAGCGTCATGTTCATAATCTGTACACTGAATACTAGAGAAACTGAGAGGAAAAAGCTGTTTTTTAACCTTCCACTCAGTAATACTGATGTATGATATGAGTCAGCCATTTGGTCTTTGTATGTGAACATGACGTAGTTAAAACACAGCAAGTTGAATAACATGAACTACACTGAATTATGACACTTCTTTTTCTAAAGGTACAAAAGATAGTCGAGGTAGTAATGATAGCCTGCCTATAATCATGAATGGCAGCGAATATAAAGTGAGAACTCTAAAAACACTTCAAACACTTTTAGACAGCTCAAAGGGATTTGTTCTAATATCATTATCTGATATGACCTCATGTGATGAACACAATCCGTAAGGTCACTGGTAGTCCATCGCTGTGGAGTCAGATGTGGATTAGGCATCAAGTCACACCATAATCATGACTTATGCACAAGTCATGCTCCAGTAGTGAGCTCACCAGTCATAAGACTGCACATTTATGGGCCAATTTTGTGAAAACACAGTACAGACTGAACTTACAGTGACAATTTCAAAATGATTTATCATGTTATTGTAAAATGACACCTTTGTTTATTCCGCTTTGTGTATCTGTTTAACTATCTGGTCCAAAAACTCAAAGGTTTTCGAGGGTCCATAGTACAAAGACTTCAATAACAGAGGCAACTGTTTCAGAAAACAATGGCTTTTTATAGATTTATCTCATTATCAGCACTCCTGACTTCCTTTTGCCCTTTGACACTCAATGTGTCAATTCAAACGCCTGTTGGTGGAAAAAGAAGCTGCTGAGTGATGGAAGTTACATAAATAACACTTCAGAATCTAAACTGTAAATAAAATTACACTCAAATATAGCTTTTTGTGCAAATCCTGTTTGTACTGTATATCCTGGTGGCACAGCGGGGATATGAGAATAAGAAAATATGTGATCAACTAAATTTCCAGTTGGAAAGTTTGAGGTAAAAAGACAACCCTTTATTTCTCAGAATATTAATCAAAAATCCCCCTTGTGTGTGTCTGTGTATTTGTGTCATTTTCAGTATTACTTCCCCTCTAATGATATGAGTTATACATAGTGTGGACATGTTTGTTTGTATGTGAAAATGTGTGTTTTGTGCGGCCTAACAATCATTCATCCCTCAGTTCAGCCCCATGACTCACTTCTCTTAATCACTCCACAGTCACGGGATCCCTGTGGAATAGTGTGTCTAACCCCCCCCCCCACACACACACCGTGGCTCACCCCTAATCTTTCCAGAAACTCAGACCTTGTTCCTAAGAAGCAGCACAAAGACGCTTACACAACATATAGCGCCCATGCACGGTGCCACCTCTCTGGAATGTGAGAAACCTCTGGAGCGATGTTTCTTGGTCTGTGGCCATGATTTTAGCGGGTCCCTGCACTGCAAATGTTCTGTAACCGCACTGTACCTCGGACCAGGTTCAAGGGGCAGACATGATTTAAGTTTAGCCAACTGGGAAAGACAGCAGCCGTGACATTTCTGCTCATGTACTTCCACACATCCAGAGCACAGCCTTTTAAAATTTAGATTTTCTCCCTAAATCACCCAATTTTCTTTTAGAAAAACACTTCTATTACGCAATTAGACATATTAACTGATTAAATCTTAGAATACAAAGAAACCATGATTTATCACAGCACCATTACATCAGTTGTGAAGTGGATCATTTTATACACATCGTCACTAAATTCACTACACAATATATTTGTTTATTAATATCTGCCATCTTTTGGAACATTAGGATCTTCAAAAGACTTTATATAAACTTTTGTGGGTTTGTTCTGTGTTTAGCTGCATATAAATGTTTTCCTAAATACAGACCTGGCAGTGGGCCAGGCAGTGTGTAAAAGGATAAGCTGATATTTTGGTTGAACTATAATTTTTTTTAAAAACAATTTTCAACATCTCTCCTACATTCTTGTTACAGTTAATCTTGTTCAAAATGTACAGTTTCTCATCATCTAACTCACACAACTGCTCAAGACTCTTGGCCTGATGAATCAGTGGAAAAATCAAATATGGATGATCACTGTCTTGCTCCAATACGTGGATTTGGTTTGTTTTAGTGCTTGACTGTTGGCCAAATAAAGTTTGCCCCACATTCTTCATAACCAGTCAACAGGCACGACAGACGACACAACTGAGCTGCAGCTGTTAGGAGAAACAAGATACACCTGATGTGGGTGATCTTTTGAGTTATGTGGTTTACAAATAAGAGATGATCGCATTAAATTTTTGCTGCTTCACAAATAGAAACCTGCGTTATATGTCACAGATCTTTGCCATATGACATATGTTGTGTGTAAAGCCTGGGTTAAAGGAAAGACCGGACAGAGGAATGTAATAAACCCTATAAACATTAGAAAACAGACTCATTAAACAAACTCATATACTTGTTAGAGATGGGAAAATGGCAAGCGTTAAATGCAAAGGGGGAAGATAAAGCACTACATTGGGAAGAAAGAGAAGTTTAAAGTAAGGAAGTTAAAATAGTATGGAAGTTAAAAAAAAATTGAAAAGATAAACCATGTCTGTGGTTTCCCTTCCAAATAAACACACAGGGCAGTTTTATCTCACAATAATCTAATTACACAGACATCAGCCACAGACAGCACAGAAGTTTAGTTGGTCCCTTGAAAACCCATTTGCTCTGAGAAGGAGGACAACTGACAACTGTTTGCCAGCGAGGCCAAATGAGGAGAGACATGGTGAATGATAAGCCAACAATATACAAATCCAAAGTTTACTTTGACAATAAGCCAGAAATAAACTCTGGTCAGGAGTCAGTCATAAGTGGCCCACTACATACATAGTGTCCATATACTGTAGGCCAGATTACAGTACAGGGACTGAAGACAAGCAGAAGTCTAAAAGAGATGGAGTATCTCTTCGGGTCAGACTGGACGGGGGAGCCAGTGAATCACTGTTCCCCTTAACTCTTAGACTTCTGGTCACATTATTGAGAAACACTCTTCAAGGAATCATTAACTACGGTTTTAAAAACAAATAGCCCAAACGGGAACTACATTGGGGAAGAGTTAAAATGAAGAAGTACAGTATAGTAATAATACTGCAGGCTATCAGGGTGGTTATCAAGTCACAACTCTGATTTGTAGAATACAAACCTGAAAGAACACAGAGCTCACAGACACTACTACACAACAAATAACGATGGTTTAAAGGTAAAAACAAACAAACAAACAAACAAACACCAAACACATCTCGGTTCTCCTCTCTCTAGCTGTCAGTATAAATTAAAATTTTCGCAGGTGGAGAAATGGCACCATGACTCACCCAAAATATCAAGCTGAGGAAGAGGAGGATGGTCTTGGACGTGAAGATCCCGCAGTCCATGTTGTATGACGGAGGTGAGGAGACTGAAGAAGAAACTATGGGGTCACTAAACTCCGGATTTTATTCTCGCAGAGCCGCCGAGTGTCTCCTGCCGTCGCTCGTTCAGTCACAAGTTCTCTCACTTTGTCTGGCTGCAGTGAATGTGATCACATGGTCACATGCTTTGGGGAGGAGAGCGATGTAACAGAACAGGTCCAACAGCCCCTCAGCTAGAGAGCAACATCACATCACACGGCGCGCTCACAGAGGAGAGCGGAAAGCCCCAAAGACACGCAGAAGAAAACAAAGGAGTCTAATAACAAAATAAAACTGAGGCTAATGTGTAAATTTGGAGAAACGTTTTCAATACAGAACTAAGAACACACTTTATTCTCGATTTGACACGCCTTAACAACACTTTTTAAAAAATAAAACAACAGACGCGATGGCACTCAGTCTTTTCCCCCCCCTTTTCATAAGTTATTCATGACACAACTATTGTACCACAAACCTGCTGTATCTGTTTGTGTATCGGTATGATTGACTCGTGGCTGTTTTCACAGGAACCGTGAGGCTGTCGTGAATCTGTGGATTCATTCAAAAAGGTCACTGGATGACGATGATAGCTCTCCTGCTCCTCAGCAGTTAGAAGCAATGACATGAATTATTCTGACATAAAAATACTAGAGAGGCCTGGAGCAATAAATCACAGTGTGCTTGTATTGGTACAAAACAATGGTTCTATTAACACTTCTTCAACAGGGGGGTTGGAAGGCTGAAGTGAATGTCTAAAATGGGCTTAATTTAGATGATTTAATCCACTGACTCATTTAAGTGTGAGGGAGCGCAACATAAGGTAACAGCTGCTCTTCTGACTTTAACACAGATAACAAATCCTTATAACTTTCAAACAACAACAGCACATACTCTAAAAGGAGTCACTTATAAGTGCTGAATACCTTACTTTTTCATTAAAAGTCCCTGTAGACAAACTACACAAACCACAAGAAGTCCAAAACAGTTGCAGTACCTCTTTGCTTAAGGAAGTAAAAGTTTTGGTTGAATGGTTAGGGTGACAACATGTCGATTACGTTATCAAAATCAAATCCAAGCTGAACAGTATAGAGATTAGATTAAAAGGCCCGTTTCTGTCTGGAAGTTTCTCCGACTGGTCCAAATTCATCTGATCTTAGATGTCTGCTTCACCCTCTGTTCTCCGCTCCAGTGCATGTTAGAGTGGATTTAAAGCTTTCTACAGTCATCACCAACATATTTTTTTTAAGCTAAAATAACTACTTATACAGACTTGCCATCAAAAAACAGAACTGTATTTTGATGAAATTCATTTTACTTTGTCATAACACACATTGTGTGTTCGCGTGGGTTTGTATGTGTGTATTTGTGTGTAACAGGAGGAGGCGCTATCAGTGCACTACAGAAGGCAGACTACATTTGCCAATCTTTTCCCCCCAGACACACATACTTTATCTGTGTGGTTCGAGCAGTTTATTCAAGTATTTTTGAAACAGTTAAGATTACTGATATTCCAGCTCATGTGTCTAATAATCGTCTCCAGGTTAAAACAAATACTATCAAAGAGTAACCCAGATGTTGGACCACTTTTTAGGTTGATTTGTCCTGTTCAATGTCACGCAAATGCAAATCAAACCAATACAACAAACTCGGGTTTGTACTGTTGTTAAAGGTTTGTTCTCATCAACAATGATAATAGTTGTAAACACATCATCAAACAGACCTGGATATATAATAATATTAATGTGAGAATCACAAAAAAATACTGATTTTTCATCAATGAATCATATCTACTGTATGTGAATATACCTGTCATTTCGTCAAAATGAAATTTCTCACAACAATGTAAAAGAACACAAAATGGTTACAAATAAGATAAGTTGTATTTTATGTTTGAAATCTGACTGAACTTCATACTTCAAATAGTCTGCAATGCTATACTAACCTACTCTACTGTACATGTTTGTGCTGTTCATCAATCTAAAGCGATATTATTAAGGAAAGGCAATCAGAGGAATATTCAGTGTCGTATGATATACTACTTCACTGATTCCTTTGCACTTACTTTAATTAATCTATTTATATGCAGAGGACACAGCAGGTTAAAAGCTTGGAATGGAATTATTGCATTTCTTTATGGCATCACGTCCCAGATCAAATGATTAAACTGGTTGTCAAACCATGGATCATCGCTTTAATAAGAAAGACTCTTGTTTTAAATGTACAGACATGCACACTAATGTGAATGCATCTCACACAGGTTGTTTCATAAAAAGCCTAAAGTTCAAAAAGACCCGGGAAATTAATCTTGAATTCGTTTCTCTTGCTGCCCCTCCTCACAGGCTGATAACTCTTATTCTGGCTGAGGTCCCGCTCCCTCCACACAGAAACATACAGTAGCCTACAGTAATATTTTCAGTAGATAAATATGATGATATAAAACTTAATTTTGGTTATCTAACTTTTTTCACTTCACACTTTCATTAAAACTGTCCTTGCTACTGAATTTCAGGAACTTATATCTATGTTGAGGTCACTCTATCATGGGTGTGCAGGGCACCTGTGTTTCTTTGGTCATATTAAGTTGAATTTAATTAGTAAAAAAAGATGAAATAAAACTAAATTTTGCAGCCAGTGTATCAAACACATTACTATTTAACCATATTTAATTCTAAAAGTCTGCACTTGATTGTTTAGAGGGTGTAACCTTGTTAAAATGTTCAAAATACATGCCTCAAATTAGACTTTACAACAGCCAACTTGTAATTGCACAAAAAGCCGTTATCAAATCCCTGAATGAAAATATAGATATAGAGAGTGGAGAGCATGCTCATTCTTATGATGTGCTTTTTATATGGATATTCAACATTTGACACAGAATTTTTCCAGAATAATCCAGCTGGAGAAAACACAAACTTTATCAGGTTTGAGTGGGAGAGAAGAGGCGCGCTGTGGTGGCGGGTCTCACTCTACATGGTTCTCATCAGGGCTTTATCAACCCTGAACCCGTCAGGAGGGCAAGCAGAGATATCACTCTGTCCTCGTCTCTCTGAGAAACCTCACTCATCTGATCCCAGCAGTGGTGCTATTACAATGTCTTCTGCGGTGATTGCTTTGCCCTCAGCGGCTCCGTCCAAATCTCCAAAGAAGAGAGCCAAGTCTCAGAGGAAGAAGACAGGTCCCACAGTGTCAGACCTGATACTGAAGGCCATGTCTGCATCCACAGAGCGCGGTGGCACATCCCTGGCAGCCCTGAAGAAGTCTCTAAAGGCCGGAGGATACGACGTGGTGAAGAACAAAGCCAGAATCCTCATCGCCATCAGACGCTTGTTGGCCAACAAATCCCTGGTCCAGACCAAAGGCACCGGGGCCTCTGGCTCCTTCAAGCTGAACAAGAAGCCACCCACACCTCGAAAGAAGAAGGTGGTGAAAAAGAAGAAGCCGGTGAAAAAAGTAAAGAAGACCAGAGCCAAGAAAGCAGCTCCAGGTGGCACTCCAGCAGCCAAGAAGTCACCTAAGAAGAAGAGGAAGGCAAAGAGTCCTAAGAAAGCCAAGAGGCCCGCGGCAGCCAGGAAGCCCAAGAAGGCGAAGAGTCCCAAGAAGGCAAAGCGCAAGGTCGCCAAGTCAACCAGAACCAGGGCTGCTGCCAAGAAGTGAACTTCTCCCTCTGAACACTAAATGCCGACCAAAAGTGTTTCTAGTGGCGTTTAACTCTTGTGTGGACTAAACTTCTGCATTCATTCCAAGAACTTGAGTTTGCTTGAGCTATTTTACAGCTTTTCTATAGTAGAAAATACTGAACCTGCTGTGAACCTTTTCTTGCCACAATCTGCTGTGGCCTGCAATGAATTGAATCGCTGTTGTTGGAAATAATAAACCTATTACTTTTTTTTTTTAATTTACAGAGCGTGATGTGTGGTTTTATCAGTTTTGAACAACAATAATGACTTAGATAAACTGGATATAGAACAGATTATGTGTTTTCTCTGTCTGTGCAGAAACAGCCTACCACTGACAACATCAATCTGAGAAAACAAAACTTAATTGAGCCTTTACTGTTGTCAGGTATACATCATGTCTCAGTCGATGTTTACATTTATGACTAAGTGTACTATTTACTTCTGAATATCCCTTTGTCATTCAGTACCACTGAGTTCACTGTCGTAGAAAAAGGAAGTGTTCTGTGGTCTTTAACGGGGAAAGAGTTGTTTCTGTT
Organism: Seriola dumerili; assembly: GCF_002260705.1. Lineage (NCBI taxonomy): Eukaryota > Metazoa > Chordata > Actinopteri > Carangiformes > Carangidae > Seriola > Seriola dumerili. The sequence goes on along the minus strand of NW_019174545.1, from coordinate 2,860,032 downwards.
TTGGCGCGCAGGATGTTTTGGAGTGGCACATTTACGCACCATTACGCACGGGGACCGGGAAGTCCAGCCCAGTGTATTTACGCAGATGTCACTACATACAAAATGAGTTTCTTGTGAATTGGCAGACGGCACAAACAGCGATTGTAGTCCCACATTAGCCGGGAAAAAACACGTTTCTGCGTCCGTCTTTGAAAACTGTCTCACATCTGTCATGATAGCCTACAACTCTTGCCACGAACAGACAGTAAGAGCTAGAAAGAACTTGTTGAAAAGTAACTTTGATTACAAACTATATACCACTGTTTGTAAAGTGTTTGCTTGTTTGTTTTTATTGAAGATTGGTGTCTGCAGAGCACCAGCTGCTTGCAAAGCGCAGCTGATCATCACTGACAACAGTAAGTCTGAACGGGCGTGGCAACCCGTGTTCGTTGAGACTCCCCTTATCTCCAGCGGGAAAAAACATAACATCGTTGCAGTGCGGCTGATGTGATAGTGAAGTCCGCCTGGTGAATATAGGAATATCATTCTCATCCAAGATCATGATGGGATTTAAAAAGCAGATGAAATAATCTCTATTATAGAGAAATAACGGCGGACGGCGTTTGGATTTCAACTAATTCTGAGTCAAGTCAATGTAAAAACTATGACAAAAGGCTATGATCCATATTCGTACACAATTTAGAGCCTTTAGGTTTGATAAGCTGAAGCGGTGAGGCCCTGAACCCTAAAAGTGAAGGCACTTCATACCGTGTGCGGTGACTCACACAGCTGCAGAGTTCATGAGCTGTATGGTTCCGTGTTGCCATCTAGTGGCCGGATTCGGGAACAGTTACTTCACTGGAGAGGTAGTGAAAGACAGTTGGCTGGGACCACAGGTCAGTTCTCGTTTAATGTAACAAGTCGAATGACGTTTCTGTAAAATGATGTTCTGCTCAAAATGAAATGGCTCGAAATGGCGTTTTACATATAAACTGTAATACAAAGAAGCCAGAATGGGAATTGAAAATTGTGTTTTGACGATAATTAATAGAAAATGACAAATATTCATATAAACTAGCCAAGATCTGGTTAGTCTATTTATTACAAAAAAAAAATCTGGAATCAATTGAATCGAATTGAAAAAGTTAGCTCTGAAAAAAAATCATGAGCAAAGTAGTAACATAACAAAGTAGTATGTAGTAAAACAAAGGTATTTGGCATTAATTAACAATACAACAAATATATAGAAGTTTTTAAAAACATAATCTTATACATTTGAGTTATTTTTTGTTCTGGTATTCATTATATGAAGTAATTTTACACCAGTAATTAAGCAACTTGAAACAGCCAAGAATCAATTTTTTCCACTCATGTGTTTTCCTTTATGATGTAGGTATGTGGGGAAGTTTATACTGTGTGTCCTATCACCTGTGAGCGTGTTAGTGTTCCTGTTTGTGTGCTGATGGGAAGCACATAGAGATAATATGAGATCATTTATGATGTAATGATTAATCTGCTGCTACATATTAACCTAAAATAAACAATGTGAAAAAAATGGTAAATTCCCTATAGGTGGTATAAGACATACATTCACATTGTTTCTCATATTGTTAGAAAGCTATTTCATTCACTCCAATGCAGCAGGTTATTGCTACATACATTGTTTCACATTTTTAAACGCTGGATTTTTGCCAGACAAGCTTAAGTCTGACTGCTGGGTATGTGACTCAGACTCTCAAGGCATTCCCACTGACATGCACTCACGTGACACGGATCGTGCAAACACAGCAACTTCCTTTCAATAGATCTTGTTAACATATCTGCTTTCTGTTCCTTTTGATAAGAGGAAGTCTGCTGATAATTTTAACTTGACCTTAAGAGTAAAAAATAAAACTGTGAAACAAAACACCTCTCAGCCTCTGCAGTGTACCTGGTTCCTTTAAACTGTTGTTTATTAGATTAGGTTTAGATTAAATTTGAGATCTAGTGTTCCTTTTTTTTTTCTAACCTACCCTCTCTTTTGTGAAATAAATAAGAACAGATTGATTACACCTAAAATAACCAAACTCTTCCAGTGTCGTACGTTTAGGAAGGTCCTCGTGATTTGTGCATATTACTCCTGTCATTTTACTCAGTTCATTTCAGCACTGTGCTTTTATAACCCAAGCCTATTTCAACTGTAAAGAATTTTTCCATTTTTGTCTCATTGTTTATTTTGGGTTAATATGTAGCGACAGATTAATCATTCATCACATTACATGGCATTTACTGACTGAGAAAATCACATTTTTCAATTATTTGAATAAGATAGCATTAATGACTGCAATGACAGGATATAAATCACAGTAAATGGCTTAACAAAACATCTCCTGCTGTAGTTTTTATGATATTGCAAAGGTTATATTATACCGTTTATTTTTCTGATAGAAAATAACCTTAGACATAACTGAGGAAGAGTATTCAGGTTAAACTCTTGGTTCACAGAATTGTTTTTTCTGTTACTAAGTAGCCTACAGAATATTTGGAACATACAAAAATGCAGACTTGCAAATGAAAGCAAGACTGTATCCACCCCCACCAGTTGTTAAACAACATCTTCCTGCTCGTCATATGATAAACTGCAAAATAAAAGGAGGAACTTGGCTTAGATGATATTCAGTATTGAACTGTCTTCGCACTCATTTTGGACACAGTCAGCATGAAGACAGCAGTGACTCTCCTGGCTCTCACTCTCCTTCATGTCTGCTCTCCTGTCCCAATCAGCCGCCCAACCAATGGGCTCAGGCAATGTCGTACCTCCACAAACCTCTCCATCACAGCACTGGAGGTGCTGCCAGGTGGAGGCTGGGACAACCTCCGGAACATGGATATGGGCCGAGTTATGAACCTCAGCTACTTCCAGTGCCAGACCACTGAGGACGGGATCTACCTGATCCCAGACGAGGTCTTTGTCATTCCCCACAAAGAGACGGGTGTGGAGACCAACTCAGAGATAATCGACTCCTGGCTGGAGCAGAAAAGCTCTGTAGCGCACAGCATAAATGCAGACATATCTTTCTTCTCTGTGCTGAATGGCAAATTTTCTATTGAGAACCAGAGGATGAAAACCCATCAGGTCAAAGACTCTTCAACTACAGCCAGAGTGCAGGTACGATTTAACTTGGCTTTGGTTTAGATGTATAAAATAAAAAAAAGCAGTAAACATAAAAAGCAGTTTGTTGATCAAGAACTAAAATCATCTCTGTCTTTTTTGTTTATGCCTTCTCTACTTTGGATTGCTTATAAATCCGTTCTATGTTCAGTTCTGGTCTATTTAACAGAGGTGGTGTGGATTAAAAACTCCTATAAATGTACCTGTGTCAGTCAGAAGGCTATTTTCCATCTGCAGTCTCTGGACAGATGTGACAATCACTTTAAAAAGCAAATAAAATGTTTTTTTTTTTGTTTTGTTTTTTTAAAACAACATAACATCAATGGTGTTGTACTCCTTTCTTTCAAAGGTCCGAAACTTCATCTACACAGTTAAGGCTTATCCAGACTTCACTCTGGACACACGCTTTGCTCAACAAGCCAAAGAGATAGCTGATGCCATCGAAAACAACCAGACGAGGAACGCAGACTATCTCTCAGAAAGGATGGTTTTGGACTATGGAACTCATGTTATCACTAGCGTCGATGCTGGGGCGTCTTTGGTTCAGGAAGACTACCTCCGGTCTACATATGTGTCAGACAGTGCGTCACAAGGTTCCTCTGTCACATCTCAGGCTGGCCTCAACTTTTTTGACAAACTCAAGTTCGATATAAGCAGTCAAACTACCCAAAAAAGCTCATCACTTCAAACATATCAGTCCAACATTCAGTACTCTCTCATTCAAAGCCATGGTGGCGGCACACCTTTCTATCCTGGCATCACTCTGCAGAAGTGGCAGGAAAGTACCAAAAACAACCTGGTTGCTATTGACCGCTCAGGATTTCCTCTTCACTACTTTATAAACACAAACACCATTTCTGATCTGCCACAGCCTACAGTTGACAAAGTGGCTCTTAGAGTGAATCAAGCCATAGAGCGTTACTACAAGGTCAACACCCGCCCTGGCTGTGTCGATATCGGCTCCAAGAACTTTAACTTCCAGGCCAACGTTGATGATAGTTCCTGTGAGGGCCCTGCTACAAACCTCAGTTTCGGTGGTGTCTACCAAATGTGTGTGCAACTGAGCCCAGATGCAGGTCCACTTTGTGATGCCCTGGCCCAGAAAAACCCTGATACAGGAGAGTTCTCCTGTCGTTCACCTTACACCCCAACGTTACTGAGATCAGAAGTGAGACAGCAGGGTTACAACGTGCACCATTGTTATGAGCAAACCTATGCCTGTGGATTTTTGTGGTTGAAGACTTGTCATAAATCAGATTGTCAGGACATGTACCATGTTCGCTCCGCCCGCATCAACACCTACTGGTGCTCTGTAAACGGAAAGGCCCCGGACAACACAGGGTATCTGTTTGGAGGCATATACAGCCCCTCTCTCCTGAACCCCCTCACCAGAGCCAAAAGCTGCCCACAAAACTTCATTTCAGTCAAGTTTCTGTCGGATGGCCAAATGATCTGTGTGAGTAACGACTATGAATCCGGCACCAGATACGCAGTACCATTCGGAGGCCTTTTCAGCTGTCAGTCAAGCAACCCGCTGGCAAGAGGCCAACGTCGCTGCCCTCCAAAGTTCAGTCAGCACCTTGCTACGGTGAGCGATGGCTGTGAAATTCTTTACTGTGTGCAGTCAGGGCTGTTCACAGGTGGGCAGCTGCTGCCAGTCCATCTGCCTCCTTTCACAAAACCTCCACTTGTCACCATGCAAGTCACCAACACTGTAATTGTGATGACTGAAGGAGAAATGAGCTGGGTTAGAGTGGGGCAGACCAAGATGTGGAAACTTGCAAAACCAGAGGAAATCAAAGAAATTGCACGCAAGCTTAACCCAGAATTGAGCCAGATGTCTGGTGGAGAAAAGGCAGGCGTAGCCTTTGGGGTGATGGGTATAATGGTGCTGGTCGTCATCGGGACAGTACTCCTGGTGAAGAGACGGAGAAGACTGTCTGGGTTTACAATGACTAGAGGCTATGAGGAGATACGTGGAGAGGTTGGGCAAGATGAAGGAGAGACGGAGACACTGCAAGATGAGGCTTGAGAAAAACACACATTCGAGGCTTGGCGCCCAGAAACAGGTTAATCTAATGTGACAGATTTTGTTTTCAGATTTCCTGTTGATTGTCACCTCAGATATCACTTTTACATGTCTTACGGGAGTGGAAAATTTTCACATTTAAGTAAAAAGATAGTAAATGTAATAGTTCTAATAGATTGACTGACTAGACATTTTTGTGTGATAGCATGATATACACTTTAAGCTGTTATTTAGCATTGGTTAACTTTGCCTTTTTGCATTTACTAACTTCAGACAATATCATCGGACACATTACTTTAGAGCAATCTGCCTTTGAGATTACCTATGGCAAACTGAAAACAGAGAGCAGAAGTGATTTCCAAAGGCCATCGTGAACCAATACTGCCCCCACGAGGCCAAGATGCACAATGCCATTTAGTATACAAATATGTTCATCCCCCATTACAGAATTTGAATACTTTTTATGACTTTGTTTGAATGTATCATTCAAAAAACAAATTAACAACGAATATTTTTACAGATATTTTTTAAATAAAAGAAGCATTAGATGTCAGATTTATTTTTGTGCAGTATTTCTTAAATGTATGTCAATTGAACTCTTCTGCAGTGTGCTTAAGTATTAATTAAAGACATTTAAAACAATTTCACGGATCTGTGTCTTCATTTTTATATTGTACCTATGCCTGGTATGTCTCTGGTCGTGTAAAACTTCAGAAATGTCTGAAATTTTCTAAAAAAAATACCTTGGTAAGTGGTCACTTGCACAATGTAATTGGCCTGTCAAAAGGTCTGTATAAGATTTGCTATGTATATAAGATTTCTAAATGTGTAAATATGCTAAGTATAGTGTTAGTGTTAATACAAACCCACAGCGGCGCCAGTTGAAGTGAACTCACACTAGATAGGCATGCATAAGTCTGTAAACGTGGCACCAAAGCACATACTGGTTCTCTAAATTTAACAGCAAATCTGGGTTGAAAAACAAATCATTTCTCCCTCTCATGCTGAATGGAGCTTCTTGCACAGAGAGAACACTTTTATCTTCCCTGACCTCACTGACAAAAACCACTTACATTCCACCCGCATCCATAAATAGACAATGGCGAAGCTGACCTCATGGTTTTCGTAAGGTTATCAGTACACAGACAGGCTGGCTCAGACACTGTATAGACAAAAACACACACAGTAACACCAGCAGACATTTGCACATGTACTGTACACTCATGTGCACGTACATACACACATCCATTTCCCGTGAAGAGCGCTCAGGGCAATGTGCATCTTCTCTCTCGTGACTATACAAATATCTCCCTCCCCCACACATGCACGTGCACACACAAACACGCAGCTGTGAGGGATTCATAAAGCTGGGTCTTGAACATGAAAACAAACCCACTCATGCTGAGGAAATTGGTACGGCCTTAGGGGAGAGAGAAAGAGAGAGAGAGGAAGAGGGATAGAGAGACAGATACATAGCCCTGAAGCAGGGCAACTCCCTCCTTGGTCTGTTTTATGAGGCGGAGGACAGACAAAAGAGTGCGCCCAGTAGGCATTCAGCATAGGCTGCCAGTGAAGCCAAAGCTCTCTCAGTCGTGATCTCAATACCAGCAGGATCAAGACTTTAGCCAGTTTGCAGTTCATCATTCACAGTGAGCTGTGTCATCGATGGGCTTCGGTGAGGAGGAAGCGTTAAAATCAAGAGAGGCATTTTAGCAGGGGAAGAAAGCTAAAGCCTGACAACTCCAAAAGGAAGACAAAGACACAAACTGAAGGACAATAAAACAAACACAGTCCAAGGTAAGGGTACCATGTCCTCTGATAATGTGCTGTTTTTAGTGCATGTCTCTGCTGTGCACGTTTTTAATGTTGACACAACATCTGTGGCAGGATTACTCCAGTTTAAAGCAGAGGATTAGAGGCTCATCTGCATTTACTGTGTAACAGACATAATTCATCTCCTATTATACGTCTGCTCAATGGTAAACCTGTGGAAATGTTTTTGAAAAGCAAGTTTGAAAAATACTTTGGGAACTGGGATTCATATGAGACACTCCCTAAATGTTATAGGGAGTGGTTAATAGCAAAATGTGCTTATACAAAGCAATCATTAAAATCCAGACTTTAGCGACTACTTTTTCAACCTCAGTGTGCTCTGTTACATTTAGGTAACCATGAAAGCAGGAGGATATCGACGGAGCAACTTCATTCTGATTGTACTGGCTTTGCCAGTAATGTTGGAGGTCTGCGCTGTCCAGGGCTGTCAGACAGGATCTGGGTCAGAGTGTGAGAAAGCTCCTTTTATCCCTGGCCACAACCTGGCAGGAGAGGGTTTTGATGTGGTGCGGATGCGTCGAACAGGGGCATATGTCATCAATGTCAAAGCTCATCTGGCTGACAACCACACCTGCACACTGTGTCCAAACCGCTTCCAAAATGGACAGGTGAAAGCTGGAAAACTTGCTGCTCAGCCTTCTCCTCTTACTCTTTTTTATGGCATCTTCACTCAGTCTAAACTCCCTTCCCTTATTTCCATCCACATCAGAGTGCCTTCTGCTCTGTTTTTTCCACTTCCTTTAACTATTTTCTTCCTGCACCTGCATCCCCATGTACATCCTGTCATTTTTATCCTTCTCAGGTTCAGAGGCTCCCAGCAGCAGTGCTCGACTGGCGTCCCTTCAGCCGCTGCAATAAGCAGCTTTCTAGTGCCCTCCACCACTCTGTGGACTCCCTGCTGCGCAGCTCCAACTCCCTGGTTAATAACAACTGGGATCTGGGTTTGAGCCTCGATAATATTGGCAAGGCAGTGCTGGGAGGAAGCCGCTCAGACATGGCAAAGTTTGCTCGTTCGCAGCACAGCGTGGACAAAGCCACTTTTGCCATCCATGAAATCAGTTGCACCTACTACAGGTAAAAGGGAACTAATGATACACAAAAGAAACACATTTTTAGCATAGTTACAATGTCTTAAGGTCAGAGGTTACAGATAAATTGAGATTACATTCTCACAGTGTCCTGGTTGAACACCACATGCCTTTTGTTTTTTCAGCTACAGGCTGGCTGATCATCCCCAGCTGAGTGCAGAGTTCACAAAGCATCTGAAGAGACTCCCACAGAGTTTGAACACAAGCCAGAGCAGAGCCCTGTATAGACGGCTGATAGACACCTATGGAACACACTACATACACCAGGTCAGAGAAATGTGTTGGATACACAGGATCTTCTTTTCATGCCTTTTACGATACAGAATGTCTTTTTGATATACGAATGTTTTAACAAGTGCAGAATAATGCTGAAGCTCATGACACGGAGTTACTGGGGAGCTTTAAACATTCATTTAATCATTTGTTTGCGTTTCCTAGGTCCAGCTTGGTGGTAAGGTGAAGCGAGTCACTGCCTTTAGGACCTGCCTGGCCACACTGAAGGGTTTCTCTGAGTCTGAGATCAAAAACTGCCTGAATGTGGAACTCCGAATGGCTCTGGGTTTCCTCCCCGCTAACGTATCCTTCTCCAACAAGTGTGACCACGTCCTGAAGGGCAATATGAGCATGGGCTTCTACCAAGGCTTCATGACCCATAGGATTGAGGTTATTGGAGGGGAGAGGTACTTCCCCGACATCCTCTACCAGCAGGACCCATCTGAAGCGTACCACAGCTGGATGAACAGCCTCCACAACAACCCTGATGTTGTTTCTTACGCCATCTTCCCTCTGCATCATTTGGTGGAGGACTCACAGATCAGTGCTAATCTGAGAAGCATTGTCACCGAGTATATTAAAGAGAACCAGCTGCAGGCAGATCAGGCTGGTTTAAAGAACTGTTCCCCAACTCCCAACCTGGACCATAACTGCTGTCCTTTAAGAGCTGGCAGAGGAACTCTCAGACTGGAGATTCACAGAGCGGCAGGTCTGAGGGCTGACACCTTCACAAAAACAGACGCCTACGTGAAAATCTTCTACAACGGCATGTACGAGGAGACTGAGACGGTAATGGACAACAATGACCCAGTGTGGAATGCCACTTACAATTTTGGTTCAGTTGAACTGGGTCAGGAGTTGAGGTTTGAAGTCTGGGACAGGGATGTTCTCTATAATGACAGAGCTGGGATATGTGTTGTGTTTCCCGAGCGAGGAACTCACTCTCTAAGCTGTCAGCTCAGCAAAGGAGTTCTCTACTTCACCTACACCATAAAATGTGATGCTCACTTGACAGGCTTCAAGTGTGGAAGATACTCACCCAATGCTGAGTAGATTATTAGATCACAATGTTTTAATATAAATTTTAGTATTTTCTTGATAAGTTGAGTGTCACAATTTTTAACTACTAGTAAACTCATTTCTCTTTCATTTTAGCTGGGAAAAGGACACACCATCATTAGAATAGAAAAATAGCAGTTGTTAGTCATCTTCTATGTAAATGTCTTGTAATATCTCTCTTTTAAAGAACCAAATTATTGTCTTTGTGCATCCACTGTACATACGAAAATAAAAAGATTTTGATTGAGGACACTGCCAGTTACCTTTGTAAGTAACCTTGAGTCTGATGCAATGACATATATTGAACATGCATTGATAACCTCAAGGCCAAACACACACTAATTTCCTCAAAGTGCTAGCTGTATTGTATGCCATACACAGTAACCATTTAGCTATTCAAGATTGCCAGATTTGCATGTTTAGTTTATCTATAATTCATTTACTTTTGATATTAGACTTTTTTTATTTTATTTATTTATTTTTTTTACAAATTTCATTCCATTTCAGTCAAAACCCATTTGAAATTTATAAAACAGACCTTGTTGCCATACCTGGCGTTAGAAAGGTTTAAGTCTATCATAATTAATAATCATAATTAATACATGAACCTATTGGTGGATCCTCTTGCTGAACCCCTGTAGGCATGACCACACAAACATTTATTCCAATATTTATTATTCAGTTCAAACGGGAACCTAAAAAACATACAAATGACCTAGTAAAAGCTTTTACAGTTAACACTTGTACACTGACAACACATTAGCCACTTATAAAGTACATGAATGCAGCAGCTGCTTCCTCAAACCATCATCTTCTGTCACCTGGCTCAAGATATTTAAAAAAGGAAAAACAGCAAAAAAAACCAATTCAAGCACCATATTTATGTAAGTCATTCTATGTTATATTTTGAATTTATCTCTGCTAAAAAATGTCACTGATGGTAACAGTGTTAGCCTTTTACATATGACATCAGGATGAAAATCAACACGCTACACTACCAGTGACAGAGAATATCATCTTCCAGATACTTGGCTGAATTTTTGATGTAACTGCAACTGATCAGGAACGGCAGCTATGGAAATCAATGTGAATGGTAACATTTTCAGTATAGTTGCTCTGCTTGCTGCTGTTCAAATAGCGCTGAGGATCGCAGCAGTAAAAAATATTTGGATGTAAACAAATATTTTTTTTTTTTTTAGAAAAACTGGCAAGTATGACAGGCCAGATGTGACACTGTCTGGTAGGAAGAATGGCAAAAGAAAATCTACTATTCTCCGTGCACCACCTATTTCAGTATGTAATCACAATACCCATACAACAATTTTGAATATTTTATCAGCATTCTCACTGTCCTTACCAGCATACCGTACACATATCTAAATGTAAATAATACAAGGCGTCATTCACATCACATAGGTTATGTGAACCTAAACTTTGATACTTTCAGTCATAATATTCAGAGAATCACAAGTTTGATGGTGTACTCCAACACATGCTGCATTAATAACGGTTTGGACTGAACTTCTTAACACCGCATTCTTTCAAGTTTCTACAGCTCGGAATCTCTGCGTAACGTGTGGAGTGCATAATATTTAAAGGGCAACGTTTTTGTTTAGCCTTTATATACTGGCCTCATAGACAAAGTAAGAGCAAGGACTGTGTGCATGTAAAAATAGTGTTTTAGGCACAGCTAGCTACACAGTCAATCAGATCTCAATATCACAACGTTCTTTCGTGGCAGCATATGGTTCTCAGTAGTTTTCTGGTGTAGACGCAAAAGTGGTTTGTTCAGTCAGAACACTGAAGTCTGCCCAGGATCACAGGAATGCCATCGAAAATGTATTTGTACAGTTTCTTGAGTCTGTGTATCACATTCCCAGTGAAGCTTTGAGCAAAGATGCCATATCTTCAGGTATGGTTCCCTCACCACCTAAAGAACAAACAATGCTTTATGTTTTTCATTTGTAATGTAATTGTAATTAAGAAGATTAGGGTAAATGCAAGTAAACTAATTTTAACTCTGCATGCCTCAAGATATGGCTAAAATACATGCCACAACAATCCCTCAAGTGTTGGACCTACTGCCTGTATGTGGCCCCGGAAACAAACGTGACAGTAATCTTGGAGACCCTCTGAACAGTTGTATAGTAATTAAAACATTTGAATCTTCTGTAATAATAATGCTCTACATGTTTAATTATCAAAAGCTTTGTGTAGTTAACCGAGAAATACTTTGTTCACACTGGTGTGTGAAATAAACCTCATCACATTTTATATGTGGATGTACTGAATCAACTATGCTTCTTTTACATTTTTATACCTTTTCATTTTTAGAAAGCGATTTATGAGACTTTCACCAACAAATATTGAAATGTTTCATTTTTGCTCTCTGCAGGGTTTAAAATGTAGGAAATCCTTAAAAATAGGCCTGAAGAGGTGGTTAACCCTCATTAACAGAGCTGGAAGTAGCAGAGCAAGGTTGGAAGTGTTTATTCCTCACTTATCACATATTTATCATTCATGTGTTCATGATGTACACAAGGCTGCTACTGGAGAAGTAACTACTCCCCATCTATTTCAAAGAACTATGTGCGTATTCACTGTGCTCTATTAAAGAACACACAAATATGCATTGCGCACACTTTCATTTTCAATATTATTATCTTCAATTTTATAGTTTGCATAGAGCATTCAATATTTTTTGTGATATCAATGCAATGATCCTGTAACTTAATTACTTGGAAGGTAACCAACCTTTGAACTTAATATACTGTGATTATTGGGCAGGGTGTGCATGCATTTGAGAAAATATATGTGTGTGTATACATCTCCTCACCCTGTTCAGCGGCAGTCATGTCCTGCTCCAGCTTCAGCTTCTTCTGGCCCAACTGCAGTATACAGTCCTCAATGCTGTCCTTACTAATCAGCTTAATCACCTTTACAGTCCTGACACACAGCAATGTTACATACATTAGTCTCTACGGTAAAAAAACACATAAAACTATGTAATTGATAAATAAGACGGAAATGCAATCACAAGACCTCATCAGGTAAAACTTAAGAGTATTAGTAACAGATTTCATCTTACTTGGTCTGGCCTACACGGTGACACCTGTCCTCTGCCTGTTTGTCATTGTAGGGATTGCAGTCAATGTCATGTAGAATGACAACATTAGCTGAGGTGAGGTTGATGCCCAGCCCACCAGCTCGTGTCGACAACAAGAACACAAATATGTCAGGGTCCGTGTTGAACTCATCAATCAACACAATCCTGCAGGACAAAGAAATTAATTTTAGACATTACATGTGACATAATTTACAGTATGCTGACAAAGTTGAACATTTTTTCTCAATGTGACATAGAAATTTTCACCCCAAAGTAACATGCTAAACTCTAGGGTTAACTAATACATAACTATATAACAACTAATATAATTTTATGAATGTAATGTATGCATGTGCAATAGTCCCATTACAAAGGATGATGTGTAATAAGGATAATTTATGCTGTTTGACGTACAGGTGATAAATACCTTTTTACAAGATTTTGAATTAATAAATATGAATTATTGGCTACAGTCGATCCGACTTCAGTATACTGAATCTGACACAACTCTGACCTGTCGGCTATGGGCGTAGATCCATCCAGTCTCACGTAACGATACTTGAGATGTTTCAGCAGCACTTCCACAATGTCCAGCATCATAGTGAACTGACTGAATAATACCACTCTGTCTCCCTGTGGGATTAAAGAAAAGTTATGCTAAATTATCTTTTACTCCTTTGCCCATGCAGTGTGCGCTACTCCTACATGAACCACAGACATGATTCTGCACATCTGTATATACCTTGTTTCTAAGAGAGGCCAGCAGTTCTGTGAGGTAGTGGAATTTCCCAGAGTCAAGCAGGAGATTGTTTTCAAGCTGGTATGAGCTGATGGAGGAGTACTGCTGGCACAGACGATGTAGCTCAAAGTCAGACATCACTTCCATGTCCTCCTGGATCAGAGCAGCATCTGCATCAAAGTGAGTTGGCTCCTAAGGATGGAAATATAGAAACATTTAACTTGAGGGAGAAGAGAAATAACCCAAAAAAGTAACAGAGTAATAAAAAAAAAAAAAAAAAAAGGGGGGGGGGGGGGGGTCGTGGAGAAGCATTGTTTTTGTAATACTCATTTCATCCACAAGAGGCTGTGAAGTTTTATTTCAACTGCCAAAGCCCCGAGAACCAGGAGAAAAAAATTAGAGACAAACAGAAAAATCATTTGTCTCTGAGAGCTTCTGCAGAATACAGTATAATGTTAACAAAGCCTTTTTGTGTTGGACCAAAGTTGGCACTAATGCTGTTAGAGTGAATATGCGTTAGTTACACAGAGCAAAAATGACAACAGACAGTCAGGGAGTAGGACTGACCTTGAGCATGAGTTTGCTCATGGCTTTGAGCTTCTCTGTGGTGTAGTACTGTCTATGAAGCAGTGGATGGTTTGCCATCTTCCTCAGCTGCATCATCACATTACACAACTCACGCTCTGCAGAGAAAAGGCAATGACAAATTACTTACCACAAATTCATTTCATTATTTGTACAAAAATAATGCAGTGACAATAGGGAGTAGTTAGTGCAGCCATTTAAATGAGGCTTACTCTCGCCGTTGGTGGAAGACCTGAGTTTTTCAAAGAGGGCCTGGTAGAGAACCTGCTGTTTCTCACTCATTGAGCAGAACTTTACCATCTCTTCCTTTGCTGGCAACTGCTTGAGGACCTGGAATAGGAAAGACTGTTAATTATTCACAATACTTACACAGGGTTTTAACTAATGATGATCTTGTTATTGTCACTATTAAACCAGTGGTGCTGCCCAAGGAAATCTATTGTTTCTGCATGTGCGCTTTGGTCGAAATAAGAAACAAATGCTGCAAAATGTATATTTTGTCGCCGAATTATAACTTATAATTAGAACCAAATCATTGGATTCAATTAATATTAGTTTTAACACAGTCTGATGCAAAAACCAAATAAATAACCTCAGAATGAAAACATTTAGGCTGAGCAAAAACTAAATATGATAAATGTTGCACAAAAGAGGGAGATTTTAATGCCAGCTTTCCATTTAGAACATAATTGAAACACATAATATTTACAAATTTGCTATTTTGCCAGATCAACTCACCTCACTCTTGACTCTTCTGAGGATAAACGGCTTCATGATGAGTTTAGCCTGAGAAATACGGTCCCTTTCAAAACGGCTCTGTTCCTCATGGGATTTCTGACACATAACAGAGCATCAAACATTTTGATCAGATTGGCCAAAAGAAAAAGAAAATAAAAAATAATAACTTCCAAGTCAAAACATTTTTGTTGTTGTTTTCCACTTGAAACAAATAATTTCAGAAGACTAAAGGACAGTGGAGGGCCAGGAAATATGATCAAGATAAGACGTCAAAAGTAAGGTGTATTCTTCACAGGCTTCACAAGTGCCAGGGGTGCTGCTATTAATATGAGCTGTATTTCAGCATTTCAAATTCAAATTTGACATAGCTGACTTGGGAGGATGAGCAAATCACAGTTAGCTACAGTCTGTCCAAACAAACTGAGCTTCCCGTCTCACATGCACCCACACACTTACCATAGAAAACATTTTGGAAAGCTGTGTAGTGGAGCTGGAGAACATAGAAGGCATGATGAAGTTCAGGAGAGACATCAGCTCTAAGAGGTTGTTCTGTAAAGGAGTTCCTGTTAGCAGCAAGCGATGCTGAGCCTTCAGGGAAAGAGTGAGAGAGCCAAACAGACATCCCAAACCGTTATGAGCAATACATCTGGATGTAGAAGATATGAAGGTAAAGAATTCAATGACAGATATGAAGACAGCACAGACATGGTGGGATGGTTGTGGTAGAGAATGCATTACATAATGACAGGTTACTAACATTAATAGCCATAAGGTGGCGGTAGCGCAGGGCATTCATGTTCTTCAGCATGTGACCTTCGTCAAACACAGCATACATCAGACGCAGCTTGCGGAAAAGGCTGCGATCATTATCATTCCCTATGGCCAAGTTGTACCTATGAAACAAAGCAAACACAACCTAAGCGATTAACTGTGCATGAAAAGCTGCTTCAGGCTCTCGATGGCCCTTATAGATGACACCAATTTGGTCTTCCAGTAGCACTTGCTGTAATGATCTATAAACCATGATGCAGGGTGTCTGTGTGTTTACTCACGTGGTGACTATGACGTTGAAGTCAACATTTTCAGTGAGGATATCGTGTCTGAGGTAGCGACGGTCCTCCACAGATCCTGTATAGATCATACGAGCACACACTTTAAGGTCATGTACATACAATAGCTCATTCATTTGAAAGAGATCACAATGTGACAGAGGGCTCAAGCAATAAACAAATGGGCAATTAAATTAGCACATGGTCACACAGCAGGCAGCATACCAGGAATGTACTGTAAATTAACACGCAGCATTGTGTTAATTTAATTTTCTATTTAAGATGCAGTGACATATTGCTCAAACCACACTGGGACCTGCTGCTTCTGCCTCTCCCTCAGCTGTCTCATTACCTATGCCAACAGCTTCACTGCCACCGACTGGAATTGAGAACTGACTTGTTCAATATCCACCATGTTTGCGTCTACTAACGTAACACCACACGTGGGCGGACCATAAATATACCTGTTCGGCCCACCCAAGTAAAGTCTATGTATGGGAAACCCCGATGTCTCTTTCTGTGATCATGCTTGATCATTGTGAATACTTCATGTTCCAAGGTCAGTTGCAGGGTTAATTCATATAAGGAACACAACATGAGATTTTAATGTGAAATGATGAATGAGAAGTCTTACCATAATAGACTAAAACTTTGAGACTTGGACACCACAGCTTCAGCTCTCTGACCCAGTTATCTAAAAGACAGAGAGGATGGAATCACCAAAAAAGCAAAAGCAAAAAAAAAAAAAGAGCTCCAAGAAGTTCAAAAAACACAGACTTAAACACTGCATTATTAATGCGCAGTTACATAAATTATCATAATTATCTTAAATAAACCAGAGCAACATGTGAGGTGAGGAGTGCATTACTCTTTTTCTGTTATGGAAACTATAATAATAAACTTACAATAATAATAAGCTTTAATTGTATAGCACCTTTCATACAAGAAAAGCAGCTTTGTTGTATTGATAGTTGCAGAAGTGGAGCAACCATTAACACCTGATATGAAGCAAAGTAGCAAAGTGTGTGAATTTGTGGAGACTATTACCCAGTGTAGAGGATGGCACAGTGATGAGATGAGGACCCTCTATTCCATTCTGGTAGAGCTGGGCCAGAAACGCTATGGCCTGGATAGTTTTCCCCAAACCCTGAGGGAAGGAGTGAAGAAGCGAGTGAAAGAGGAGGAGAGGAGAGATATAGTCAGTCAGATATCAAATACAAAGAATTAAAGAAAGAGCCAGGTGGAGGTACAAAAAAGATGTTTGAACATCTGTGTTTTAGATCACAAACCACAAGTGTAAACAGCAAAAATCCTGACAGACAGCACCGCAGCAACTATAAAAATCAAGGTTCTCACTTCTCTCACCGTCTTGGGGCTAAAACAACAAACGTAACTCTCTTCTGCTATTACTCTGTTTCTTTCTTCCTCTCTACTTTGTTTATTCACCTGCAGGATAGCAATATATCCACACAAAGAACCCTTTGAGTCTGACACAGTAACACTCATGTTTATAGATAGGCTCTTTCATTTGTGTTTGGGCTTGCCTCTTCCTACAGGTCCTAAGCTGGTTGCCTTACCATTTCATCAGCGAGGATACCACTCAACTTGTGCTCATGCAGAAGCAGCAGCCACTTTAGACCAATCAGCTGATAGGGTTTCAGTTGGAACCTGAAAGACAATCAATAACAGGATCTTTAATTTTTATAAAAACACAGAGTGGAAGTCTCCAATAAGTTTAATACATCATTAATGGAAACAAATGTACAAAACTGTTACTCTTGTAACACCAGTGAAAGCAGTAAGTTTTCTGTGTGGGCATAAATCACCTTGAGAACTCCCAGTATGTTTTAGCATGTATACTGATAATTAGCTAATTAGCTAAATAACACTTTTGAAACTGAGAAAACTGTCTGGCATTCAAAAACAATGCATCCTCCATCTGTGGGCACATCTCTTTACAATCCATTTGATCACTTGTTACACTTCATTAATCATTATGATTCAGTCTCGGAGCAGAACTTGAGACTATGGATATACATTTCATGGAAAGGTGGGCTCTCTCATTTCATACAATGTTTCTGTATACTCATGTTTTTGGGTATGGTAGCAAGACGACACTTGTAACATCAGCACTGATGAATACTACTTAACCCAAAAATGCTATTGAGCAAGTTGTGCCTTCAAAACTACATGAAAACATCCAAAATCTACAGACACCTATATGCTTATTTAAAGAGAATTGGCTGAATTATATGATTACACCCCATTTTTTATATTTATTAGTTTAACAAATTTGCAGACTGTGGATTAATTTCAGTGTGTCTGTGTGCATTTTACTCACTGGTGGTTGAGTACTTTGGGCTGTTTCATGGTCCCTGTGCCCTTCTCCGTCACTACAGTGACCTGCTTTACCATTTTTGAGGAAATGGTCTCACATTTGGACATGAGCCCCAGGACAACCTTCCGCTCTTTGAGGACTAGTTTGCAGCCCAGCAGTAAGTTCTCCGAGAGTCCATTTTCCTTATGAAAGACTTCGACCTGAAAAGGACAGAACCATTACAATTTAACACCCACTCATTGTGACTGCACAACCTGTTGGGAAGTACTCTGATGAATCATTTAGTCCCTGATCACTGCCACATCATGTAATAATTTATCAATCACTGAATTACTTCACCGGTTTCACTGCATTAAGAAGCAGACAGTCCTGCCTTGTCAGGTTTAGTCTATATCTATGTGTGACTCTAAATGGTTCTAAAAAAACCTTATAAAACCAAACACACATAAAAAATGTGTTAACAACACTACCTTATCATTCTGTTTGGTTTATACAAAGATATTAAATATTGAACTGCCCTATTGTTGTTTTGTGCTTAAACATTTACTCAATGATAACAGACAGATGTATGGAAAACAAAAGAGAGCATGAGATGAGATATATCAGGAGGTGAAGAGTTCTGCTATTCAATAGATTGTAAGGAATGTCTTATCACTACACAGGGGAAAGTCATTTTACAGGTGTTTGGTTAGACGATTTCAGTCTGTGACTGCTGTACTGACTGCTGTACTGCTATTCTTTGTTGTTCACCTATCACCATTAATACCATGTGCAAACTGACATAAAGCAATCACCTGCATGACGTCTATTTGATGTATTTGTTTAGAAACACTCTCTCACCAGGCTTTTCCAGCTATCATAGGGTCTCAGTTCCACAATTTTCTGGGCCTTCTTAACAGAACACCCAGCGATCAGCGACAGCTCATCTATAGAGGCATCCTGGAAGAAGGTGAGTATCTCCTTCTTGATTTCTGTCATGCCGCTATTACAGTCCAGCTCATCGTCAGAGTCCTCAAACTCACTGCTAACTGTGTCCTCTTCATCATCACTTTCCCCCTCAGAGCTAACATGTTCATCTGAGGCACGTGCCTTTCTCTTTCTCTCTGCTGCCTGCTTCTTAGCTATACTGGTCCCACTGGCAAATCTGGACAGCATCTGGGCAGCAGAGGAAGAGGAGGGTGACTTCAGTGAGGAGTAGGTAGTTGTTTCCTTGACAGAGGAGGATGAAGACACTGAATCAGAACGTTTAGGCCATGCACTAATTCTTTGTTTGGAACCTCTGTTGTCATCTGAGTCTGAAGAGTCTTCACTGTCCTTTGTACCTTCTGTATCATCTGTACTGTCTCCCTTTGTTTCACTAACAGTTCTGTGGTCTTTAGAATCCTTACGATCACTTTGACTTTCTGCACGATCTTTGGGGCGCTTCAACTCTTTGTGGTCCCTGCCTGACTTGTCTTTGCTCTTTGATTTCCTGGATTTCTTTTCTTCTGACTCAGGTGAGCTGAAGCTGGTATTATCTGACAACAGAAAAAAAACACAGCTTGAATCAGCATCAGAATCAGCTGGCAACATGAAAGTTAAAAGTATGTATATACATCAAGTAAATGAAAAGATGGCTAGATTCAGATGACAGCTGTTGTGCTCACACCTGGGTCTGAGAACATCTGCAGAACCTGCAGGGCGTCCTCAACATTCCAGTCGTGTTCCTGCAGCACCAGCCGCAGCTCCTACAACAAGACAGACGTCAGCAATAGTCACAACTAAAACACAGACTACTCAGTTTCCAGAAAACAGCCTCGCAAAATCATCTTAGAAAATCACCCTAGGATAACTCATCATTGCAAGTAGCTGTAAAGCAGATGATGAACTAAGATCATCATTGGTTTTTGCTTCAAATGAAAGATAAGGCAGATGGTTTATAAATATGACAGGATGACAACTGTGTTTCGGAATGATTCGCGGTTCACTGTGTTATCCTCAGTGCCTATGTTTACTGGTTGATAATGAAGTTTGGATGTTTTCATGCAGCAAATCACATCATCTCAACACTGCCTACATAGTCATTCATTTACTGAATAATTTAGTCATTCACAATTAAGGTTATGATGGCAGTGTTTACAGGTGATACACTGTAAACACTTTCCACTTTCCTCCTCTCTGCAGTTCTGTTGAATACAGTAAAGACTATTTTCGGGGGGTATTTTGTAGAATCTACTTACAATTTGCTTTCTGTAGTAAATGGAAAGACGGCTTTAGTAGTGCTTGAGTTGTAATGAATGCTGAATGTGCTCTGAGTTTGTTTTTTGTTTTTTTTAGCTGTGACGCAATTGTTACTCTGCAAGGATAAACTGAAAGGGGAGTAATACCTTTTCCTTACTCTGGACTTGTGGAACATCACATTATACTGTATCATATAACATCACAAACTCATAGGCTCAGTGACCGAGAGAGTACAGTTGTCATGTTATGTTGATTATATACAGTTTGGGAAGGTAGAATCAGATTGGACTCAAATTAATCTAAAAAAAAAAAAAGAAAAAAAAAAAAAAGGCTAAATGTGTTACAGACTGGAACCATGTGTCTGTGTGTCTTCACCTCTTTGTCCTGGTCAGGAAACTTTTTCTGCAGTTTTCTCACCATGGCCTCCTGCTTCTCCCAGCTTGGTTCTTTACCGTCTTTACCTTCATCATCAGAGATCTTTTCAAGAAAAAAAAAAAAGGTGAAAAAGTCTTAAATAAACTACTTAGATGTGCATTGCTAACTTAATAATTCTTTGCAGATATAATAATGATAGTTCCTCTTATATTTTAGTACAATGATAAAAAAAAATCTTATGCATGTCTTTAGTTATATGTGTTAAGTGTTTTCCAATCATATGCATAGTATTAATATTATGTACTCTATGTACTCTAGTTAGATGTTTGGATTTACTGGTGGCAGACTGGGGCATCATGGGGGATTTCAAATTGACTCAGTGATTCAATATATAACATTTTCAATTATTGGACTTTGTTAGTTGTGATTTACTTAATTATTCATCATTATATAAATACTGTGATTGATTTGTTGTAAGTAGGTGTGACGATTTCTCTGCCCTGACCCTGGGTTAGTTAGGTTAGTTCGTGCTGATCTCACTATAGAAAAGAGGGAATCTGTCATGGAATTTTTCCCTCTTTAGGTGTTTTTCCACTTAATATTAGGTCTGTAGGTCTCCATGCAGTATTAGGCCACATTTCTCCACAGGTCACACAGGTCCCTTACTGTCAGCAGTGTTTCATTGTTATATAGCTGTTAATGTTAAGATGCCTACTCTCCATTGGAAATGACCATAGTCACAAAGGTCCAGCACAACCCCTGAGATAAGGGAAGACATGTGAATAACCATAATACCCCTAATGGTCATGATTTACACCCATCTTCTCTGAAAAGGACATTACCTAGGTAAAGGTGACTTAATGTTAGAATTAGGTACCAGTTAGTCTTTGCACATGAATGGATGTGATGTGGTTCCAGGAAGAATAACCTCACTTGAACATGTACTAAGTGTGACGTGGCATAAAAATAAATACGGTTCACCATGAAGGAATTCTTCAGAATTGGGTGGCATTACACTTGTTAACTTCAAGCTTCAATAAACGGTTCTGCCTAATACATCTAGGCCTCCTCCAAACCTTCTATCATCAGCTCGCAAGATTTCAGTCACACTGAATGTTTATATGATCACCCTAAGCACACAATCATCCTTATGCAGTGCTTGTGCAGGTCCATCATGCTTACTACTATTGATGGTCTCTTCTTCTTGCTGGGTTGACTGTCACCACTGCCTTGAGAACTGCTGGATCCATCCAACTTTCTCTTCTTGCCTTGATTTGTGGCTGAAAAGATAAAATAATCAGTGTTCTCAAAACAACTCCTGACTGAAGAAATATTTTCAAATGTTGCAGTAAAAGCAGCAGTTTTCCCACATTTGGAAATGTTTCTTACTTTTTTCCAAATGAACACCAAATTCAGACATGCCATCTTGCATGAAGTTTGGAATTTGCTTTATGGCCCTGAGAATGAGCTCAACATTACTGAATACAAATCAACAACTTTTCATCCTTAAAATGTATATTTATGGTGTTTTTGTGGGTAATTGATGTTTTTTCTCCAACTATAAAATACGCCTTCCTCATAGTAGAACCCCTCACGGGAAAGTGTTTAACTCTTGTTCATGTGGAAATGAGGATGGGCTGTCATTATGTGCTTATAGAAAAAGTGATTACTTACTTTCCTCATCACCAAACCTCAAAAGGCAGATAGATATGGCTTGATCCATTGTGGTTGTGCTTCCAATGACCTGAAAACATAACAGAGGAAGTTGCTTTGTACAGTGCAAAATCAATAAATTGACTGGCCTATAGTAAAGTCAGTAAAATCTATCAAGATTTGTTTGATGGCAAGAAACACTGGAGTACAGACCATGCAAATTGGAATGCAGTATCCAGATTTAAACTAATGTGTTCTGTGCTGAAAAGCCGCAATGCCTCTGCTTTATCTCAACTCGCCTCTACTAGCTGTGTCCTTGTCAAATGAGGAAATATCTCCAGGAGTCTGTTCATTTTTGCATCCAATTCGTTGTCCTCATCATCCGTATGATCCGATGGCACAATTTCGGATGATTTCTCTGTGGAATTCCTGTGGGAGAAAAACAAGACGAGTGTAAAACAGTATGAATCCACTTGATGTGAAAAAAAGTGGAAGTGTTGTCATTTAAACAGACACTTGCTTGGATTTCATAGTTGATGTTATTTTGGTCTTTGGTTCAGAGAGGCCTTCGTCCTCCTCTAAATCAATAGTAATGACTTCCTCAAAAACCACTCCTCGTGCATGAGACTTTGATGGAGTTTTGACTGGATTCATCTGAGCTGAAAAACAAAATGATTAAAAAAATGATAAGTTAACAGCTGCACTCATAGCAATAATAGATGACAAGAGACAAGCTGACCAGGATGGACTTGTATATTTTCTTGTTTGTTTCCTTACTTTACAGCTACTTTTGTTTTACGATGTATGTCAATGTTGTGCTGCCTGCCTCTCTGTGAAAGTACAGTATGTCTCCATCAGGATTTACTGATACTGAGGCTTTAGGGTGGGCTGTTCTTCTATTCATAGTGATAATATGGAGAGTGACGCCTCCATAAAATGCTAAAAAGATGACACAATATTAACAGTGTAATTACACCACTACATAATTTTATTTGGAATCCCTCTAATCTCCTTCAAAGACCCCTGAAGGAAGAAATAATAGACGGTGGACCTGGAGGGACCCATACCAGAAACTGTGATGGGCTCAGTGATCATGTATCTTGCCATCCACACCTACTTGAGCTACAACTGGGTGATACATAGACATGATCTCATGATAACGTTGTGATATAAATTGTTATCTTATTCTGGTCTTGAAGTATTAAGAGTGGAGTAATCTTGTCACAAAGCTCTAATGGCCTCATTTCTTAATTAGCTTCACAACATTGGTGTTGACATGTTGCCATCAAGGTATTAAAACGAACTGCTCAGCTACATACAGGCACATTTACACGCACATAACCTCACTCAATAATAAATATAATAACACGACGGTTTTGATGACAGCGTGTTAATACTCCTATTACTTAACTACT
This sequence comes from Seriola dumerili, assembly GCF_002260705.1. Taxonomy (NCBI): domain Eukaryota; kingdom Metazoa; phylum Chordata; class Actinopteri; order Carangiformes; family Carangidae; genus Seriola; species Seriola dumerili. The sequence goes on along the minus strand of NW_019174545.1, from coordinate 2,836,402 downwards.
GCTAACGATAGCATGCTTCACACATCTGGCTACCAGCAATGTAAGCTAGCTTTAACACTTGCTAGTTACCTGGCTTGTTCTCCTTCTCAGATTCTGGACTTTTGGAGCCGCTATCCTGGTCTTTGTCCGTTGCCGTCGCTGCCTTCTTCTCGAAACGAAAACGGTCGAGATTGAACAAGCTCATTTTAACATTCTATTTCGTGCCTGACAACCGCTGTCCTTTGTCTCTTTCTTGTCAGCAGTATTTTCTCTGTCCAGTCGCATGCAGCAGTGCTCCTGTTAGCCAATGTGATAACCTAGCTAACGAGCGTCGGATGTTAGCATAGCAGCCAGGGCAGTGGTCCTGCAAAGACGGCGATTTTGAGCTGTGTCACAACGCCGTTTGTAACCGTGACTATTTAAAACGTACTAGACACATTGACGTCGTATCAAAAGAGGTTGTTTAATCTTCAGTACAATTATGTTTATTGTATCCAGATTACGGCCGGTTTCCCGCGAACTACAGCGGCCCTGGAGGATGGTGTGCCGACTTCGCTCATTGGTTAGAGAAAGAGGTGGGCGGAAACTCACTGGCAGGTCAAGGTAGTACGCTTCAGCATACTTCCGGTTCTGCTCAAATTCTGTTTAACAAGCTACATCGTTAATATATCTCACACTCCTTGTTTGTGTTTTATTCCACGGCGCTCTCCAAATGCTTTTTATTACCCAATGTATTGGGTGTATTATGGTCTTGTGGTGTTACAGCGTGGCAAACGATGTATTCCACTAGTGTGAATAAGAGTAGGAGGTGAGCTATCTTGACAGTCGGTCCAATTTCACTTATGAAACCTGTGATATGGTGATATAAGTATAGATTGTATATAAAAGCAATTAACCCAGCTAGCAAAAATTATTTGGACTGGAATCCGGCCCAGTTCCGCCAAAAACTCTGGACCAGATCCGCACAACGGACGTGGACCGGTGTCCTTTGGCACAACGGGCAAACACCGGTGCAGATCCTTTTTTTTTTAGTCCAGGCCAGAACTGGGCCAGCTCCGGGGCAGATGAAGAGTCTTTTTTGGTGATCCGGCCCACATTAGACCAGGCACATATTTGGGCCATGGTTGACTCAAAATATGCTTGAAAATAATGTGCACTCTTCGAAGTGCAGAACTTAATGACTGGCGGCTTTAACAAGGCCACTCTTTCTACCTTTTTTTCTGTTTCTGAATCCATGGCGTGCAAACAGATATGATTATATGGACATTATAATGTATTATTTACATTTGCTACATTTACTGTTACAAAGAGATAGAAAACCCTTCTTGGGAAAATATAAAGAGTAAATAAAGTGCTTCTTCAGCTCTGAAGCTATTCTTAGAAAGATTTGCAGGACCAAATAACGTTTAGATGTGATAGAACTGCAGAATACCACACAGAATTAAGATTTGTTGCAAGAAAGTGAAAACTAGTTGAGTTTTTTTTTTTTTGACTATTAAAGATGTTTATTTGAGTAAAAACATTAAGCAACAACTATTTACATGAATACATGTTGCAAGGTATCCTTAAGGTTTCTTGGATGTTCTGTACAAATTTCAACCCAATCAAGAAATAATAAGCGATTGGCGAAATGATGAAATTTAGCTCTGAGGGCAAACTTCAAAAACTGATGACTAAACAAGTATTTAGAGTACAGCTATAGGATTTTTATAAATCCAATGACCCCCGTCCTTTGCAGTGGTGCACATTTGCCCCTCCCTAAATGCCCAAACTGACTCCCAGCTGTGGCATGTTTACTTGAGCTTAATCTAAAACAACTCTAAACCCTCAGTCAACTCTGAGCCATGTGACCTTTTTTGCGCATGACCTAACGTTGAAATGACACAGAGCTGCCCAAGAAGCATGTAGCCTTGTAGCCAAGTGTCCAATTACTTTTGAAAATCTAAAATTTGGGCTGGATCATCCACAGTGATTGACAAAATGATTGTCTGCAGCACTACATTCAAGTGTACTTCTGTCTTACAGTAAGAGTCCTTTTAAGATATATCCAAGGGGACCAAAGTGGAGATTTAAGAATCTAAAAAACAGCAGTACATCAAGGTTTTGTCTTTATCCCAAACATGACAGACAGACTTCGAATAAAGAAAGTAGAAGGTATCACACATGCACAAACACACACAAGTAATAATAATGATAATAACTTGGATTTTTATAGCACCTTTCAAGGCCCAAGGCTGCTTTACAGGGAAAGAAACACAAAATAAATATAAAAACAAATAAAGTCACTCTCTTTCATACAAAGACAGACAAGTATAACCATAGTCATATTCACCTGTTTCTGTGCTGTCCACTAGATGCCACACTCTAATGTGGAACACCATATCGGCCTGAGTCAAAGACTGTCATACATTTACTCATCAAAAGGGGGCAGCAGATACACATTCTCTGAGGTGGGATAAGGTTTACCTGCAAGTGTTGTATAATACAAACCCTGCAACTTCTTCATCCCTGTGTAGGTGTGTTTTGTATCCTTTAACTGCAGACTATTTTGTGAGGACAACACAGAGTCTGAATTCCCACTTTTCCACTGACAACTCGCTCTTACAGAGAAATTTGTATGTGCTGGATCTCTGTGCCCCATTGTAAGATACAGCCAACGCTAAAGTGTAATAAAGAGCTTACTAGAGTGGACTAGATTAGTCGCCAGCAGGATAGAAAAGAAAGAGGTATGATGTGGTCAAACATCATTGACACTGATTAGGATTGGGACAAGGAGAACTTAGGACAAGTATGTGGAATCTGATATGAAACTGAAGCCAGTCCCTCTGAATTTGGCTATTTCAAAGTTTACTGTAACAGCAGCAGTACAATTCTTGACAGAAATCAGGCCAAATTTGTTCCATGAAGAGGAGTTTGTTGATATTTGTTTCATTTAAAAAAAAAGGGCAACTTCCCATGTTGACCCTCAAGGTTTTATTACTCGCGTTGTATATATGCACTAATAGATATGGTTTAAAAATATAAAATTTTAAATTGAATGGCATTCTATTATCAGGGTTGTACCAGACTTACAGTGCAACTTGTTAATCGTAAGAGAAATACAAACATGTGTTACCTCAGTTAATTACCACTATGGCCATTGTAGCTCTTGTCTTCATTTGGCTTTGATGGTCAAAGTCAATGGCAGAGAACCCCGTCATCACTCCCTCCATATACCACACACACACAGACACACAGACACACAGACACAACAGACACACACACACACACACACACACACACACACACACACACACACACACACACACACACACACACACACACACACACACACACACAAACTTACATTCACCCATAGTTTGACTGCTTTCAACACTTTTCAAAAGCTCAAAAAATTTCAAATAAAACCTAATTTATCTTTTGTTTTTTGGAAGCCTGTCTGTCTGTCTGATCTGGATTTCATCTAGAACTGGATTTTACTTTATCCTGTACTGTGAAAGTTACATATAGAATAACAAGTAGAAATACAAAACACATTTAATTTGTAATAACCATTCCTCAAATGAATATAAGTCAAATCATAGTAATTTATACAGTGCTTTATAACACAAAATACAAACTAACTCTTTTGCATATATTACTTTGATTGCATGTTGTCGTGATCCACTTTTCACAGCTGTAAATACACTTCATAATCATATAACGCGTCTACACCTGCAGATCTTGCTCAGATACAGTGAATGTATTATGATGATTAGATCAGGTCCTCTCATCAGAGCACCCCAGCAGTCAATACAGCGCCATCCTGCCGCCTTACTGTCGCCCCCACCATCGTCATGGAGACCATGTAAGTTATAGCATTGCGTGTGTGTATGTGTGTGTGTGTTTGCGCTCTACCCTGGGCACAATAGGCAGACTGACACAGAGTCTGATAGGGGTCATGACCCCTCACAGCAGGAAGCTCAAACTGTGGCTCCTTGCCTTCTCCTGTCTTCCTGGTCAAGGTTTTTGTGTGTATACATATGTGTGTGTGTTTGTGTGTGTGTGTGTGTGTGTGTGTGTGTGTGTGTGTGTGCATCTCTAAGATCTGCATTAGGATAGACGTTATTTTTCCTTTTTTTGTTATGTTTTGTCAGGATTTTTGTGTATGCCTCTGTCTACTATATAGTAGGCCTATGTGTGTATGAGAAATGCACACACATACATACACAGACAAGCAGGCGCACATGCAACAACACTGAAATATAAATCACCAGGCCGTCCCAATGCTGAGGCAAGTCATTAACATGCACACACACCCACACACCCACACACCCAGACACACACAGTCACAGACACACACAGTCACAGTTACACACACACACACACACACACAGTGATATGATAGCATCAACAAACATAGATGAGCACTGTCGATGTTTTAATGGATGTTTTGGCTCGAGGCAATAAGTGGGATAAAAGTCTGGAATCATTCCCACTGCAAAAGGGAAGTAGGTAGATATGAGTGGGTTGGTAGCTGAGTGTGCATACTGTAGGTGTGTGACCTTCTCATACTGTACATGTATCCATTGTAACGTGAAAAGTTTCTGTCTGCATATCTTGGTTGTTACGTATGTGTGCTTCAGTTTTGCATATTTAGTATCTGTGTCAAGTGCATGTGTAATTGTGTGCGTTGCATGCATGTCTGTGTATGCGTGTGTTTTTAAGGTTGACCCAACCATGGTGTCCCAGTGGACTCGTCACAAAGTCTGTCACCACCCAGTCACCATGGCGCCCAACTTGGCCGAGACCCGACGGCGGCAGGGAGCACCTTGTCACCGTGGTAACACGTCTGGGATGTAACCCCCCACCCCCCCAATCCAAAGGAAATACACACACCACCCCATATGAAAGCTCTTTCTGAGGGCAGAACACATTTCACGTTAAACATAAAAAAGAGACAAAGAAATTAACTGTGAGATAGACAGAACATGGTTACTCCATTTTTTCTGCTATTGCTATTGGCTGCTATTGAACAGTTTATGACTCATTTCAAACCAGTTTGGTTGCTCCACTGACTTTCATTTATGCCAAGTGTTCCCCTATCCACACCACAGGCTCGGGGGCATGTAATTGGTTTGTGCACAGTGTAATTTTTACAGATTCATTTGTAATGGTTTGAGCATTAGCAATTATCATCTTGCACTGATGCCAGTGCAACCAATACTGCTGATACCGTCCATCATAACAACAATTCACACAATATTTTCCACTGCTGTCATATGAAAGAATATGAAATATCTTATCTAAAAATCTTGTATTTTTTTACTTTTTTTCCCATATTGATTTATCAGTCCAAGAAGATTATCATTAGCACACATAACACTATATACAACAGTTCTTTTTTGCTATTAATTTGATATAACACTTTGAGGGAAAACACAAAGAAGATGTCATAGAGATAATATGAAACATGAGCTATGATTGGCCAAGTTTGAATACTGAAAGTTCAAAATACATACCAGCATGCATTGCTGGACAACACAGAGGAATACCAAATTGAAAAGTCAGAGTGCCCACACTGTCATTGTGCTATGCTGCTGGAGATCATCTGTCCTGTTGAAGAGTCCTTGAGAAAGAGCGCTCCAGTGGTGCTTGACTGTTACTGAACCTGCACAGAGAACAAAGAGAAGAAACAATATGAGATATATGATGAAAAACATTATTATTATTGTTATGTCAGAGACGGTTGAGCCAAAGTGTATTAATATGCCAACCAATGTTGCCCTACTGCAGACTTTTAATGTTTTCATCCTAGTAGCCTGATGTAAGGAGTGATACAACCTCACCCCCACTCAATTTGGTGTTGGTTTTCATAGGTGTGATGACTCTTTGTTCGGCTACAAAAACCCATCACCATTACAATCCATTGTAACTGACATAAAGTCAAGATGACCGCAACTGCCGTTCTCTGAAGAGGGACAGCACTAACTTTCATCATTGACCATTTAAGAATAGATGAGTGAGTGATTCACAATAATACAGATATTAGATAGATTGTTGTTTGAGTATCACTTCAACCACCTCACCACTTTCAGTTTTGGCAAATAGTATCAAAATGGTTCAAGCAAAGCTAATCCATGACTCATGATGATTTAATGCATAAACTGGTCTATTAACATGATGATCATTAATTTCTCAATGCATTTCCTAATAGATCATCAGTTTATCTTTATTAACTCAAAGTTAATTACGCATTATTTACATGTCATACACTAACTAGGTAGATAAAACTTCCCAGACTAGTGCATGATCGAACAATATGGTTAACTTCAGCTGCACAAAGCTGGCCGAAAGGACTTTCGTCTGTTCATATAATTTACAGAGTATATTTGCGAACAAAGGCTTGAACACTTGCATGTTGCAATATACCATTCATGTACTTGATAGAAGCAGCAAAAGTTAATTTGGATTGCTCCATATTTAGCACATCTCCATAGAATATCATTAAAACATTCTCAGATCCTCTTCCATATCTGTTGTCAGATAACTTATCAAACACTCATTTGACTTCCTTTGTGCTGCTTTTGTTTAGTCATCACTCATATAACCACTCTCTCTCTCTGCAGGCAAAGAGAAACAGCAGCAGGGGAGAATTCCCATGTTGCTGGAGGTGATGCTGCGGAGCAGCCGAGACAACCCACCAATCACAGAGAGACAATGACTGATCTTCCTGGCTGCCTTACAGAACATCAGTCAAACTGAGCTTTGTTAGCGCTGCATTCCTCTGTATTGTCCTGTTTGCGCTCCTTAATCAAACAATGTTGATTTCATTTCCTTCATATGTTCATTTTTTTTTATGCTATAATCTTGTTTAATCATGAAAGCATCCTTTGCTGTGATTGTGCATTATTGTTTATAATCATGGCTGAAAAGAAAAAAAAAGTTTGCATTTGTTACAGGTGCAGTTCAACTAAGAGGTTGCCCTTTGTTTTTCACTCTTTTCTATGGCAGCAGAAGTCAGCAGCAGCAGTCAACTTTGTATGGGTCTGTCACATTAACACAGTGTTTTAATTAAACAGAAGGAGACGTGCAGAAAGACAGGGGGACAATGACTGATCCCCAGGCTGCCTTACAGAACGTTGTTCAGACAGCGCTTTGTTGGCACTGCATGCCTTTGAATTGTCCTCCTGTCTACAATTGTTTAATCAGTTGATGCCAATTATATCTCTGTCATTTAGACATATAATATTATGAGCTATATGATTAATTATTTGTCTTTGTCATGGGATTTAAGTAGTTTGGAAAAATATAGGCCTCGTTAACAGTGCCAAGCAGTGGGTGTCCTATCTGGATTGCTTGGTATAATTATGCTCAAAACATATAGAGTCAATACGTAATCCTATAAAAATGACACATATTTTCTCTTCAGTTGCTTTGGCATTTCTCAATACATCGCACAGATGTAGACATGTGCCTTCTCTGGCAAACAAGAAGACAATAGCTTCTTGAAAATTCACCAGTGGACTAAATGTACTTTGTGTGCTTTGAAATGGAATTTGGAGCACAAGCAAAGTGGCAAACATTATTTTTTATGCTTTGATAACGGCAATGTGCACAAACTGACCAGCCAAACCTTTTTCACAAATTTAAATTGCCTGCAGTTATTTACCAATGACAAGTGATTGCTATTAATCATGGTCTTATATTTAGTGCTTATGTATTAGTGCAAATGTTTTTGACTGGAATCACAGAGAGTATTGTGTCATTTGCTTGCAGTATTATGTTTGACAGCAGTTTGAGGGACTTTGCAATCAGAATAGAAAACTTTTGTTAGGAGTTCACTTTCAGCCTGATGCACATGAAGATGCAAACTGTTTCAACCACACTGCATTATGCCGATGCACAGAAATGTGCATGTACAACGTGTGGCAAAACCTTTCAACTAAGTTATAAAGTTATCTGAGGAGAAAAGAGCCTAGACAGGAAGAGAGTGAAAAACCTGTTAAGTCGTTCCTTTTGCTGGCAGACCAGCTCAGACAACTGTGACTGTGTGTGTGTCCTGGCCTCTACTGTGTAAACTGGCAGGGAGGTTGAGACGGCTGGGATGGGAATGTCAGCACAGGATCAGCACCCCTGCTGGTGGACACCAGTTGGGGGTCTGTCTCCTCTGGGACGCCACTGCATCTAAATGTGTGTGTTTGATAAAACATGTGAACGAGAGTGTTCGTGCGAGTGCGGGTGCATTTTGACTTATGTGTGTACATCATAAATATGTGCGTGTCTATGTGAATGTTCGGGGCCAGTGTCTGGGCCTTTTTTGGGGGGAAGGGAGGTTAGAGTGGTGACAGGCTCAGCTGTGTTGAATTGTGGGAGAAAAAGAGCTGACGCGACGGGAGTTGATGTCTGACATGACCCCTCTCAGCAGGCACACCGCAGGGAGCTGGGAGCTGCCGCTGACTGTGTGCATTTGTGTGTCTGTGTGTGTGCGTGTGTGTAAGTGGGAAAGTGAAGGGGAGAGATGGAGTCAGAAAGTGAGGAACAACAACAACAACAACAACAAAAAAGGACTTTTCTTTCAGAGTTCTGCTACATTTTCACCACAAATCCTGATTTCTCAGACATTCACAGCAGAGTCACCCTCTCTGTGAAACACCACCTTGATGGACGTGACACTGGACTTCTCCTGCTGTGTAACCAAATCTTCTCCAGTCTTTTCCTTCCTCCGCCTTCCATTTTCTCTCCCTCCAGATCATATACCCCTCCTTGACCTTCTCGCTCTTTGTTGGTGTCCCTGTGCTCCCTCCTTCCCTCTCTTTCTCCCTTGCTCAGTCTCACCCGAGGGTGCATTCAGGTTGGTAAAGTGATCTACAGGGTGCTATGCTGCTGCTTCATGTGCTTGCCATTCTTTTCCATACTCTTTTACGCATTTTTGCTCATCACAGTTTCTTGTCTCATCTTTATTTGTATCATCCCTCTATCTTTCATTGCTCATTCTCCTCTACATCCCCAGTCCAACATGCACACACCACACACACACAAACACACACACACACACACACACACACACACACACACACACACACACACACACACACACACACACACACACAGAAACACAAACACACCTCCATCCCTTTTTCTATTCACTGTCTCTGGGTCCAGTGCTTTGCCATCAGTCTCTGATAAGTGCCCACAAAGCCCCCACTGTCTAGTGTGACCCTCTATTCTTCCCCCATCCCCTCTCTCTCTCTTTCCTTCTCTCTCCGTCCTGGAGCAGCCAAGCGTGAGGTAAAGGGGAGGGGCCGTTTATCTTGTGCACACACCCCAACTTGTTTTACCTTCACCCCTTCTTCTTTCCTCTCTTTTTCTCCATCATACTTTTTGTTTCTACTCATTTTTTGTTCCAGCCACATCCTTTTGGCCACAGACTTTTTTTTCTTCTTTTTTTAACTTTCTCTCGATCTCTATCTTCCTCCTCTCTCCTCTTCGTCTAACTTCCCTCGGCTTGCAGGGAAACCTTGTCCCCCTGCACTCACAATGGACGCTGATGCTTTTAATGTGGGACAATGGGGCAGATCTGAAAGGTTAGCCAGCCCTTTGCACTGTATCCCCATGCACTCTCCACCCTCCACTGATCCTTCTCTTTCTTCCCACTACCACCTACACCTGCCTTTCTTCTCTGCACAACCCCTTGATCTTTTAATTCTTATAAATGTATTATTTTTTGCTATTTCCCTTATTGTGCATTCCAGATAGATTTGATCTTCTTTCAGGGATGCAGCCAGATGAGGTTGGAAGAAAGCCTCATGTCATAACACATTTTGCTCATAACAGACATCTGTTAACAAAATGAAAAATACCAAGACTCTGGCTGTTTTGCACCAATACAAGCTTTGCGTCAAAAACTGTGGCCCCTTTCCTCATTAAGCCATCTTTTACCGCGGTGCAATGTAGCATCACATGGACCAGTTGTATATTATATAATACGTACAAGCAAGGGCACATTTATGGTATATTACTTGACATGAACATGTAAATATCATAACAGCAAAGTTGAACTGTTCACAGTTGCTAGATTAAATAATAGTTACTCTAATATCTTAGTAGAGTTGTAAATTTCAGCTTCATACCTGCGCAGTGCAGTGGGGTCTGATAAGACTTAAAACTCATGGACACATGTTTCACACTCCGTACTAGAGCTCATCTCATTCTCTGATTTGTACATTTTTTATATTCTATATAGACAACACTGAACAATAAAAAAGTTTTATTCAAGTTTTTAAAAGTTACTTGACTAACTGAGATGGACTTTTTTTTTCAGTGCAAATCAAAATCCTCACCTCTGTCACAGTCTACTTCCCTCTGTGATTTTTTTTCTTTTTGCATAAAATGTAGTGATTTATTTGCATATATGTGAAATTATTTTCTCTCTCTCTCTCCATATCCTAGTCTTTCCTTTTTTTTCCCCCTCCTCCCTTTCAGCTCCTGCCCACTTCTGTCAATCAGCAAGCTTGTCACTCAGTCAGTCTACTAACCATCACTCTGAAAGTTTAAGTGCTACTAATGGGTCTTGTTAGCCACTTAACTGCTTACCCCGCTCTCTCGCTCTCTCTCTCTCTCTCTATCTCTCTCTAAGTATGAATAGAATAACCCTAATGGTGCTTGTTTGCGACTTCACTGCTCTCCCTTATCCTCCTATGGCTTTATCATAGCTGATCAGTGTAGTCTACCTGGAGATTAGTCTCTGTGTGAGTGTGCAGTATCCTCTTCCTTGAGCTTTTATCAGCCCTGATCAGTGTACCCGGAGTTCTCTGTTAGAGACCCCGCCTGAGAAGGTCATGTTTTCATTCGCCCCAATCGGCTCACTGACCGATAAGACAATTTGTCAGGTGGAAATCAGAGAGGCCTTTTCTTGGTCGTTTGGGGGAGACAGGTGGAGGGAGGAGAATGAGAGGTGGAGATGGGGAAGATGTAACATGAGGTGAAGAGAAGTATAGCATGTAGAAAGAAAGGTAGGTGTCGTTATCATTGCTAAGAAGAAATATTGACAGCTGCAGCTAAGGCCTTTCTTAAAAAAAGAAAACTGCTTCAGAAGAGGAAGGTTTTTGTCGTAAGGAGGTCTTTTTGTAAGTGGTGATTATGACTATGTCACTTCAGGTCTCCAACTGATTGTTTGCTAAACGTCTCCCTCAAACAGCAACGGTCCAGTCTTATCTTATCAACCTGTACTGAGGCATGACGGAATTTGGAGGGTCATATCTTTTTTTTCATCTTTTCAAACCATAAACATAAGTGTAAGGAAGGTTTTAAGAGTGTGTATCCTCGTAAGCTGCTAACATTAGACATGCCTGGCTAACTCCTCCTGAAGCCTGTTCTGTTGTAAAAATGAATTTTAACAGCACAAAGACTAAAAGCATAAATATGACATGACCTTTGTGTTGCTTGTCCAAGTACCTTTTAGGTTTGTAATGTTATCAACAAAATGAATGAACTCTGCTTAAGTCATGTGAAGCTGCTTGATCAGTTCAGCTTCCCTGTCTGCCATGTTTAATCTCTGCTGTTTACATTGCAGCAACCCTTTTTACTCTTCTTCTGGTATAATGCTGTTTGTTAGCACTGTCATTGCAGACCTGTCCTAAATGTGTGTTTATTACACCAGGTTATTAAAAGTGATATTACTTACCGAAGGGTTGAAGATGAGAACTGCCTGAAGGACAGACACAATATTTCAGTGTGATCAGGATCCTATTCCACTTTTCTCAAGGATGTTGCTCGATGCTGGAAGGAAAGTGTAAAATTATGAGAAACTATAATGTCTGTCATTGTCATCGATCTGTACTTAGTTTCCATCCTTGATTTAATATTGTATCAGAATATCAATGAAATATTTTTTTTCTAAATATTCCTGAACCCATGATAATTCTCAGTACACTTATCAAACTTTGCCGTGGTTTTAACATTAAGGTAAATAATTAGCTGTAAATATTTTACAACAAAAACTGTATCTCACAAATCACTTCATTGTTCCCTGTGCCTTCTAATGTTTTCAAAATGAAACAAAGCAAATATTGAATGTGGCAAAAAGTGTTACTTTTCGAGTGGTTACTTCTGGACCTTCTCATCAGTATTCACTCCCTCTCCCTCAGGCTTCCCACTCTGGCCCTCACTAATCTAATCGCCTCCTCTACAGACTCACACAAAGCCTCCAATAGTCCAGCCATGGCCCTTTAATCGACATGTTATTGCCCACAATCACATTTACAGCACAGAGGCAAATCTGCGCAGATGAGATTCTGTTGGCTGTTAATCCAATAAGTCCCCGCTCACTTTTCTTTTACTCGGCATCTTTCATCTACAAAAACAAGGTGACAGTGTTTTAATTTTCATTCTTGGGTTACTCCCCATCAATTTGGCTCACAGTGTGAGGTGGAGTTTATGGAGTGAGACACATGTAGGTGCTGGTTATTGTACAAGCTTTTATTTCTCTCCTGTGGGAAAATGAAGAGCAGGGTTTTTGGTTTGGATGTGATTAAAACAAGAGCTTTCTGTTATTGTTTATTCACAGAAACAGCGTCTATTGGATCACGCTGGTAAGATCTGTTCACGCCGAGCAGTTTGGTGCTGATTATTCGGCTTTGATAACTGATGTCGGTCAGTGGGGTCAAAATATTTTTCAGCAGGCAAAGACTCTACTTCTCTGTTGTGGTGGGATAGCTAACCAGCCTTTGTACACTAGGGGAGGAAACAGGGAAAAACACAGAGGGGATATTTAAACTATTATAAAGGAAGCTATAGAAAATCAATGTATGAAACCGATTATTTCCCTATAAAATAAGAAAAATCTCTAACAGTTCTAATCAGGCACCTGGGCAGTGAGAACATCTGGTCAAATGTAAAATGTACATGGTTAGAAGATCTTCTTCTTTACACCTGAATGTAGTATAACTTAACTATTGTGGGCCAAAGGAATAATTTATGGTACAAATTTGATTCTACTGTGAGGATGAAGCATCATGTGCACATCATTTGCATCTCTGTACACATTTGTTTTTGCAAAGTTAAGAAGCCTGTTGAAAAAAAAAAAACATTCTTGAATTTGATATTCAGAAATGTCTTGTCTACACACACACCCCTCAGTCTCATTTGCTAAAATTACCGGAGCTGCTTAAGACAATCAATCAGAAAGACACACAGACTGACAGGAGACAAACACACGAGCTGACTTAACCAGCCACTGAAACATCACAGTGTGTTACACTGTGTTATTTTCTGCCCCCTGTCTCCATTGGTCTGACAGAGAGGACCCTATCCAGGGGTGTCCATTGTGCTGCCGGCAGGATTGTGCTGCCTGCAGGATTACTTGATCTCCCCTGGGTCCTGCCCGTCCTGCTTGCCCCCCCTTCCCCCACAGACACACACACACACACACACACACACACACACACACACAGCCACACAAATGCACAAGTAACCACATTTTAGCTCTCTAAGTCAACATACCACAATGCATTGTGGCATACACACTGTATATAAAAAATAGTTCTACTTTACCAAATATGCCAAATATGGTATGTTCATTACTAATTGCTAAAAATGATTGCTCTTGTAATCAGTACAATATATCTCCACATACAGTGTAAGATTACAAATAACATGTACAAACATCTGTTCAAAACAGAAAACAGAAAACAAAAATCTAATGTTCTCCATTTTATCATGGTGAGATAACACTTGAAATTGATGTTGTAATCAGCAAAGAGAGTGTGCACACATAAGAAGATACACACATGTAACTTACCACATCATTGTCAGCAAAGTGGTTATAGTCAGGTGGCCAATGGACCATCAATCGAAGGACATGGGTGGACTACTCCACCCTCTGGGGGAAGAGTGTGTGTGTGTGTGTGTGTGTTTGTGTGGGGGTGTGTGTGTGTGTGTCTGTGTGTGTGTGTCTGTGTGTGTGTGTGTGTGTGTGTGTGACCCAACCCCAGGTCTCTGGGTCAGAGTTCCTGACACACACACACACCCAGCGGGGCGACGAAATAATTAACTCTGACTATGATTGACAGACAGTTCATGACACTGATGCACTCACACACCACACACATAAACAGGGGGCATTACTTTCCCATAATCAGCAGCGTAGACAAGACAGATGATCTGTGTACTTGTTTGTGTTTCTCATAGTTACAATGAAAGAAAACGACTCAACTAAGCATTTCAAAGATAGTAAAATAATTATCTTTAGTCCAATATGTGATAAATACTTTCTTCTGATTACATGGACATCTTGATGCCAGCAGTAACTGCCTTGCACAAATCTAATTTTTTCTTTTGATGCTTTCCTAACATAATAGAACAGTATAGACATTTATATAAACAATGCATGCATTGTTATACGCATTCTTGTCAAACTGTCACATTTGATATCTGTTAAATTCCTGGTGAATTCTGTATTATTCATTTATAAAATGAGTCCGGTCTAAGTCCACTACATATTTTGATGTAACCAAGATATCAAGAAAATCGAATTGTTTAAAATCTGAAGTGAAAGAAGAACCACTGAAAGGGAAAAGAAATAACCGAGTGGAAGAGAGAATGAGTATCTTGTTCTTGGAGGTACTGTAACACAGACAGCTCTGTTTTAGAGAGCGTGTTCACCTTTGAAGGGTGCACTTAAAAGTGTGGGTGTATGTGGGGTGGAGAGGAGGCGGTAAAAGCGGGTCTGGATAGGTGGATGGCGGTGTGGACGAGCACGGGGCGGGGCTGTGTGATTTGTTAAAAATGGTGTGCCTCCCTCTGCCCGCCCTCCATCCCCTTGATTCTGAGAGGCCGTTTTTCTCTAGGACCACAAAGGGAGAGGGGTCGGATTGCGCCGGCACATTCACCGGCCCACTTTGTTTTCAAATGGTTTTGTTTAGTTGTGACACTTTAGACACCCAACACCTTCCAAGAATCCCAACTCTTGTGTGGGGGAGTACAGAGGGCAGGTGGGTGGTGTGCAGGCATGAGGGGTAGAGGAGGAGTGAAAAGGTAGTGTAGGGGACGTATGAACGGACCAGAGAGGAGGAAATTTTAGGGGGTTGGAATTTGTTTTATGGGAATCTGGATGCAGCCACAGCATCATCTCTCGCTTCCCCTGCATGTGGCCTCTCAGTCTTCCTCTCTTTTAATGGCTTTCAGCCCTAAATCCTCACAAAATGATGTGTTTTATCTTCTGCCACCCCCTCCTGGTCTGGCTCCTGTGCCCCACCCTGTTTCATACTGCTCCCAACCCCTGCCCTCTCCTCCAGCCCTCCCTGCACTCCCTCGAGGCATTCACACTTTTTAATCTTTTCCACCTCTGAGTGTTTAAGCAGCTTAACACAGCAGGATCTGAACTGCTCAGCCTAGAGTAGGCTGATGTGTGACAGCTAATACAGGACTAATTCTAGGCTTTTTACATGGCACTTTCTGCCAGTCTATTGGATATGTGCGAGCCTTACATGCATAAGCATGTGCATGAAAGATACCAATACATGAGAGCATACACTCCAAAACACACGCCACACATTCTCCTCCAAGAAAAACAGTGTTCTTATCAACTTTACCAAATTGAATTATTTCATTCAGTTGATTCAGCTTTCAAATTTTCAGAGACTTTTCAGTTCTATAATTTTTCAGGGCAGTTTATCCCATTAGATAGAACCAAGACAAAGATGACAGGAAAACAGGAGAGAGAGATACAACAAATGGTTCCAGCTACATTCAAATTGGGGATGTTGTGGTCCTTCGGTGGCATTTGAACCTCTAGGCCATTGGGACACCCCCTGTGGGGTAGGGGCACTGTAGGTGGACGATGTGATTATTTCACGTGAAGGGAGGGTGAAATTCATTCAGTAGAGTTATTAAAAACTGTAAAATTTGAAAGAAAAATGTTTCTTTCCAAAAGTGATATCAAATCAGGTGATACTTCATTTGCTCACAGTATGCATTCTGTTCTGTTCTTTACTTCTCTGAACCTCGAAATAAAGACTAACTTTCTATTTCAACAAGCATTATCTAGGATAAAGGCTTTTTGGAAACAGTTTATATCCAACACTTTTGTTTTGAGATGCAAGAGTTTGTGTGTGTGGTGATGAATTATATTCAATAATCTGCTTATTATTAAAATGGAAAACATTATTCCACATGTAGTGATACACAGGGACAGTCTTTGTAAATGCTTCATGACGTGCTTGACGAGGCAGCAGTAGCTGAGCTCACAGGGGCCATGGAGTCAATTGCTACACATAGGCAGTGTTTTGAGGGGCAGGGGTGCATGCCGTGGTAGGCACACACACACACCCACCCACACACGATCCATTCCACAACCATGCACACCACATCCCAAAGGACGGATGGTGCGGCGGCGAGCTACAAATCCAACCTCACCAAATACCATCCGGCCAGGGGCAGCTGAGTTCACCTGCTATGCTATTCACTCTTTGAGGGAGAGAAAAACAGCGACTGTGCGTTGAGTGTGTGTGTGTGTGTTTTGTGTGTGTGTGTGGGTGTTTTTGAGTGAGAATGAAAGGCAGCAAGAAGCAAAAGAGCTTAAAAGATAGAAAAAAAGAGATAGAGAGTGTGTGTCTGAGAGAAAAAGACTGGATAAAGAGACACAGAAAGAGAGCAAGGGAAAGACTATCTGCTGCATTAACCTTCCCCTCCACAACGCCAGTATAGAGTCTTTTCTGCACTCCTCTTTCAGCAGGGAGGACCCAGGGGACGGTAATGCTAAGCCCCACTCCATTCTTCCACCAGAAACTTTGATTTCCTATTAGGTTCCTCCTGATGGGGACTGATGGGGAGAGTGGAGGAGAGGAGGAGAGGAAGGCAGGGAAAGACAGACACCAAGATGGAGGGCGGGAAAGAGAAAGCAGGTTGGTGGGAAAAAAAAGTGAGAAGTGGCCAAATTGAGAATAAAGAAAGGAGGAGAAGAGTAGAAAAGGGTGGAAAGAACAGAAACAGATGCAGCGAGTGCAGTGAGGACGACGAGGGAGAAGGGCAAAGCTGAATAGGGAGGGCTGGCCATACACATCACATGTGGTGGTGGCAGGACGTCTGCTGTGGGACACTGGCTGTTCCTGTCCTAGGTATCGAGGGCATTGTTTACACTCAGCCCATTTAGTGCTGACCTTTCCTAGCTGGCAGACATACAGACTAAGAGGTAAGGCACACTGAGTAGCAGACAGGTTGGTATGCAGACAGACAGGTGAGACAGTATGACAGGTTTTGTGGGGATACAGATACTGTAGATAAGAATGTAATATTAATAATAATAATATTAATAATGACAATTAACCAATAATATGTAGCTCAAAGTTCTTAAACATTGAAAATAAAAACAGGAATCAAAATAAATGAAAAAGCAAGCGAATAAAGATAAAAGTGCTTTGCATTGTAGAGAAGAGCATGAAGAAGATGACAATGTTACCTCACCAACGACTCCAATCCCAGCATTGCGTGAGTGTCCATATTGATTTTTGCCTGAAACCCAGTCTAGGAATTGCATAGGAGCATTGAAAAAGCCCATATTACTATCACAATTCATGGGACACACATATGTGGCCTGCATTTTGTGTCACAGTACATGACCTCCCATGAGGGCAATGCAGGAACAAAAACCCTTTGCTATACAGGGAGTAGAAGTTCAACCGATCTCTATTGTCACCTCACTTCTTTTACAGATTTTGTGCAGTTGACCTCATTATGAAGACAAGTATAGGGTTTTTCAGGAAGCCTGCAGGATGTATGGCTACTTTAGGTTGACACGTGGCACATGAAGAAACTTTCTTTGTGGGGAAAGGCTCGCCTGAGAAATAGACAAAAAATATCAGAAATTTAGATAACAAACAAACATGAATACAATGATTTCTGCCATGACTGCAATGAATGTTGTGGGTTATAAATGACAAATGATGAAAGAAATGACATTCCCCTTTCTTAGATAATATGAATTATGTGTTGATGATGATACTGGTAGTTATAATTCACTGGCCAAAGCACCGTGCAAGACAGGCCCTGTCGATGAATTGCTGTCAACAACAACAACATTTATCTGTGTTTTTATGATAAGTAGTTCCCATGTCATGTGTGGGAAAGAGGGATGAGACAGATATTAAAGTTGTGTGGGCGAGACAGAGAGATATGGAGACAGAGACATACAGAGAGAGACAAAAGGGAGCGGGAGAGAGGTAGTCAGAGGGAGAATGATTGATTGATGTGGTCAGTGAGGCGTCACTGATCTCCACGGGAGCCCCCCCGATGAAGAGGATGTGGATTGGCCTTAATGGTGTGAAAACGGGCAGACTGCAGCACTAATCTGGGAGGAGGAGGAAGATAAGGACAGCCAAATCAGCTACAAACAAATAAGAGTCAATGTGCTTGGAAGTTTCTCATGTTTGCAATAAAAAATGGATTGGTACCTCCAACATGAGGGTAATTTATTCTGTGGGGAAGGCATTTCTTCCAAAAATCAACAAACTTTATGTTTTCACAGAAAAAAACTGCCTAATAGTTATGCATTTTAATGACACTGAATGAAGTAATAATGCAACTGGGATACATGATTCATTGCAAAACGAAAAGAGGAAAAGTAAAATGTCTCATTAAAAGGAATAGGGAGTTTAACAGGTGGGATATGAGCCTGATCTCACAGTCAGGTCAAACAGCCATTGTTCATGTGTTTGTGTTCCCCTGCAGAGAGGCTTGCTAATCCGTTACAGCAGTAGGAAATGTCTAGCTATATTAGCTGTGTTATCCTGCTGGGATCTTGTATATCAGTAAGGGTTCTTTACTCCTAAAGATGCCTAGAGGCATTACCAACCAACAGACAACAAATATACTTAGAAATGAATAGAGTTAAGACCATCTGAGAGAGGTTTTCACATCTAGCTCTCTGTACACTGGTGTGAGGATTTGACTATTTTTTAAATAGTAGTAATTCAATTTTAAAAGCAGCGCTTGATAAGGAGATATTCAAGCTATTTTTGTGAGGGTTGTGGTTCACAGACCCACTGTTAAATTTCCTGTCCTGTTGAAAAGACCCATGTTAATCCAGTTCCTTCACTGTGGGAAGTAGTGTGCTGTTGTTTTAATCTAGCAGGGGGCTTGTTGTCTCTGAATATGCCCTGCAGCTACTGCTGTGAGTTAAAAAAACCACTTGAGAAATACATGATAGCACCGCTCCTCTGTTGAGTGGGTGATGTGCAATTGGGTGGGCTTTTCCTCAGGACACGGAGTCCCTCTGGGTCTGAGAGTGGACTGATCCTCAAGCAACACTTAACAAAACATTGTGTCTTAAGTAACCCCAAATACACCGTATTTGTGTGGTATCACCATTTCAAGTGGCTGCACTACAGCTGTGACAGTACGATGGGGCAAAGATGAACTACAATATAAATTATAGGGACTATAAACCAATGAAATCAGAAATTACGTAAAACTGGGTTCTACCTAGATTACGAGTGACGTAACATTTAATTCTGTGCCTTTAGCATTTAATCCTATTAAATTGTTATATTATTGCATAATTTAAACAGAGCTCACTTTGTAAGAATATGCAGCGATCATAACATGACACAGTATATCATATGCATTTAAAAATAAATGTTCTTTATACTGAATGTTTTCTGAATGTAATGTACTTAGAGTCCATGCCTTACCACCAGTGAAGCAGTTGAACTTGGTTCTGGATCTGAAGTGAGACAGTTTAACAGATCGACAGTGGTGTTGCTTAAAGCTTAGTGCTGTAACATTGAACAGGAACGTTATATGATATACCTGGCTGGTTTATGCAGCAGGCCAAAGGTGTGTCAGTACATGGTGTGTTGACAAAAAGGGAGCCCAGGTCGAGCTCATTCTCTATGTAAGTGTGTGCATGTGTGTGTGTGTGTGTGTGGGTGTCTGTGTGTATGTTTCTGCCTGTGCGATGACTACTGCATCAAGTTTTTGTCCCTGTAAAAGCTCTTGTGCCATTGTCCTTGTAAATTCTTGTGTCACTCTTAGTCACCAGATCTCAATTGCTTGCTTTTCAGTGCACAGAAATGGCTTTCCACAACTCCATTGTGGTCTGCCTCCTTCCTGGATCGGTGGTTGAATGGACAGATTGAAAGGAGGGGGGGTGAAAACTATAGAACACGTATCTCTAATTGGTAAGATGGAGGAAAAGATGTACAAGTGCATGTACATGTGAGCATGCACCAACCCCACTGCGTGTCTATGTGCACCTGAGAGAGGGAGACATGCAAGGTGAGGGGGTGCACTGTCGCTGTCTGTGCTCTGTGCTGTTTGAGGGCAGGAGGAAGGCTGTAAGTGATACCCTTGTCTGTTCCCTACTTGCCCCACTCTGAGGCCGCTCCACCCAGGCCAGCCCGGGAGAGAGTGGGGGTCCCCTGGGAACTGGACAGGACAGGGGGGGGCAGCATGGAGGCCAGGCTTTCAGCCATTATGAAAAGAAGCGGAATCAAATACAAGCAAAATCTCCTTCAATATACTGTATCCCTCACCTGAGTAGGGCTGCTAGCTGAAAGGAGATCTGCGGAGGCAACTGTACAATGGGCCTAGGAAGGACAAGAGAGGAGAGGGGAGGAGAGGAGAGGAGAAGAGAGGAGAAGAGATGTAGTTAATAGGTGAGTTGGAGCAAAGAGAGGACAGAGAACATCGTCCTCTACCTACTACAAATTTCATTCATTTAGATTCTTCTGACCTTTGGACTCACATGAAGATGGAAGATTCACCAGCGGGCACTAGACAGTTACAGTATATATTCATGTTGTTTTGGGAGTTTAACATTAATCATCATTATCGTTCTCTTCTTCTTCTACTCCCCATTTTTGTTCTCACTCTTGTTCTTGTCCTATTCCCTCTCTGACAAGGCATTGGTGTGTGTTCATGCACTTTCGCAAAGCAAAATGTGTGGGAGACTATCCCAATTCTCCAAGCCAAACCACAGTGGGACTGCTAGGAAACACAAGTGGAGTCTACATACAGTTCTGAACCTGATGATGCAAATGGATGACAAAAAAGAAAAAAATGAATTCTTCCTACTCTTAATTTCTCATCATCAATTAATTCAACATTTTTTGTGCAGGTTCCTGAGGTGATGCTACAACATTGACTTTGGTCAACTGGTTAAGCTAATGGACCTGACAGTGGTTACTCATCGAAGTGACAATCAGTGATGTATGGGTCCATGTTCTCACATGTACATGTTTGTACAGTACACGTGAATCTGGCAGGCTGCCAGTGGAGGTTACGTGTGGTGAAAATGACCGGTGTCGAGTGAGTGGGTGGGTGGGTTTAGGTGTTGGAGGTACACTAATGACTGCTCACGTGTGTTTGAGGACATACACGCACAATACGTGCGATACACACACACAAGAGCAACGTACCTCTCTGCACCCTCTCACACACCTCTCATGTTCTGAGGTGTGAAAAAGATGGAAAAGCACCTGCAGCCAAATCACTTCCGAAGTGGCCAGAGGTTTCTTTTCATGTGTGCGGAGGCAGTCAGAGTGAAGGTCTCTTCCCCAGCTGAGGAGGGCTGGCTGCACGCTCTCTGTAACCTGACCCTGCTGGAAGTCAAACTGTGTCAAAATGAGTAAATAGCCTTGCAGTTGAGGTGTTTCCTATTGGGAAGTATAACTACACTATACTACACACACACACAAGCACGCACGCTTGCACGCACATACCCACACACACATACACACATTGCACATTGCAGTTGAGGTGTTTGCATTGCATTTTTATGACAGAGAAATTAAGTGTTTAAAAAAATCACGAGAGCTACAAGAAGCGAGCAAAAGATAAAATGATATAGATGTATTATTATATAATACTATATAAGATATAAAAAGGGACACAAAACATCACAAAAAGATTAGAGGTTAAGTTTTAGGATGTGATTTAAAAGATGATACAGATACACACACACACACACACACACACACACACACACACACACACACACACCACAGAAAAAAAATACACACCAAGATTTGCATAAAATAATATTTAACAGAAAGATACCAGTATCTCCCAAACACACACACAAACACACACACACACACACACACACACACACACACACACACACACACACACACACACACACAAAGCCATGTAACTGATTCCGCAGGAGCATTGAGTACTGTGGATAATTGGTAGCACCATTGTGCTGCTCTTCAATGGACTGGTTACCCAAGAAGCCTCATGTTCGTGTTCATGTACATTTGCTTTGAAGGTGGCGGACACAAAGAACTGAACCCTGCCCAGAACAAAGCCCTGGGAGACCCTGCTTCACCCACAGATGTCTTTCATGGAGAGAACCACAGAGATAAATGATCTTCTTCCTCGTGACAGTGTGTATATGCTGTGTGTGACTGGGTCAGTGTGTGTATGTGCAGGTGGACATTAAGGACTTTAAGCGAATGGGCTGCTTGTCATCATAGAAACCACAGGATGTATTTTGTCAAAATAGTTTAACACCTCCTCTTTAGAAGATGTAAATGCCTCAGCTCTCTGGAACTTTCAAAATAAATGTTGCAATAACTTTGTCTCTATAACTATCACATATGTCAAATTTAGTCAGGATATTGTAGACTTTTTCTCTCTCATTTTGAAGAGGATTTACTGTCAGTACACAAACTCACAGCTCCAGCATATTAGCCTACTGTATTTTACATGCTTTCTGCTGTAGAATGGTCATAAACAATGAGACGGCCATATTGTTGATCCCTTTATGTAAGTGCAAAGTTTTTTTTTTGTTTTTTTTTTACCTGTGTTGAATACTGAGAACATCATTAGAAGTATAGAACTTAATATATTTAAAGGCAACTTTTATAAAGGACAAAATATTGAACATCAGTATGTAGATGGAAACAGCTGTGGATACCAAAATGTGATGAGACACAAATGCAAATACAAATATACAAATAAACCTTTATGAAATGTGCAGTAAATCCTCTCATTATTTTACTGAATCTACGTTTACTTTTTTAAATATAATAACTTAAGTTAATAGCCTAAATAAATAGACTGTTACTACAGGTATTACAGGTTATTACATGGGCACAGCTTTAATGTCTCCTGTGTGACTCCTGTGTGTCCTGGTGTCTTCCTCAGTTTGAGCTGACTGCCTTGGGGCGCTGCTTTAGAGTGGATAAACACTAGAGGAAAAGAACTAAATTCTATGGATTTGCACATGGAATGATGACGCTTCTTGTCCCTGTGTAAGTGCTTTGTTTGACCAACTTTTTGTGCCAGGATGCTGACTCCCCGAGTGACCTTATCAGATAGTACTTATGCATGGTTTATGCTCTCTTTAGGTTTTTTTGGTGTTTTAACTACTTTTTGTTTTAACTGTTTGATTTGGTGAAGTGTCCCTAATGATGTTAATGTTTTATAATTGCGTGTTTTACTGTAATCCCTGTCTGCAAAACAAATTTCTTTTACAGGACAATACAGTTTAAAATGAATGAATTATTAATTACTGAAACTAATGTTATATACAAACAGATGAGAGTCGACATGCCAATAATAATGCTCAAAGATCATACTGGCAAAATACTGAGTTGTATGTTATGTATAATATAATATAATTATAATATAATATTTACATTAGGCTTTATTATATTATAGTACATGTTGTTTTTGTTATCTAGTAATTTCAGTAGCATTACACAAAAGACAACTTTCCGGATATAAATGCCAAAATTTGTGTGACTGTGTGTCACAGCACTGCCAAGGAAACTCATTAACAATTAATAGCATCACTGAGTTGGAGCATGCAATGCAACAGGTGCTCATTGCGTCACAGTTGCATTGTGTGTGTTTGTGTGATCACTGTAGGTTACACTACACTATAAGATAATACAGGGCTGTGGTGGCTAATGAGAGGTGAAGGCTTTAGGGTAACTTAAACAAAGGATTGTTTATTGGTCCTTAAACCAATTGGTTCAATTGAGCTGAACCACTCTCATATGAACAAAATCAAATGATTATCTATCTATCTATCTATCTATCTATCTATCTATCTATCTATCTATCTATCTATCTATCTATGGCTGTCTCTTGCTTACTCTTACTCTTACTTTTAACTACCCCTGATGTCCCTTCTTGCGGTTGTCTCTTCACTCTTTTTCCCTCCCTCTCACTTATTATTCTGTCTCTATCTGCCCATGGTGTCCTCACTTGCCATGCTCTCCCTCTCTCCCTCTCTCTCTCTGGGACAGCAGATGGAGACTATGGCCCAGTTCTGCCTTTTGTTCTGGGTCCCCAGAGAGACCTGTGGCTTTTTGGACAGCACACAGCTCGGCTCCCCATATCTCATACAAAATGCAAGCGCCTTTCTTTTCATTAAAAAAAGGAACCTGTGGAATGCATGTATTCTGAATATGTTTATTGAAATGAGCATGACTGCGGAGGCTTTAAACATGTTGAATGCGCCTCTTGACTAAAGATTTCAGATCAACCCCTGACTTCACTGGATTTTTCTTTTTATGCATAAAATCTACTTCTTATGATAATATTAGCTATATTAGTTCCTCTAGTGCTGCCAACTTTTACTTTACAGAAGTGTCAGTACAGTTTCTGGTTTCACATTGGTATTTATCTTATATTTTGCTTGATGCACTTTAGATTATTTGCCACAACAACAAATTCCTCTTGATACTTAGGAACTTCTAAGTGGTTTGTAGCATCATAGCGTCTGCTGGACAAGAATATCCGTCCTTATGAGGCTCTTAAGGTGTTGGACAGATACAGATCGATGTATAACGCTGTTAAACAACTTCCCCAAAAAACAAACAGAACGACTATCAAAAGACAGCAACGAAGCAGCTGTGACGGTGAAGCTGCTCAGAGATAACATTGGAGCGAAAAGAATAGTCAGGA
Organism: Seriola dumerili; assembly: GCF_002260705.1. Taxonomy (NCBI): domain Eukaryota; kingdom Metazoa; phylum Chordata; class Actinopteri; order Carangiformes; family Carangidae; genus Seriola; species Seriola dumerili. Next base: position 2,811,523 of record NW_019174545.1, on the reverse strand, counting down.
GCAAGTTAAACTCTACATGATGACAGAAGTTTTTCCTTTTCTTCTTTTACTCACAACAACGTCCACACGCGCCAGTGCTTCTCAGGTTATCTCGAACTCCAGCACTGTTGTTATTTTTCGTAACGTCTGTGCGTAAATAATTAATGTGCGTGAAACAGTGAAACCTCAACCTGCCCAGCATCCCACCTGTTGAGGACAGGCTGTTTTTTTTACCTCCCACTTTCCATAGGAGCACCATTAGTTAAAACCTATCAGTGGTCATTATCTATCTATCTATCTATCTATCTATCTATCTATCTATCTATCTATCTATCTATCTATCTATCTCAGAAGAACATTAATTGATCTTATCTGAAAACCCCATTGAACCCTCTAAAATGCAAAGTGAGTTAAAGGTTCCGCAAAAAGCTCTTGACAAGATGAAGATAGGAATGTGGTAACAATATGTTGCCTTTGATGTGAACCAAGAATCTAATCATAAACATCATGCAAACTAGTTTCAAAACCCAGACGCGGTTGTGGATTTCCTCGTAACTGCTAGTGGTTAAGGCTATTTACATACGACACGAGTGATTTAAAAAAATATAAACAAACGTTTTTGTAGAAATATAAAACGTCCATTAAAGAGGTGTGGACAATACATCCCAGTTTCATTTTATCTAATTTCAGCCTGCGGTTGATACCAGTGATTGTTCAGACTCGGTCAGAGACAAAAAGTAGCTGAGATATTTCAATACTGTCTGTGGCCTCCAGAAATTATTATCATCATTATTATTTTTAAACTTGCTAGAGACTCGTGGTAATCTGCCTTTTATTTTCCCACAGAGAAGTGTAATTTTGTTGTTGTAGCCTATTTCTACAGCATCCCTTTAGTATGTTCACGGAAACTTGATCACATTTCACCGCAACACGAACTCGCTGCAGATGGCTGTCTGATCATACCCAGATACAGTTCCACCTGCATAACTTTTGTTAATAATTTAACACAGCATCTTCATTATATTGCCCTTTATTCCCTGCCTTCCAGAGGCGAGCAAAGGGGCACGGATCGTGATTGGCTAAAAGCAGTGGGTGGGGGACAGAGCTGACAGGGAGCAAACAGGTAGTTCAGGTAATTTCATAAATAATTTCTAAGTATTTTGCTTTTTTTTTTGTACCACGATGCTTTGTCAGCCAGGCTTTTGAAACGCTGTAAATGAGTCGCAAATAGGTTGGAGAAAGAAAAAGACTCACTTTAGCCTGAGTCACACAGCAGGACAAGTTGCCAGTCAGTGTGAGCTAGCGCGTGTGTCCACATGCGCGGGTTTGTTTGAGTTGATGGAGAGAGAGAGAGAGAAATAAAAGAGAAAGAAAAAAGTGGTGTGTGTGTGTGTGTGTGTGTGTGTCTTTCTTCAGTTGAGAAAGTGTGTTCCCTCTCGAGTCAGGTCCTCGGGGACACGGTGGGGACCCGTGAGCGCTCACCAGCTGACAGCGCGTGCTTCATTGAGGCCATCCAACACCTCGGCCCACGAGCCTGCCAACAATAGCCTGAAATTAATGCACACTCCCTATTACCATATCTGGTATTTACCAAATGGACGACGTGGCAACAGTTCAGGAAAAAAAAACTTTTCGCCGAGTGAGGAGAAGTTTCTTGCAAGAAAACAACTCTTGTGCTGTAATTTAATGCAGCGTTTCTCTGCGTAGAAGTCGCAGCTTACATTGCAATTCAGTAGCTTACAGTCAATCACAGGACTGTAGGCCAGGGGGCGCGTGCACCTGCAGCATATGGCGAGCGAGCGCGTGTTGGACATGTTTCATGTCGCTGTTAGTTTGCATAAATTACCTAAGAAGGAATCAAATGTTGAAAGTTTCTTCAATTTAATGGAAATTGTGGTTTCAAGTAGCATATAGATATTTTCCCCACATCAATTTGGTCGTTAAACAGTAAACGTTTTAATTTTATTCATCTTTATTATCTCCAAACCTTAGTAAGGCCCTGTCCATTTACTGTGACTGATTTACTATGGCTGCAGATGTAAATGTCATCGTATGCAATAAATGTAATATCAAAAAAGGTAGTGAAACGTTTTAATTACCTTTATTTTTTTTAAGTAGCCTAATGTATTTATCATAATCTTTTATAGCCTAGTATATGTCTTATTATTATCATTAGGCCTTATTATTATTGATTGTTGTTGTTGATAGCTATAGGCTAATAGTGAGACATAAACCTGTTTAGTTGTTAACAAGCTCTAACAGTCCTAACTCATATAATTCTTTCATACTGAATCCCAAATAGCATTATATTATTACTATTGTTGTAATAATAATAATTATTATTAATATTATTATTATTACAATAGTAATAGAAATCAGCTATATAATAATAATAATTATTATTATTATTAAAGCGTATGTGGAATTTACATGGAAAAATACAATCAAATTTTATTTTAATAACAGGCTAGTTGATGAGTTCATTTCAGTAATCTAAAAGGTTGTGTGGAAACAACGGAGATACAGAGAAACTTTATATTTTCGTTATCTTTTTTATTCCCAACATCAAATTAATATAACAATAAATGGCAAGATTTTAGCTTGTTTAAGCAAATTTAACTATGGAGTTATAAAAAGCAAATCAAATGAAACATAGTAATAAATACATGTCAATTAATCTCATCCAGTGAAAGCAAAAGACACACAAGTTCATCTGAAGATACAAAAGAAAATACAAAAGAAGGCAGCAATGATGGCTACATTAAATAGGCTATTTGTATGGAATTGGCAGTAGGCTACTACACTATCAAACAAATCAAAACAATATTGTTTATGGTTTGAAAACAAAAATCGCATTTCTCAAGCCTCTGGCTTGTAGATTTTTAAAGTGCACATCATGAACTTTTGAAGTTGCAAAACAAAATACATTATACAAACAAATTAACAAATAAAAACATAAATCACAACAAAACGCATTTTACAGCTACAAAATGTTCTTTTACATTATCAAATATAAACAATTATGCATAAAGGTATGATTTTGTGGAAGACAGCTTTTTGGTCGGAGTGACGTGGGAAATACCCATGGCAGTGCTGCTCGCGACATGGCAGAGGGGTCTTCCAGCCACGTCTCCATGGAAAGTGGAAATTATAGGCTATACATTTATTGGCAGAACCGAATTAGGGCTATAATCACATAAAAAAATCATCTTTAGACTATGCAACAAGTTGATAAAATAGAATTATTGTTAAAAATTGAACATGACTTTTTTAAAGAACCTAAAATTTCTATCCTCTCAAAAAATGCATTTTGTTAGCAACAGATAAACAGGTACGATTGACACGGATTGACATTATTTTGCTGTGGACTGCAGTGAACCGTTAACATAGTTATATGTAATTTTTATCTTTAGGCTAATTGTTTAGAAGGAAACAGAGTGATGGTGGTGGCTGGGTAGCTTGAGTTCTGAAAGGTCATCTTCTTCGCTTGAGTGGAGTTCCATCGCTATTTCATCGGAGTCACTGAAGTGGGAGTGCGGGGAAAACTCTCCGTCGCTCCGGGGAGACTCTTTCCTACCACCTCCAGCCGATGTCAGCGAACTGCCTGGCCGATTGGAGGATGAAGGAGACGGCGAACACATCGCTTCTTCAACCATGGCGGAAAATGAGCCGTTGTCGAAGGAGGAGCGGAAAGGCATACCGCTGATGTGGACAGGTAAGCTGCTACCTGACACGGGCACAGCCGCCGCTGTCCTACAGGTTGTCGGTGAAGGGGACGCTCTGTCTTTCGCTCCGTCAAAACTTACGGCGGAAGAAATCATAATGTCACACTTTGGCGAGTTGTTGTTACTGTTGGAGTTTTCGGCGCTGCTATTGTTGGAAGCGACCGGACCTTCGAGCAGCTCAGCCAGTGCGTTGATGTAAATCTGCGCCATCTGTAAAGTTTCATATTTGGAGAGTTTCTTGTCGTTATCAAACGCTGGGATGACGCTGCGCAGCTCGTCAAACGCGTGGTTAAGCCCGTGCATCCGCCTCCTCTCGCGCGCGTTGGCGGCCACGCGCCTCTGTTTCTGAACCCCATTGTTCGGTTTGCTGGACGGGGCTCTCTGTCTCATGGATTCCTCATCATCGGGCCCCGTGAGCGTGCCTTTAAGACGGCAAAGATCCCTGACTTTGAGCGAAGAAGAGGAGGGGCTCTTGGCAGATTTTCTGTAGCTGGGAGGGCTGGGATGGCCTGATGACCCCGGGGAGCCACTCTCTGAAAAATAAAGAGAAAAAAATCAATGAATTTGTCTCGTTTGATAACTTATAATAAAGGCATATTGGCCAACTCTTGTGATAATTTAAGTTGATATTCAAGAGCATAACAATATTTTAACCGTAGGCTACAAAATCAACTTTTCACTTAACCTCTCTGTAAAGGAAAGTAGGCCTATTGCTTTTTTCTGCCCATTTAGCCTACCACCTTCAGTAGGCTATGCAAAAGCGCTTAATCCCAGCTGTCTGTTAAACATGATGTTTCATTGCAGGTGACATTGCTTTGAAAGTTGACCAAATATTTTACGCAGCGAAGAATTTACAAGCAGCGTTTCTCACCGTGGTAGGAGCCGGTGCTTGGGCAGGGCGAGTGCCGCAGGTAGTCGGGTGAAGTGGCGTGTGCCGCGCAGGTGCCAGAAGGCTGCACTGAAGCCAGCCAGGCGCGTGGATCACTGCCGCTGTCCACGAGCGTCAGTCCAGGTTCGTAGCGGGACTCCTCGAGCTGCTGCTTCCCTCCCCTCTCCACCACTCTCGCGCTCAGCTGCCGCGAGCCCAGGACTGCCACTGCCTCCAGTGCGTCTTTGCTCCAGTCGTCCATACTTAAGACCTCCATGTTTCCAAAACGCCAACAGGTAGGCAAAGTTAAACCGGCTATCAATAACTGAAAACAATTTCTTGGAGTCACGCACTTCTATGCTGTCGCACTGTGTGTTTATAACGGTCGCGTGCGGGACTCCTTCTCTGGTGTCTCGCGGCGCGGCTCGGTTTAAAAAGCGGCACGCGTCTGGGAGCCCCCCTCCTCGCGCTGGTCGCGTGTTGACGTCCAATGAGAAGCCTCGGTAAAGCCCGAGAGAGGTGATTATGGCCCCCAGAAGCCGAACTGTTTATGATAACGTAACGATTTAAGGAGTGTTTAACGCAAGGGAGGTAAGGGGAACCTCCCACAGGACGCACGTGCAGTAGGGGAGGCGACAGTTTTTTAAGAAGCGTGCGCGAGACGTGCGCAGCTGGGACAGAATTCCTACCTGTCCGTGTGTGGGTCTTACAACTCAGGCATGTCAGAGGGAGGGAGAAGGATAGAGAGTGAGCTGGAGAGTTTGAAAAGTGTTTGCCATCTTCAACTGTCTGAACTGATTCCCCTCTACTGTTATCCCCGCTGTAAAAGCTGCATTTCTGTCCCATAGGCAGACTTAGGTGTACACGTGTCTATTACAGTCACTATTAGGTAAGTCTACTGAAAGAAAAGAATTCTATAAAAGACAAAACCAACTTAAAGTATGGAGCTCATTCTCAATATAGGCACTATATATACATAGCAACAAGATAAAACAAGTTGTACAAATTATCAGTTAACAGATAAAAAGCTTGACCAAAAACAAAAAACTTTGGACTAAGTAGGCTTGACCAAAAGTAAGCCTAAAAAAAGTTAAAAAAAATCTTTGCGGCTCCTGGGGCTCGCGCGCTCATTGTCAATTCATTCATTCTAAGATCATCTCCAGTTTCCATTTTTCTTTTGTAGCGGTTCTAAAACCTTTTGATCCAGCTCTCGGAACGCCCTGTCGGTAAAAAGGGCTTCACAGGGAACGGAAACATGAGCAGGGGTCTTGCGCTCAACACTGTTTCCGTACAGACACGAGCTGTATGTGGCGCGCGATTACAACTGGAAGAGCGGCGAGGAGAAAGTACACACGTACACATGTACACACACACACACACAGAGAGAGAGAGAGAGAGAGAGAGAGAGAGAGAGAGAGAGAGAGAGAGAGAGAGAGAGCACAATGTGTCCTTAGGCTGTGACAGTACAAGTGATATCACTTCTAATGTCCACTTTTCAATTCAATTATCACGTAGGCCATTTTAATTAAGAGCTGTGAAAAGAAGTCGAAAGGACAAATTATAGCTATAGACAGGAAAAAATAAACTTCCGACAAATTATAACTCGGCCATTTAGGAAACCGTCTACTGATCAAAGCTAAGCCATGCTTACTGAGACGCAAACTTCAAGCCTAACCTGGGAAATGAACAATGGACTAATTGCTAGGTGGAAATTGGCTATTCAACTTAATTGCCATGGATATACCCTCAGCTATATGTTAAATACAGTTTCCCAATGTGTAAGGCACAATGATCAAGGGGGGCAAGGCAAGCCTACCTGTTACAGATCCTTGCTCAGTCACAGCCTTTTGTCAGCAACATTTAATGACGGAAAACGACATTATAGGTAGTAGGCCGTGATGGTATAGACATCATAACTTTGACAACTTTCCCACACTATATGTTAAGAATGGTTAGAAATATGTGCTTCGGTCCGTAATCTGAAAATATGGGAGCTGGAAATTGTGAAGAAAAACACAATTTGTGGGAAGAAATCCCATAATTTCAGAGATAACTTGACATCAGTCTTTTCTATTTTTATTCATGTATTCATCATGGGGACGTCTTGCGGGCAAGAGGTCTGGCGCCGAGCGTTCGCCCCCTCTTCCCACCTACAAGGCCCCCATCCAACGGGCCGGGCCGGGCTCCTGAAGCTACCGACAGGTTGGATATTGTAGCTGGCGATTATTAAAGTGTCGCAGCCACAATGGAGACTCTATGTTCCATTGGTCACGCCTGGGGGGCTCCTCCATGGAGAGGTGGGGGCTCCCATTCCAATGCGCGAGAGGAGTCTGCGTGCTGCCGCTTCTCATTCCCATCTCCCGGGAGACCGAGGCGCGACGGGCACGAGACTGGAGTGAGGGGAGCTGGACAGGGATTTCAAAACGTAACTGTATCCTTTCCTAAATTCACTAAATCCACGATTGGTATTGGTTTTGATGAAATAGGCTGAAAATATAAATGTATTTTGAAGCTCTAAAAGTAGCTTCACCAAGGCAACTTTATTGTCTCCAAACTTTAAGTTTGCCAAATTAATACCTGCAAAGTGCAACTTATTTTAACTGTGTTGGAGAGCAACCATGCATTTACTCAAGCACTGTACTTGAGAGGGAAATATTGCATCAAAATAAGTTGATAAGTAAGCCTATAAAATGTTGTAAACTTTACTCCAGTCTTTGACTGTGTTAGTTACAAGTTACTTTGAGGATCAACATTTTACATATTAAAATAATGGCTAGTTACAAAGTATTATGTGCTATTCATTCAAATATGTATTATTACTATGCCTGCTTACATGCATCAGTACATCAAATATAGGCCTAATATAAAACTTTGTTTTTGCTACTTTAAGTACAATTCTGAATCAAGCACGTATAATTGAGTATTTCTACAATGCTGCCTTGCAATTTTTTGCTTAAGTAAAAGTTATACTTCTTCCACTACAAAAAAAGTTTATATTTTTGTGCCCAACACCCTGCTTGCCCCAGACACTGTAAAACACTTCAAATCAAGGGGAGCATTCACCAAACAAAAAGACAGACAGAATGACTTTAGGTGTAGAATTGCTCTCTATGGGGGTGAAATTACAGAAAATCAAAAATGAATAAGACTACATTAAGGTGCTGACTTATCTCTCTTCTGACCTGTACACTAAGAAGATGGCAGTCACTCACCTATGCCAAGTGGGATTCAAAGCACCACCATCTGATAAATTGATTTTCTACACTAATTTTCAACAATTTTGCCAATGTCTGGCTGATATTCATCTTGTCATAACAACAACCTCCGACAGACATGGCAATCTCACTGACACTTGGGGGAGCTAAACAGTGCCTCTCTCTGGTTACAAAAGGTTACTACAATGCAGTGCTCCATTGAACTTGACAGCAGTTGTCCTCAGCAGTGTGTCTATCCAACTGTTAACAGCAGTACACAGGCCTTTGAAGTGGTGGCCCATTTAAAGTGGAGGACACAAAAGCTCAGCTCATGCTTGAACTTAAAATCTGTTGCACACATAAAAAAAATCATCTCATATCATCCAAGTCAATTAAAACCAATTTACTTTAAAATAGTTAAATTTAACCCAATATTCCACCCTAAATCTATTAGGTTTCATAATTTGCAGCTACAACGGGGAAGATCCTTTTCATTAGCAATTAAAGGACACCCTGCCTGCATCAATCAATTTTACTTGTTCTGGATCAATAGGCTCTTTGAAATTTAAAAGGTCAAAATTACACTGTGGCATGCAAGTTTACAAACCCCCTCAAAGGCTGGGTCAGTCATTATTACAGGTTTGAACTTCAAGACTGAATTTTTATGCAGACTCGTCCACATTTGTAGACTGAATATTCTAGATCTTACTTTGACATCACACATCAGTTGTCCTTTGTTGGCTAATGATAAATGTTGATAAAATAATAATAAAAGGGGGAGTAAGGGAGAGAATCCATACAAAAACCCTGTGGTTACAGCAGCTGTCTTGATGCAAGTGTTTACGTACCTGTACCTGGATCAACTTACCAGTAAGATGTGATGTGTGTACATCTTGTGAGCGCTGTGGAGTGAAGGAACTCTGGCAATCCTGTTGGAAGATGTGAAGTCTGCTGGTCAAGTATTCTTTTGATTATTTGATCATGCCTCTGTTCACTAAAAAGAGCAGACAGTTACACTTGTTATGTGGAAGCTTCTTCAGTGTGAATTTTGATCTCTGAGGAGTTGCGTGACATGCCTTTATCTTTAAATTTACAGATGTTCGGTGTGACATGAAGGAGAACTTGACTTTGGTGTGTTGTTGCCGCCTTGTCAGAGATGAGCCCCTAAATCACAAAGAATAATATATAACAGCAATTATTAACAATTTGCTATTTGAAATTTGCCATCTTTCATTCATGGTTGTCTAGATTAGCAAAGACAACAAATACGATCCCACTGTAGAAAACCTGTTTATTAGACAAATTATACACAGAAAGCTTTGCCACTTGTAACAGAGGCCCAAGTTTGTTCAGTTTTTGAATAATATGCAACACATACAACAAAATAGGCCTATATTAAATACTGTACATCATAAATTTTTGAAAATTATCAAGTAAATCCTGTAGTTCTATGTATGAAATTAAAAATGTTAACAGATAGCAATAGCAAGTTTGTGCATGCTTTCTTTTTAATCAACTTGCCACTTTTTGTTATTTAGCCAGCAAATAATAGAATGAACTCAGGATGACATGAGAAAAGCAAAGAGTTTGTGTGTATGTTGACCAGGGGCAGGACAAGGGAAAACCAATTGCAGTAATGTGACTGCTAAACTCAGCACTAAAGCTCATCATGATATACTCTTCTCTTTTTGTTAAAGAAAAATAGCATCAACATGTAAAATATACATTTTATAATGTCTCTTTCATTTATACTAAATAAAACTTTTTAAATGTCTGTGTCCTATTTGTCATTCAATAGCCATACTGTAGCCTAATATAAGAAAAGAATGCCTAAGAACGCTTGCTTCAAAACACTGTGGCTTGACTGAGTTCTCTACGCACAACATTTTGCGGTTTTAGTTCTTAAAGATAACAAACTGAAAACTTGTTCTAAACAACTAACATTATCAATTATTAATACAGTGTTAGTGAAAAAGGTTTGGTTCCATTTTACCACCCCAGCCTCTAATCCACAAAATATCCTTTAATAGTCTTAATGTACCATTTCCCTTCCCCACCCCAAAATGCACCTTAATGGTCTCATTTTATTTAATTGGCACTTTAAAAAAAAACAAGTTATATAAACAGTACCCTTAACATTACAGATATGAAATAGAAGTATATTTCGGACTCATCTCATAAAAGGCAGCCACTGGATTCTGATGGCCGTTGATTCTTTGTGACATTCCCATGACCCTAAAGCACAACCACTGATTTGCTGCTCTTAAATGTTTCCAGTACACGGTGATATTTTGGGTTTGACTGGAAATTGGAAGGGTACAACTCTCTAGTTGACATAAGGCCTGTACTGAAGATGCTGTTGCAATGGCTTCTCCTCAACACAAAATCAACTCAATTTCACTTGAACCTGATAAGTGATCAATGAACTCAAACATGACATGACCTTACAGAATGACCTTTTATCTTTTAAACACCCAGGCCATGGCAGCAGTAAAATTAAGCAAAACAAAGAAAAATTAAAAGTAAAAGTTTGAATGACAATGATGCAAAACCAGAGACTACAGCACTCATTTAGCAGTTTTTCAAAGTTTGCTGAGGGAAAAAACAAGTAGACAGCTCAGAACAATGTTATTTTTTGTACTTCCTGACCAAAACACATTCCACGCATTAAAATCTATTTTTTTTCAAAAACAAAATTCAATAAAAGACATATAATAAGCATAAGCTTTTTGAAGTCTTTCAGCTTGTCTTTTATCTTTTTTTCTCTTTAAGTTGTTTTTTTGTATCATCCCTTTTTACTATCCCTCAGAGTCTGATTAGAGGATCTCACCTTGACTTGAAAAGCACACAATACAGGTGAGAAAAGAAAAGGTCAGATCTACATACAATCACTTACAGGTCTGTGGGCACTGGTACAGTGCAGTGGGATTGATAAAGAGTCTTTAATGTGCATCAAAATGGTGAAAACAGTTCAGGCTGATGCACCAAAATGGCAGAAATAGTTTAAGATCGATGCACCAAACTGGTGATTCTACAGTGTCATACTGTTGCACTGTCATGGCATTTCAACAGTTTTCAGACCGATGCACCATCAAGGTGTCAGCATGTGTTCAGCTGTAAAGTCTTAGGTCTAGTCAGGCCACTGTGTGGACACCATCTTGGAGATGATTACACATTTAGAACCCCAGGTATTGGTGAAACACCACCAGAGAAGAAGAGAAAACTGAGCATGGACTCCCACATAGTGAAAAGGCAGCGTAAACCTGGAGAAGTGGGATCTTCCAATATTCACTGAGACGGGGCCTTTTCAAAACTTCAAGAGGCTGCTGTATGCATTCCCAGGGCTACAGACAAAACTATGGGTTATATATACCATCATAAAATAACTTCTGCCCCATAATTGCTTATTAGTTGTTGTTTCTTGGCTAAAGATACAACCAGTCATCCACAAATGGCAGCCCTGGAGCTCACAAGAATGTAGAAATATTTCCTGTGGTTGGAGTCGTATAAACGAAACCCTCTGACGTGGGGTTCAGACAGTAATAGGAGTCGGGTCATTTCAGCAAATCTCCATTACATGAGGCAGTCCTCATGTCATAAAACAGAAACAATAAAAAAGATCCCCTTTCACACATATCCCCAAAAATAATCCCCCAAACAATCACAAGAACAACAACAACAAAGCAAAGATTCAAGACCCCCACCCACCCCCCACTTCCCTTCTTGCACCTCACCAGCATGGTTTGCAGGAGGATAAGGAACGCCCCTCCACCTCCATCATTTTCTCCACATATAAAACAGAGAGATTCCTATGTACACTGATCTCTATCTTCTGACTTTTTAGCTTAGCCATAATGTATTTGTTCTACCACCCCATAACTGACTCTAACCACCTTGCCTCCTCCTTCTCCTCCTCTTCCTCCTGAACCAACTGTATCCTTAGCAACTCCTCATATGGAGGTGCCCCTGTCTGGATCATTGCCATATCCAAAGTTGGGTCCTGGACCTGTGGGCTGGTAGGGGATAGAGGACATTGTTTTAATGGGGCTGCGGAAAAAGCCACCGTTGGGGGCCCTCTGCCTGAAAGGGCCCACCCCGCCAGTCCGGTGGTCCTGGAGACCGCCCCCGCCACCGCCACCGCTACCGAAACCAGCGGAAAATCCAGCGGCGGCTTTGGCAGAGAGGCTGCGGCTGAGGGTCTGGATCTGCTCGGGGATGAAGGTGGTGGTGGTGATGTGGGTGTTGCGGAAATCACTGATTTGCTCGAGTGCCTGGCGCGCAGCGGGAAGCGCATCCATGTCAAGGGGTGTTAAATCGACGGAAGAGGTGGAGAATTGCTTGTGGGGGCTCTCATCCTCGGTGCACAAGCTGTTAACCCGGCGGTGTAGGTGCTCCAGGTCGATCTCCTTATCGTCCTGCAGGTAGGGAGGGGAAGGAAAGGAGCAGGAAGGAGAAGAGGAAGCAGTGATGGTAAATGATAGAAGGGAAGAGAGGTTAATGAGAAGGGAAGGAAATTGGAAAGAATATGAGGTGGGAAGTAAAATATTGGAAAAGGAGGGATGAGAAGGGATGGGATAGGAACCGTGTTTAAGGATCGTGAGGGATGAGAATGTGAGAACGAGGAGTGAGATGGTGAGAAAGAAGATGGGAGTGATGAATTCAGTTAGGTTGGATAAAGGACGGAAAGGGAAGAAAGGGGGTGAAAGAAAAGGAGTGAAGGTAGTACAAATAGAGAAGTAGGGAAATGTGCAAAGAGGATATATTTTGAAAAGAGGAAGTGGACAAGGATGGGTTGTTTTTGTATCCAAGCATCAGGGATGGGATATCGCCCACCCGACCAGTATAAATGGATAGTAGGAATAATAGTGAAAGCAAGAGAACAGTGTTGGACAATGCAGATGATGATATGATGAAGGAAAGAGGACATGCATGTGGCCAAACAAAAGTTTTGGCACAATTAAAAAAGAGATTCAAGTTGAGGTAAGTGCAGTGGTTAAGTGTGAGAATGAGAGTGAGGGTGACACAAAATAAAGGTAATACATAAATGTTTGATGGAAGGTGAGCATGGATGTGACAGGAAGCAGGGAAAGTGAAAAAGAGAGGAGGGGAAAGATGGAGGGAAGGATAGAGAAGCACACTCTGAGCTGTGGTCAGGATATTGAAAGAGAGAAACATAAACACACTTCTACAAGGTCTTAAAGGGAGTGCGGATAATCTGGAATACACACACCGCAGTCATGCTGTGTGCTCTGCATTCCATGGTGCTAGGTCTACTGTCGAGCAAGCGTTACCATACATTATCTAATATTACACTACAAATACAACTTATACTATAAGGCAGTCCAAACGCTCATAATACCAAATACCTTACTTATCCAATGTATTTTTTTGCTTCTTGTCACCTGTATTGTATTCTGGCCATCATGCTAAAAAATTCACGTTGAGATTAACATCTCATTTTCAAGTGAATCTTTTTCAGGCCAAATACAATTCATCACTGCAGCTATTATGGCTTATTTATCAACTGCATCGTACAAAATAGATGCTTTAACTTCAATCAAACAATATAGTCTTAACAATCTAAACAAGTCCACCTATAGAGGAAGCACATACATTAACTTAAGCTTTAGCTTAACTTATAGTATAAGGTAAATGAAACTTATAAAAATTACAAAGCATACATTATATGACTATATTCACATATAAATAACTTATCCACATGGTCTAAAGGATGGTAACACTCAGTGAGAGGTGTTTCATGCTTTTACTGGATAGGGGAGGGTGGACAGGAGTGCAAGGGAGCTCAGTTTGCAATGAATGAGGTGAGGATAGAGCGCGAGAGGGCTCACGTGAACAGTGTTAAAGGAGGCTGCAAAACTTTGAAATGTTCGCATTGTCCACAAATGTGGCAATGTGCTTCTCTACATTCATGGGAGGTGAGCTAAGTTAAGGTTTTCTGAAGGGTCTCAGAGGTCTCAGATGGTGGGTGGTGTAGGGTGTCACATAACTTTAGGTGTCTCCTTTTGGTGTTTCAGGCAAACAGGGTTTTGTGGGTAAAGGAGTCACTTTATTGTGGGTAAAAGTAGATTTACTGACCGTGTCCTTTGGGTCTGGGGGGTCTGGAGGGGGCTTTGGCCCTACTGTATGTAGCTCACGCACAGAGTGGACCAACAGTGGCGCCCCCTGGTTGCCACCTAAGGAGGGGACAGTGCGGGGAAGGAGGGGACGAGGGGGCGCTAATGTTTGTCCTGACACTACCATACACACACTAAATGTTTTTAGGGAGGGAATATCGAAGGGGTAGAGTTGGTATCAAAAGAAATTAAGGGAAGTGAAAGAGAAGAGTGAATCACAAATGGTCAGTGTGCTGTCTGTGAAAGGAGATTAATGGGTAACTACAAGGAGTGATTGAAAGGGACCGAGGTAAGGAAAAGTGGAAGGTTTTGATGGAAAAGCAGTAGGACCTGACTGCATTTATATTACAATGAAGCAAAACGTTATTTTTCCCTCCATTGCAAGACCCACTGTAACATTACAGAGGAGAAGTCAACAATGAATCCCCCAAATGATCATAACCTATACTGACATAAATGACATAATAAAATGAAGGGTGCCTGAAATGCATTTAAATATACATCTCTAATTTACTGCGCATTGCAAAGGCATTATATTGGACAACAAAGCCAAGTTTAGACCATGAAATGGTTTTTTGGCTTCAGTTGTAATAAACTCTCTATGTTACATAAAATAAATACTCCATTGCAGGCTTTTACCTGAAATAAATAATTATACAGAGCATGTAACTTTGACTGCCTGGTCAAAGATGATGCTCTATTTGCCTCTAGATAGAGAGACAGCACCATCTAATGGCAGAAAGGCATCATTGCACATATAGTCAACTGGCAACTTGCCAGGTAAGTTTTTGAAAGAGGTACATCTGTTTCCAGCTGAGAGCTTTGCTGTACTGTACACCAAAGTTTGAACCTTTCTCTCTGTGTGTGTTATTTATCTAATTCCATTATCATTTATATATCATGACATTTCAAATAAAATCTATCTTTAATCATTACTAACCAATGATTTATTTTTATCTTCTATTGTATGTATAACCTTGGGGTGGGAGGTGAGGTGGTGAAGGTGGTCATTCTCATTTTGGGGGTGAGCTCAGAGGGGTTGGTGGGTTCGTAGGAGTGCTGCACGATCAGGGCGCAGGGAATGTCGCAGCATGCTGGGGGCTGGTAATGGGTAGCGGTGGGGGCAGTGGTGTTGGTGGTGTTGGGCGTCTGGTTCTGGGTCTGACCGCCCAAGGCAAGAGGATGCTCGTTGGGGCTGTGAGGGCACGGATCGGCAGCTTGCCTGGCAGATGAGCCATCTGCCTGTGTCTGGTGTGAGTGTGTGACGTGTACGTGTGTGTGTGTGTGTGTGTGTGTGTGTTTGAGCAAAAAGGACAGGAGGAGAAAAACAGACAGAGAGAGGGTGGTGAAAGAGAGATGTGGAGTAATTCATATAAATGTGTTTGTGTGTTTGTGTGCATGCACGTTGAGTGGGAAGAATAAAAACGAGCCCAAAAAAAAAAAAGAAAAAAAAAGAAGCCAAATAGACACACAGACACACAGGCAGACAATCGGCAGACGGGCGGAGACAGAGAGGGGATGAGTGACAGACAAGATCAGGCACATGGATGGTAAGGTGGAGGAGAGAGAGAAGTCAATTGGAGAGACAGACGGGTGGGGGGTGAGCGAGAAGAAAGACATGGCAGTCAGTCAGCACACACAGTTAAGCAGGTCGTTCTGTGTTGTGTCCTCAGAGAGACATTCACACAGTCGTTATATACCTGGAAAGGGGAGATGTTTAAATGGCATTTTGTATTGCTCTCTCCCTCTCTCTCTCCCCCTCGCCCGCTACACCCCTCAACACAGTGTACTTATCTACAAAAACAAAACATGAGACAAAATATGAGAGCTTTGAGCCACAGTGACACAGATCATTGTATAGAGTTAGAACGAGAAGGTCGGCAATTCCCATCCAAACCATGAATGTTCAAAAATAAGAGGTCAGATGTTTTAGGTGTATCAAAGAAGATGATACGCAAGGAAGTGCCTGCCTTTCTCATGCTAAATCTATATGGATTATATGAAACATCAGACATGGTCAAAACCACAGATGTAACTATTATGGAAGAGTTCTGACAATGACAATTATCTCTATTTTGACTATATGCAGCAGCAGAGTTACTCTCAGTTTTGAATTTGTGCAGATGCTGTTGATTCCATTGACAGAACTCTTTCATACAAACCTCAGGAAGAACATATATATAGGCCTAAAAGGCTAAAGCAATACAGCCACCCTGTTATGAGTGAAATGGGCCTCAGGACACTGGCAATCTGCAAATAGCTTGTCAAAAGAATCAAGATGTCAAAGTTTAGACTTGCCCGCAAAACAGCGTTCAGGGCACCTTGATCTGTTTTTCATCAGATATACAGCACTATCATTACAAACATACCCAGACATCACACACCCAACCCAAAATGAGTTTAGATGCTTGTAGCACAGTAAAAGAGAAGCAATACAGAGGAGGACTAATTTCCAAAAAGTGTTGCCAAATCTATAAATGGAACACACTGTACTGCACTGTAGTCATTAATTCACTAAAATGTGTACTATCAAAACTCCAGGGACACAGTTACACAATCCCCTTTTATTTTGTGTACATATCCTTGTTACATGTGCTCAATCATGATACACCTCTTATCACTGGTGATCCAGGTGAGTCGGCTCTGTAGAAGAGTGTGCATTTGTGTTTGTGATTGTTTAAGCCCGGTAGAAACACAAATAAGCATACGTCGAGAAGCAGCCTCATAGATAACAGTGTCAGCCATTCCGCTACACACAACACAGAACCACAGCACAAAACACACAACACAAACACTGACAGAGAGCCCACAGTCAAAAGCAGTTAACACAGCATTACAGCGTAAGGTATGAATGTAAAGGCATGTAAAGACAGTATGCACAGTATGTGATTATGCATGTTTTAGTATGTATAAGAAACAGACACAAACAGCTCAGTTGAATTAGTCTGAACAGTGGGTTCTGCGCTTCCATGTATACAGAGAGCATGTATGAGTGCACGTATGTTGCAAGTGGTGATGTTTTGGCCATACAATTTGATGGATGAGGATAGTCATGATTTATGCCAGTATTTACTAATTTGAAGTGAATCGCATCAATCTTAAATTGTGTGTGTCATTGTTGGTGAGATAACCTGATTCTTGACTGCTGAGAGATGGAGCGAACATGAACGGAAAAACACTGGGGCTTATGAAGCATGTTTAAAACAAACTGAACAAATGTACAGTATATCTTGCATTAATGGGTTTCATGACATGGAGTATTTGACACAAAGTTTGAGCATTCGTTATATCGACACAAGCCTGACATGATGGAAGAGGTGAGCTAAATGGTGATGTGTATGCATGCATGTGAGAAGGCAAGCTCGTGTGTGTGTGTGTGTGTGTGTGTTACAGTAAGGTGGGCCATATTGGGGAAGGTGTTTTTCATCTTCATGGAAGACAAATGAGGATATGTCTTTTAATTTTCAAATTAAAAATGTTTAGAGATGGTTAGCAAACGTGAGTGGTGAGACCCGACTGATAATCCCAATGGCAAAACTGCACCCAACTTTAAAATGTTCTATGTAACAGAATGATTCTAGAGATATCCATGAACACTGTGAGGTTGTATCTGAAATATTACATTCAGTAATATATAATACATTCAGTACTGGTTGCGAAATGCATGGGAAACACTGTGGCTGATATTAGCCTGAACTCTCTATACAGTAAGTCTCTCACTGCGTGGGAGTAGGACACTGGAAGTAGAGTCCTCATGCCAAGTCTGCACTCCTAATTCATACTCGTGGTGCCAATGTATCTCACTAAGCCAAGTCTTCTAGACCCATTCATAAAGAGTGGGACACCACGAGCTCCAATTTTATATGAAGTTTGCAAAAATACGCAGGGGGCTGCGTGATCTTGGCCCATTGAGATGGTCTCAAGTGATGTTTCCATTCACTGTGACAGCAAGATGGAGGCCAAGGAGTTCTTCATTTAAACTGACAGAGAGCAAGGCGTCTGGTGGAGTTAATTACAAGCTTTATGGTTTGCTTCACTTTATTAATTCAACTTTAGGAAGTTAGATGACATTAAACACACCAGACTTACTCCATTGGCCATGACTAAGGCCAAATTGCATGCAGAGGCAGACTTTTCCCCAGCCGATAAAACGCAACATATGCAATTTATCTAATTAGCTGCTTTGAAGTTGACTAAAATTTGTCTTCCGTCCTCCACTGAGTCAGGATATGCTGCAGTGGTACCATTCTGACTCTCTCCTCCTCTGTTCTCAGCAACCATCTCTGCAGCTTGTTTCCCATTTGAAAACATTCTGCACAGACAGTGATTTGTACGGATGAACAAGTCATGACAAGACTTTCGTAAGGGCATATACAAAATATCTCAGCCAAATTAAAAACACTGACTGACGAGGTGAGCTCTATTTATAATTTGCAGTGGCAAGCTGTGTGTCAGTGTGTTGGAAACAAACTGGTTTGTACAACATGTCTGACCACATCTGAGGGGAAAATGTTTATCACACTCAAGGGTGAGGTGAAACATTTGCATTCATAGAGACAGGAGACACAATAATTCCTCTAAGGCATTCATGTTGTTGCTCTTGTTTATACACATGAAAAGTGATGACAGTGCTTGTCTAGAAAATGAAAACATCAAGCTTGAGAGAAAAATTCAAATCCTGCCTACTCTCTCACCTCCATCCTCCTGGCCAGTCACTGAGTGAAGTGGGCATGCTTGTTGAATTGTTGGATTCAGGAAATTACAAAAGCGATCTGGTGCAGCTCGCCCAATTCTGGCGGGTGTGGTAAGGGTGTGGATGCGGGGGGTTTCGGACGCTGTTCGGTGATCCGACAAGACTTTGTTTGAAGGATTCTGACCCCTTTAGGTTCAGTGGTTACTCTGAGTAACCTTTGAGCTAAACCAAAGGCAATCAATAGGTCAATTTATTGGCAGGGTGAAGGATAAAAGTCAGGGGTCAACCATCAAAACAATCATGGCTGACTGAGCCAACTTCATTTTCACCATGGAGGCCCCATAAGGGCTCTTCTAATAATGCACTATTAGACTGTACTTAACTTGGATATTCCATTGCTTTTCTCCCACTGATATCTATCTCTGTTTTTAAGTGTATTTAAATACAATTTTACTCCCATAGCATAGAAAACAAAGAAATGAAAGAAATTTTGTGGCCATAGTACAGTCCCTCATTGGGGTAGATTATTTAACCTATATCACAGGCTAACTGTCATCAGATATTAAATGTGAGATCACTAAATGTGACTGCATTATATAAAGAGCATTCATATGTGATTTCTAACTCAATAGTGGCTATTTTCATATGTCCAACAAGTCCTCCAACTTCGCTCGTTAAGAACCTTGGATACAATTCATAGAGTGTACCAGCAGCAGGCATATCGGACCTTCATCGCCATGGTAACGGTCACAGTTTTAGGTTCAGGCACCTAACTTCCTCGTTCCATCGTAATAAGCTGCTCGCACAGACAACCTATGGGGTCATTTTTCTTACAGTGTATGTCTGTGACTGCCTGGTACTTTTATATGCAAAACCTTTAACAAGATCTACAAAGAGAATCAAAGACTATTACCGTTTAGATCCCTGCTGTCCCTCCTATTCACTGTTGCGACTACACTTCTGCCTTCTGTGCTCAGTCAGGGGCTGATTCCACTGGCTGCTCTTAGTGGCTAATGAAGATAGCGGGGGGCGGGTATGTTGCAGCTGAACCACACTGTGCTTAACATGACTTTGGACTCAACTGAAGCTTTAGTGTCTTTGTGGCTGCTCAGGGGTGGACAAGACTACTGGTCTGAATGACAGATTAAAGCTGGTAACTGAGCAGGGGACTGGAGGTAGGGGGTATGTGGTTTGTGTGTGTCTGTGTGTGTACTAGAAAAAAAAAAATCTTGCCTGATAATAAATGAGAGAATACTGACAATGCTGAATCAACTAAGAAATGCGCAATCTCTGTTTCAGTCACATACAACAGGGTCTCAACATGATGAGCAGTAGCATGCTGTGTATATATCTAATATATTAAACTTGATTTACCAAAAACAATTAGATGATGGGGAAATTAGCAATACAGAAGAAACTAAATTAATCTCAAGCAGACTGCAGTCTACCTCCTGTTGAATATGTTGCTCTATTCTCACTGCAGCTTGTAGTCGGTTTAATGGCACATCATGCCAGATGCATGGGGAAATTGCACATGGCGAATTGACTGAGATAGGAGGAGTCTGCATGTGACTTTATGCAGAAGTCATAGAAGTGCACAAATCCCATTACAGCATCAGCAAGTCTAGCCTTAAATTGATTGCGTTTCTAACAAGGAATCTACATGCAGTGTGAGTAAAATTAAGCAATTAAATAGATCAATGAACAAATAGCCCAAAGGACATGTGATGAATAAAACTAATCACTTGCCACTGTTGATCAGTTACAAGCAACTGCAGGTGGTTTATTGGACTGCAGTAAACAAAGCTGTATGAAACTTACAAGTAGTTTGTCAAACAAGCCTGTGCACACTGCAGTGATTACAACTAATGAGGCACATAATTCAAGTCACAAACCACATTTTTGCCTGCAATAACACACCAATTTCAGTTTTGTTTGTAGCATTTTTCTGTCTTTCACGTTAAAGAATGTCAACACTCAAGTCACATCATTAACTGACAGCAATTAAACAACTACTTCTGAATGAAACTAAGCATCTGTCTCCAAAGACTAGAAATTGCAGTGATGCAATAATTTGTGATGATGCACCAGTGTTCGACCAGGAGCTGCTCATTTCATCATTTGGAACAGATGGTTCATGGAGTTTTCATGTAGATGCTTTACAGACATTACTTTTGAGTGGATTGGTGTTATGGTTTTTTTTTTTTTTTATGATGAAAAGTAACCTGACCTCACACTGAATCATCCTGGGTATAGTCACAATTTCCATTCCCATCTTTTTTTCATCTTTTTTAATTTATTCTTGGTGGAACTTTAAATTATCATGACACCAAAGATCAAGGTGATGGGACAGACCTCTCTTACTTGTTTCTGGTAGTAATGCAGAGATGATCACTTAGACAATCCTAATTAGTGTAATGGTCATCTTCTCTCCCCCCATCAAAGCCCATTTTGGTAACCGGGCAACAATATTTGTAATACATTGTGACAGACTTTAAAATTCCTCTTGATTTTTATAGCTAAGGACTGGAGGTTGTATGATACAGTAATTCTCATTATCAAGTCATTATCTACAAATTAATCTTAACCTGTCTTTATCAAATAGCTTCCTCAAAAAGGAAAAATGCATTTGTTGAAGCCGAAGTAATTTTACCTGATGGGAAAAACATTTTCTGCTAAAATTAATCTGTGCTTCTTCATGATTCAGCCTAATTTTTACCAACACGTACATAATAATCGTTAAACCAAAAGTGAAAATATTATTTCACACATAATTACATTTCTTTCAGTTCATCAGTGGCATGTTTTGCATACAAAATTTGCCACACTTGGCTGCAATTTCACACTTTTGATTTCAGTCATTTACTCAAACACTTCCTCCCTCTGTGTTTTGGTAAACATAGCAGTAGGCACGGGACGTGACGAGGTGGGTAGGGGTTGGAAATTGAATTGGGAACTGGTTTAAATCCTTGTCAAATCCTTTTGTGGATAAAAGGCTACTGAAATAGAGAGGTTGCAATGACGGTTATCACTCTGTTATATTCTGGTGAAAAGGGCCCGAGCTTATGTAACTACACTGCATTCATAGAAAATTTGGGTTTTTCTTTGACAGTGTTACCTTTCTTGTCTATGTTGAACCAAACAAAGCTACCATCATCATAACAGAGTGCAGGGTTTGTACCAAGAGAAGATGTTGCCAGCGTCACTATGATTGCTTCAAATGATATCCCTGCTGAGGTGATCAGCCGCACATAGGCTGATTGGATATTTCACAGGGTGCTGCTGCTAATTTACGAGGTGGAGTGTTGCCACAGTTTTGGAGAGAACACTGGTATAAATATCCATGTTTAATACTGTGAGTCAGTTTCTGACTCTGCCTTGGTCAAGGCACACTGTAGCATTCCAACAGGCCCTGAGGCTGTTTTGTTTGGTATTCTGCTTTTAATGTTGCCAGGGTCCTCCTTTCTCCAAAAAATTAACTTTTCAGAAAGATAAGTGGTTGATTACCCTGTTGACACTGACACATTTGGCTTGTTTTAAATTAATCAGCACCATCATGGCAACATTAATAAAACATTTAAAAAGGTGAGATTTTGCAGAACACCACCATTAGCAGGTTACGGAATATATTACAAGGTCAACCGAGCAAATACTCACTAGTTTTAAATAAGGAGATGGGGATTAATGCCACTAATTTATCCATACTGAGGTTCTAGACTGTGATTTTGTATCGTCAGCGTATTAAGAAACGTAGGGATGTGAATACAATGTAAACATGGTCTTGGGGGGAGTATTTGACATTTATACATTTGTGTTTTTGGGCTCTGTGCTTCTGCACATTCAATTTGGAAAGGAACAGCTCATGATCCAAAGCCAACACCTCATCTGTCAGATGTTGGTTCTGTTATGGCTGGAGCATGTATGACTGCCAATGAAACTGTTGGACTGACATTCATTGATGATTTCCCTGCTGACGGAGGCAACAGGATGAATGCAGAGATATGTATAATATCACTTTTTGTGCTCAGATTTAGCCAAATGCATCAAAACTCATTGGACAACATTTCATCACTCAATTAAAAAAAATTAAAAATTATCCTAAATGTACAGCCAAAGCAAACAAAGAGCTGAAGGAGGCAGCAGTGAAGGTCTGGGAGAGCGTTGCCAGGGAAGATAGAACGCATCTGCTGTTGTCTGTGAGTCAAAGACTTCAAGCCAGTCACTGAATGCAAAGGATTTTCCACAATATATCATTATGATGATCTTGTTTGACTTAATGTGCATCTGTCCAGTTACTTTTGAATCCTTAAACTTTGGGCACTATGTGGGTTATATCCTGCACACTTCTCTCTATGTTTATGTAAACCTACTCAAACTAAAGCTGGTGCTTGTCACTTTAATGTCATATCCATTGTTTCATTTCAAACTGAATGTGCTGAAGCTCAGAGCCCGAACAACAAAAATGTGTAACTGTCCAAATACTTATGGTCTAGACTGTAACTATGAAGACATGCAGCTACATCAACTCATTCACAGTAACGAAACCGAAACTCTCTCAGTGTGTTAGTATGTGTATTGTGGATGTGTCACCCAGGCCACCTAAAATTACATCATACGTAATGTCAGACATCTTATTTGGCATTGGTATAATTGGCAATACTTTAGATAAACTAATGAAGACAAAGAAGAAATAACGTGAGTGAAAAATAAACATCCTCTTCAATTAAGTTGAGTTAAATTTGCTGCTTAATTCAGTTTACACTCACATTCAATTTTATTTTGGCTGAGAATGTCTCTATGGTTAATCATTTTGATAATTTGACGGTAACTTTAATTAGGCAAAAAATTAGAATTAATAACATGACAGAGCATTTTATAAGCTTACAGACCCATTAAGACCATGATTATGGGTGAGAAAGGGAAATGAATACAATGCTCTCAGAGTTGGACCTTTCTTTCTCTTCCGACATACCTTTGTACACACAAGACTGTGCAGCTTTATATACACGAGACCAAGCAAAAGATCAATGTCAGTTCTAGCAGTGCAGAGCTAATATAGGACCTCCAAGATTCTTTTTGACAGATGTGTAAATAAAACGTCCTGCCTGTGGTATCAGGATAGTATTGCTGATGTATTGCTGATGATGACCACGGGAGGTTTTCAAAAGATCCAGATGCTGTCAGTGTCACAACTCCTTCAAAAGGAAGGCTCTGTTCATTTTACTATTCCTCCTGCGTTCTGACTTTGAGGAAGTACTTTTTTTTGTCAGCTTAGCACCCCTGGCCACAAAGTCTAGACTTTGTATTACGTCCTTCTTTTTCTGCCTCAGCTAGGCCTGAAACTAAACTCATCGCCCATCCCATCACCATCTGTGCATTTTTACTTTATTTCTTCTTTCCTTAATTCAATTTTTCTGCCTATTGCACTGCTTCCTTCCCCTCTCTCAACATAAGAGATGGGCTGGGATCTATTATAGGCCCTATACCTCTCTCTGTATTGTAATTTCTCCTTTCAGTCGTCATTTTCCTACCTCCTTGGAGGGGACCCTGGATCCCTTCCTCCGTGACCACCAGCTTTCCACCATGGCAATGAGGCAGGAGAGCACCACGCCGGCTGCCAGGACACAGAAAACTCCCGCAAAGCTGTGGATGTCCAGGGCGTTGCCACGCTGTCGTGTCTGGACTGAGCTGTAGAGGTCACAGGGGCTGTCCTTGGGCCACCACTTGAGTTTCAGTATATCCATGTCCCCGTTTTGTTGGAGCTCCAAGATTCTAGGAGATTGGCAGGAAACATGGCCATGTAAGCATAGAACACACACACAGAACACAGAAGCTACAAAATCTTATCCGATATATCACTTAGTTAAAATATTGTATCTGCATTTTCAATTCATGAATCTATGTTTTTATAACTTCAAGTTTATGGAAAGTGAAAGAGGTCAACACATACAGAAGTAAGCATACATGAAAAGGCAGGCATACATGAATGAATGTGCAGATGCATGAATCAGCAACAAGCCAGCAGCGACATTCAGAAGAGTAACACACCACTGTCCAGAATGAAATTAGTTACTGGGTATGATAATTGATGGTGTGAGTGCCATTTTAATGATCACAGAGACAAAACACCTCTTATCTATTCAAAAGAATGAAAACAAATTCTCAAAAGTCAATTGCACAAAACCTGACAACACTGCAGCTTTGACTGCAGATGCTATAACGGCTCTCTTCCATTTGAGGGCAGTGTTTGCCAGTTGAAATCCTCCCTGATCTCTGACAACCATATTGGGCTGTCAAACTCATTATGGCTAACATTAATATGTTTTGCAGCACAGCGCAAGTACACTGCCACAATGTCATTATGCAGCCTAGCTTTAGTCCCACGATTGATGGCTTCAGAGAGGATACAGCTCAGAGGTTGATAGGGTCCCTCTGTTAGGCTTCAGCTTATTATTTAACTGGGTCGTTCGTTTTGGTTTGGAGGGGAGCTGCAGACACACACACAGACAGCCAGGCGTACAAAGATTCTGTTAGCATTCGGCTGGATATTTAACAGGCGATCCACCGTGGAGGAGCGAGGGGCACATGGAAAGGCAGAAACAAAGACGAAAAATCCAGTCTGGGAATGTGCGTGCACGTGTTTATGCATATACCTCCCTCACAGACACATGGATACTAAGACAGAAAACAAATAGATGCAAATAATGAGCTAATAAACTAATCCACCACACTGATTGACACCAACAGGGCAGATACACACTCAGAAATGAACAAAGTTAGAAATTTGACTACATGCACGCCCAAGCAAACTTTAATAGGATTCATATATTTGTACTTAGAGACAGATGTTTGCAATTATCTGCAGAACTTCCTGGGGGCAAATGCCTCCTGAAATTTCAATGATAACATGCTGACATGAATGACGGTGCCCATCTCTCATCTTCCCTTTTCCTCATACAGAATACGCAACATGGACCGAAAATCAATCAAGAAATGCAAATTAGTCCTGCAGACAGTTTACATAATTAATTTCATCCACAATAGCCAGAAAAACACGGCTCATTTCAATGTAAATCAGAAAAACAGGCTCAGCATGTCGCACTATAACCATGTCACTCTCATTTAGGGACATTCTCTTATCACTTCCTCGGTGCTACTGTGCTGGTAGGACTGGGGAACCGGGGAAGTGCATGGTTAAAATGCCAGTTGTGATTGTAACTGATTGGACAGAATGAGAGGAGAGGAGAGGAGAGGAGAGGAGAGGAGAGGAGAAAAGAGAAGAGACACATAAAACACTAATTCGAACAGTAAATCCACCAACAGTCATTTTAATAGGAGATCGTGTCCAACAACTGCTGGCTTGATAGCGGGATTGTTTGTCTCAGACCAATCAACGCGGAGATTGGAAGAGACTTTGTTTAGATGATATGCAGTATTGACACAAAACAAATTAAATCAAACTGATCTGCGCTGATTACCAGGATTATACAGTATATATAGTTCAGCAGTCGTAGTATGGCCAAGTTATATGCCCTGCTTATTATCCTGCTGACATGAATATGCCTCCACGCACTTCAATTCTAAATTTGTTCTTTTTCCTTAGTGCAGTGGGCCCCTACTCCTTTCTCTTTAAAAAATGTTTCGGACCGTAATGTTGGATAACACCGGACTTTTTCCTCTGACACTGATTCATGCCTGACCACTCGGTGCTCCTTCCGAGTGCTACAGTTCTGATTGCTGGAGGAGCAATGGTGCAAAAAAACAAAAAACAAAGAAACAAAGAAACAAAAAAAAACACTTCACTGTTGATTTGCTAGCTTCAAATAGCTAAGATGAGGGTTTTGAACAGCACCTTGTGTTTAATTAAAATTTAAACAGCATCCTTATGAGTTTGCTCTTAGCTGACGAAAGTATCACAGAAAAACAATTGTAAATGAAAGTCAAAGCAAGTCTTTTTTCTTAGATAAATATTTTGCCTTTCACATATTACTGACCTTTTCATCTGTCACTCTGACAACAGATGCTTCTCACACATACACAATAAACAAGCCTGCGCTCTGACAGACAGCTTCAGAGAATGACGGATTACACACAGGCTAATGAGATGGAATAAGAGCAATCCCACCTATCAAAGAAGTCAGGCGATGTTTTGTCAAAATATTTCATCATTTCATTTCTTGCTTGGAATTCAGCCAACTTCTAAAGATTTCTTGTTTGAGTTGACGTCTTTCATGTCTGTCAAAAGAAGAGGCACGCTTTATGTTTTGGAGTCGCTGTCTGTTATCTCTGCTCACGAGCTGACTGCTCTTATGTGTAACAAATGTCATGTCACCCTGGTTTTGTGTGGCACTTAAATAGTGGCAAATAAGCAATGGCATTTTCTTGTTTCATCCACTTTAACATCTGTGAACACAATTACTGTGGACAGTAAATGCCTTTGTGACAAAATGCTACAAAAGATGTTTACTGCTGACCTTTGAGGGAAAACAGACAAACATTGGAAAGGGTAATTAACATTTCTTTTCTTGAAGAGAGAAACAGCGATGTCACCTGAATTTAACTGTGAAATATCTTCACAGTTAATATTTAAATCTAAAAACAAAGCAAAAACTGATCATTTTAAATATAATAGTGTGTGTTGAGGTTGCTGGCTGTATCTATAAGTTAAGGATCCCTTCTCTGATGTGTTTCTCAAATATTAATGAAAAAAAACTCACTAAATGCCAACCTTTTCCAATTCTACACAATCAAAAGGATGCCAAACAAAACAACAAAGATTAACTAAAAGGTGTACTCCCCAACTTGATCAAAGATCAAACAGATCAAAACATAAAAACAAATATTTCAAAAAGAGACTTTCATCATAGAAATTATTAGGATGTGACTAAGCTGTATGTAACTTTGAGGGAGGACAGAGCGGAACAGATTTGTGATTCAGGACAGAGAGCTTTTTCTCTCCACGATATTACGACCTGTCTGCCTGTGGAGCTCATCATCTATCATTCTGCAGTAATTGGCCTATCAGAGTTATGCAAAGGCTGCTTCCTGATAGGCCCTTGAATCAAACCTGAGCACTGTCATGCACTCTTAAGAACACAGACACAGACACAGACAGACGGACGGACGGACGGACGGACGGACGGACGGACGGACGGACGGACGGACGGACGGACGGACAGACAGACAGACAGACAGACAGACAGACAGACAGACAGACAGACAGACAGACAGACAGACACACACACACACACACACACACACACACACACACACACACACACACACACATATAATGGCTATATATACAATTACCTTACATTTATCTCATTGAGGTTAAGCTGCCTTTATCCTGCCCACAGTTAGACAATAAATACACTAGATTGACTCTAATTGTAGAATACTTGCAGGAAAGAGGAATGAATGTTTTTCCAAACATCAAAATCCTCAGCCCTGCCTGAGTCTGGACAGATGGTGCAAACCAAGTGAAGAGGAAGACGTTCACGTGCCACACAGCAGGTCCCTTTTAAATATGACAGCAATCCAAAAATATGAACCTATAAATGGAATACAAATTTGCCAGAGTAATTCTTGCACTGATGATGTGTCAGTCTCGAGCCTGGTCACTTACAGATTACGTAAGTGTGTTCAGAATGAGTCCACACATAGAAGATCAGTTATTGACAAGCTTAACAGGCATCTTTGTCAACTCATGGAGCTACTAGACAAGGAATACTGATGCTTTGTGAGAGAAGGTGAGCAAGGTGATGTTCATTTTTTAACTCACAAAAGCAGTGACCACTGTGCTTCATTTATCTCTATCCCATGGTTGAAAGTCAGGATGAAAGGCCACTGTGAGCTGCCTGACAAAAACATGGGTTGAGTCAAAGGTTTCCCACAGTACACCATCTGTCTAGATTTTTAATTTGGCTGCTGCTACCTCACATTTAAAAAACACGACCATTCTGTAATGCACAGTTTGTTCGCAAACAATTACAAACTGACATAATGAGAGCTAGCAGCAGCTAATTAAAGTGCATGTTTGTATGTGTGTGTGTGTGTCATGGCCTTTATGTCTTCATGAAAGATCCACTACATTACACAGAGACTGATGGAGTTCATGGTAAAGCACAGGAGAAGTAATCTGACAGCTCATTTATTTAACCCCACAGCAATGTGTTTTTCCGTGCACAGTTATCTAAAACCATTTTTTTGCTTTAATTTTAGTCTGGACATGTTGAATACTGAACTGAAGGAATGTGCAGTTTGATGTGTTTCTTAGTTTTTTTTTTTCTCCTTCCTTCAAGGGCTGTTTGTGTTTCTTCCTCAAGATGTCATTAGTCAGCACACCGCTGCCTGAAGTATGAGGAAATAGATCAATTTAGGCCTCGTCCAGTACATTGGTATATTTCTTTTTTTTTTTTTTGGGGGGGGGGGGGGGGGGGCATTTTTGCCTTTATTCCAGTAGGACAGTGACAGATACCAGGTGACCACCGAGGCGCCCCCATTGGTATATTTTTTAAAAAAGTAGCTTTTCTATTATCATCACCTTTCGTTCACAAGCTGACTGTGTCACTGAAAACTGAGCTTTTGCAAAAAGACTTCCAAGGTGATGATGTTCAGAAACTCAGTGTTGATTTGTAGGCAGGGAAAACAGAGTTTTTGGCTTGTGATGTCTTTGTTGTTAGCCTACTGGAACAGGTAATAATTTTTTTTCAGGTTTCTGATTGGCTCGCATGGCTTTACGGTTAGGGTTTTATCACTGCCAGTTTTTTTGACATGTTTTTTTAAGAATAAAGGAGGAAAACCCCTGTTTTAACAAATACCTTGTGTTCGTGTGTACTAGGCCTAAATCACTAAGAATAGCATCCACTATATATCAGTGTAGTCTGAGCATGTAAAGTACAGGTATTAATGTCATGTCCTGCATTATATAATACTGGGGTTTAATGTCAACTGCATGTTAATATCTAATTGAATGCATCATTGTCAACTAAAATGTACCGTATATGTGAAGGTTTCAATGTCAGTGTCAGCTGCATGCATGAGGAGAGTAAAGTGTGTTTGATAGATCAAATGTAATTACAGAACAAGGGTTAATTTAACTGTGTCTATGTGTCTGTTATGGCCTCTTTGAGTGAAACAGCTGCCCTGTGTGTGCATGTGCATGCACGTGCAGCAGGACTGTGTGCGCCTCTTTGTAATAGCGTCTTACTATATTGAATGTATGTGTATTGTGTATGCATGTGTGCATCTCCGTGCGTCTTGGAGTGCGGCGTCTATGAAACAGCTGGTGTGCTGTGAGACGCATTAACACCGTGTGTGTGTAATGAGTTATCACCTTGCTTTAAGATCGTTGACTTTGACTGGGGAGATCTATAATGACTTTAACACTCCCACTGGCTGTTAAAGCAAATGAGCAGGGGTTGCCTGTGTGGTGAGGGGCAACTGCTGTATGCCTCTGTGTGTGTGTGTGTGTGTGTGTGTATCTGTGTGTGTATTTGTCTCTGCGAGAGTGTGTGTGTGCTCTGTCTCTGCCTCCCCGTTCTCTCCGCAGTGGCTGCTACTGCGTGGACTAGATGTTGCCATGGCAACTCTATGGCAGCAGCCTTGATGGTAGGATGATCACACATTATTAGTTGACTCAAGCTGAAAGGAAGAATATCACAGTGACTTAGATAGGGGACAGAAGTGATTGCATTATGTTAATAACTGTCCAGACATGTACAAACATGTGTGAGCATACACACAAATACAATTTTACTCACTGAAGCTAAATCACTAGATTCAAAACGAAAAAAGCCGAATATTAAAAACAGGATGCAGCCTTTAGTGGACATGAAAGTCAATATCTCGTGTTTGACTTAATCAAGATTTTGAAGGACCTTTTATGAGCTGGAATAGTTATAATTTATTCTAAACAAAAACATTTCATGTTTAAATATGTATTACCTAAAAAGAGGGCTTTTAGGAGCTCATTTGACTTTATTTGACAGCAGCATCTATTTGTAACAGTTTAATGAGCAGCCCCGAACGTTATAAATGATATCCCTACTGGAGTGAAAATGGACTGTTAAGAGATTTCACACTGTGTTGCTGCACCACTGCTGGGGTACGGGGTGTCTTTCTAACTCAAATGAATGGTGGGACTGTTGGAACTGGAGACTATAGACTACAAAGTGAGTTTTGAAAGCCTGTTATCTCAGCACCTGGCAAACTGATCGTTGAGTCATTGGTATTGATCAACTCGGCTATCAACTCCCTCTAGATATATAATAGCTGTTTTCTGCTATGGGACAATAAAATCTCACTTATTGCCCCTTTAAATGCACTGTAACTCTATGTCTTGTGTTTATTCTGCAGTCTTTCCCAGGCCCATCCATAAGGCCTCTATAAATGCAGGTTATGTCCCATGCTGCTCTTTCCCCAGTAGCAGGTTTTACTGCAGCTGTAGCCAGTTAAAATGCAGAGCAGTGTGAGTTAGATGATCAAGCATAATGTGAAACAGTTCAGTGAATTTCAGAACTGGCTAGATAGACCTCTTAACTGTTTCTGTGAGAGGTGTCGAGGCATAGTGCGTCGTCTCAGCGCGTACTACGGTATGAGGAACAGCGAAATATGTCTGCAGCAACGACAACAGTCTTGATCATTTTTACGAATATTCTTCTCCTGTCACCTCTGTAGCAAACACAATTTTAAGTTGGAGACAGTGAAAAGTGGAAGTTGCGGTGAGGTGAGAGGTGGAAGAGAGAATGTGAACGTGAGGGAGAAGAGAAGTAAGTGAGGTGGAGAATAAGGGAAAAAGGAAGATTGTGTGAGAAAATGAGTGGGTAGCAAAAAAAAAAAAAAAAACTGAGTGTTATCAGTCTGGGTGGATGGCTGACAACAAAATCATACAATGGAGGAAAGGAGAGCACAGGAGAGAAAGCAGGGAGAGACGGGGTAGATGAAGTAAGCTGAGTTAAGAGAGAAGAAAAGACAATGGATGAGATGAGTGAGCAGAAGAAGAATGTCAAATGAAATGAGCAGAGAGGGGGATGGAAGAAGGGGGATGAGAGACAGAAGTGTTATGCTAAAATGAGTTTGTTACTCTGTGACGACTGTTGGTTGTCAGCTCCTTAAATGAGAACAACACTGAGCTGACACCTCAGTTACTAGCTTAACACAGAGCTGGCAACATCAGCGGTCTCTGGCTGCCTCACTGGTGTTAGCCTCACAGGAAAACATGATGAAGAATAATGTTCATATAATAATAAATAACTCAAAAAAAAAAAAAAAGTTTCTGGAAGTAGTTTCACTGTAGCTCTGATGACTGCTGCGTCAGAAGAGTTTGAAATTTTGCTGTCAGAGTACGAGCATGTCTTAGAAAATATGTGATTTGTTTGTGAAAATATCTGCACTAAAACCTGTACAGTGAGACAGACGTATAGCAGGTTTTTCAAGGTGAAACCTTGTGTGGCTGCTGGCATTTCAATTCAAAGGGAAATGGGCTGAGTTGGAAAGTTCACAGAGTTTGAGCATTGCTTGTAGTTTTCCAAGTAGTGAGAGTGACAGAGTGATTAGGGGGGCCAGCCTTCAACTAAAGAGCTGAACTCTAGCACCCGTGTCAGCAAACAACCCGCTGAAGTATCTCTGAATCACCACAAGCTAAAAGCCTGCTGAAGCTAATTTTTGACCTGTCTGTAGAGACGATGGGGAATCAATAAAACATCAGATTATTGTTGTTAAATCATGTTGCATCATGTGACCTGCTTCAAAGAACGAGCCAAACCTGCTGCTTTGTGGTAAAAATCACAGAGTCATAAGAACAACTACAGGCTGACCTGCGCTGCAGTCACTTTCTTTATTCGTCCAAATCATTTTCCCACTTTTGCAAGCAGGTCATCGACTGAGTCTTAGTGTGGAGCAGAGAGACTCCGCAGACTCAGGTGAAGGGCACCTGCTCCTGATTGTTCTCTTCTTGTGTTTCAGTAAAAAAAAAAAAAAAAAAAAAAAAAAAAGCTTATAGAAGCTGAGACTGAAGCACGCTGACCCACAGCCACATATCAATACCTCATTGTCTGGAAAGTCTGTTTATTCAACCACAGACTGCTGGAGTCATCTCAGACAGAAATATTATTCCACCACTGGTGGTGCATATTTGAGTTTGTTTTAAAGTGGATTTAGTTTGGTGCCAAATATAAAAATAGTGAACTACGGAAGTCTTTCCAGTGACCTTCATAGTCGTCGACTGATCATTTCAGATAACATGTTGGTCTTGCAGGTACAGTGTGCACAACTTGATTGGATATTGAGGAAATTTGCTGAATTTCTATAGCTGAGTGCTTAGAGGAGGAGAGCCTGGAACAGATAACACACTGTTGAACATACTGTCGAACAGCATCAGACATCCTGAACATTTCAAACATGTTGATTTTCTCAGCACATGCTCTAAAATACAGACTGAGACTTTTGAGGACTGTCAACATATCATCACCAAGATGATGAATAATTTCAAATTATAAGTTTAAACAGCATGGCTTCTATTGTACAACAGGTGCAAACTACAAACAACGCTCAAGCTGTGTGAGCTTTCCAACTCACCCCATTTCCCTCTGACAAACACACGGTCCATAATTGCTGCAGTCCCCCGACATCGGAGCCTGGCAATCTCTTTTACTGGACAAATTATCACACACAAGAGACACAGCAAACGCCATGCTCCATCTAGCAAAATGAAGTCAAGTGAAAAAGTAAATCCATGTTAAAAATCTTGTATTGCATAACCCTTGTCTGAGCCACAGATGTTATTGTGTGCACTAATGCTCTGGGAAGACTAGAAACTAAATGCAAAGATGTAATTCAAACAGAGCTGGTTTAAATGGAGGTATGGCTCATATCCACAGATCTACATATGTAGAGCTGCTACACTTTTTGAAAGGCACTGAAACACACAGAGCTCAGGTCACCACAGCAGGAAGATGGAGATACTACGGAGAAACATGCAGGGCCAATGTTTCAACACAAGCCCACCACCACTCACTACCAACTGTGAGGCACCAGTGTTTGTCACTGAGCCAACACGTCACCCTTTCAATAGTGTTTCACTATATTGAAGCCCAAGGAATGGGGTAAGAGAGGTTATTTACCCACGAGTCTTTGGTCCCCTCAAGTAAAGTTTGCAAAGCTTAATTATTCCAATTAGCACTCTCAGGGTCCAATGTCATACACTTTGTCAACAAAGTTTTCAATTAAGCATCATTAAAGCACAGTGTGGGGGTGAACTGGAACACCCCCAGACTATGTTATCAAGCTGAACTATGATAAACAACACACAGAAGTCCCACAGTCATTAACCATCATTAAGACATGGAGAGAGTAAGAGAGTGACAGAGGAAGAGAACGAGCCACATCCCTATCATGAATTGTGATTAATAAAGATTTAATGAATGTACTAAGCGTGTGGGCTGAGTCTGACTGTGATAGATTGGTACAAGAGTGACAGCTTTAGAGCACAAGAGCTTGGAGCAAAGTCAGAGATAGAGAGAGAGAGAGAGAGAGAGAGAGAGAGAGAGAGAGAGAGAGAGAGAGAGAGAGTGAGAGAGAGGGAGATTTAATTGACACTTGACATTAAATCCATTTTTTGTCATCTGGAACAATGTCGCTGTTGTAAAAACACTCATACACACACAAATGCATACACACAATCATTCTTTCTTTGCTCACCACCCCTGGGAAAAAATGCATTATTTTCCCCCATGGACAGTGATTTCCATGGATTGGAAAGTGAGGGCTTCAGAGCCTACATCTTAACTTGAGCTCACTGTGTAAATGAGTGTGTATGTATGATGGAGAGGGAGAGGGGATGAACCATATTACTCGCTTTTTAGCCTTCGGCTGCTTCAGCAGGAGCTTTGATTAAGCTTTATTTAGATTATGCATGTAGCTCAAAGTATCATGGGACTACAAGGAACCTTCAAAATAAGAACATATTCTGAACCAATTTGAAGGTCTTCAGTGTCTGAATGCAAAAAGAATTGTTGCAATTGCTACTTGTATTGTATCCAGATGTCTCTTTTTCCACTCTACTGTTATTAATCTCTTCCTTCCCATGAGATCAAAATGGAAATCAGAGAGAGAGAGAGAGAGAGAGAGAGGGAGAGAGAGAGAGGGAGAGAGAGAGGACGAAAAAAATAATCCTGAAAAAAATGCCAATACACAAGTCAATATGTCCCTTGCTCCATGGGGCCCCCAAAAAGAAAGGAATAGTAACTGGAGCTAGAAGTCACTGAGAATTGAAGTGAAACTTTTCTCAGTAAAATGTATTTTTTCTACCATCGCTCCAAGACTTGAGTTATTCTACTAATACAGTATAACATACTATGTACTATGTAAACAGGCTAAAGCTGCTCTAGGCAACTAACTAACACAAATTGTGTTATACAAAATGTCTTGTTTTGTCTGACCAACAAAACCCGCATGTTTGTAATTTTTAATGGTATGAAACAAAGGGAAGCAGAAAATCCTCATACTGGAAAAGCTGGAACTGCAGAACGCTGACAT
This sequence comes from Seriola dumerili, assembly GCF_002260705.1. Taxonomy (NCBI): domain Eukaryota; kingdom Metazoa; phylum Chordata; class Actinopteri; order Carangiformes; family Carangidae; genus Seriola; species Seriola dumerili. The sequence goes on along the minus strand of NW_019174545.1, from coordinate 2,776,391 downwards.
TTTTGAGTGAGAAATTATTTAAACGATTATATAAACAGTTACTTGTTAATTTTCTGGAGATTCACAAATCAATAAATGATCTATGCTGATGCTAATAATCTGTTCTGTGGGTGTGAGTGAGTTCTCTCTGCAGTTTTGTAGGCATAACACCTACACTGAGTTGTGAATGTGTGACTGACAGTATGTAAACATCCTTGTTTTAGGGTTCACGTGAAATTAGAATTTATATTGACTTATTACAAGGATACTTAGAGAGACTTTTTTTGATTTTTTTTTTTTGTTAGAACTACTTTACAGTTTTGACAGTTGTGACAGAGAGCTAACAGTACAGGAGCAGGTATTATACCCCAAGCCCTCTTCTGCAGACTGTGTTTACTACCCTTCTGCTGGGACTAAAATGTAAGATTTACAAAGACAGCTTTAAAAGCTATTTATATGTGTCCTTCAATGGTGCAGTTCAGTTTATCTCTATCATATACATTTCCAAAGAAAAACTCCACTGCACGATTCATTAAATTTCACTTCAAGGTTCGCAATACTCAAACTTTCACAAGTCAGTTCATCAACAGTTTTTTAACTATTGTTGACAATTTTATTGTCATGAGAGCTGCTGATATAAAATCTTGCCAGAATACTGAAAGCATCACAAACAAACTATTTTATGGGCCATACAGTTTACTTTGTATTCACGGGCACCCACCGCACTTTAATATCACTTAAAAACAACTTTTAGTGAAGAACTACACACACCACATTAGTGACACATCACTTACTGTGGTTGGACTTCGATTTATCGTCTGGATAGGATTTAAAATAAATGCATGAAGGAGCTGAGGCTGTAGAGGGAACAATGAAGAAGGCATGTGTGGATTGTTGGATTTAAGACTGAAATAAAAGCAAGTCTGCACCAAAGATATTAGGAGTGAAGGGGAGAAAAATAAATAACACACATACATACCCCTCACTCTGCTATCTCTCTCACATAAGTATTTAAAACATAGCAATAAGGGAGACACATTAGTGAAGTTCAGGAGCCAGTGACTCATTCTTACATTGTCACATTACTCACATGAAACCCATATTCCACAATCTAATACTGATCTTTATCAAGGAATCTCTTGGAATGAAATTTTTGTCTTTATGCAAAAAAACACATATTCCCTTGAAGGAAAAGGAATGAATCGGAACAAATCACTTGCAACTCAAAATATTCCAATCTCTCACAATTGTCCAACAACTTCACCCATTTGTGAAGGAAACCAGATCAGCTGAAGGGCGATATCAACCATGTCAGGGAATTACAAGCCACAGACAAACAGACTAATTTCATTTCAAAATATGAAGCCTGTTTCTTGTGCCTGCTCACCGCAATTTAACCAATGGTCTCTGAGGTGTGATGTTGCCATGATTGCAGCAATGAATTGTCACTGTTGTGTGCATCATTTGGCCCCTCAAGCGTACCATACAGCATGCACTGCCATGGTCCACACAGAAACACAGCCTGCCATGGTTCTATTTTAAAAGCACTCAACTATCAGCCCTCAGGCCACTGATGAACACTCGCCTGCAGCCAGGTAATAAAACAACGATATGAATGATCTTTGTTGCTGAATTGAACATAACAAGCAGCATGACCATAATCAAATCCATATTATTATTATTATTATTATTATTATATATTGTTTTATTGTAGATCTGGAACTCTTTTTGTGCCTGAATGGAAAAGCAGGATTTTTATGGAAACAACCCTCTGATAGCATAACACTGATATCATAATGAGCATATAATTCATTTTCTTTGAATTGTTTATTCCTACTGACATTTATCATCGACTTCCACTGAATTCGTCGCACCCGCTACATCAAAGATGAAGTCAAGATTTAAATTCTGCAGTCCTAACCATAATACAACACAAAGAGATACCTCATCTATCTTGCAATGAAAATGTAAAATCTAACGATGTTCAATATGCACAATAAAATGTCTCGCCCACAGCTTATCATCTTAGACTGCAGCAAGCTCAAGATGTCCATCTGCTGTGGATTAAATCTTCGATTTGCAATTTTCACTTCAATGCCTGCAGACTCGCATAGACAAAAATAATATATGCCTGTGAGAGAGGGTTTATTTTTTTCAGTCTTGCCCCTTCAGCACTTCAAAACAACTTGTCAGTAGCTGTCAGTTTAAATTAGTGGACTAACCCTTTACACCCCTGTTTCTCTGACTCTGGTAAATCTGCGGGCTGTCTCCATCAATCTGAGATCAGCAGCATCCACAAGCCCGTACACAGTCGGCCATTATTTGTTCCACGCTGCCGACAAATACACCCAGATCCACAGAGTCCCGCACAAAAACAGAAACACAGGCATGAAGTGGTGCTGCACTCGAACTCGGGCAATGGTTTCTTCACAAAACAAAAAGGTTGAAAACGATGAAGTTGTAGCAGCCTGTCTATCTCTACAGATACTGCGTTTCTCTCCGAAGTGTCAAAGCAAATAAATTCCTTTTCATCTCTCATATTACCACCAGGGACGTGCAGAGTAAACACTCCTCAAGTATGCAGAAAGCGCGCACGAACACACACGCACACACACGCACGCACGCACACACACACACACACACACACAAAGTAACAGTAAGATTCCATCTTCAATCAAACCACACAACACCTAACTATTTGTATCTTTATCGATTAATGGTTTAATCTCACATGTTTATGTTCTCGTTAATTGTTTTCTCTTTTCTTCTTTTCTTGTTATGAAGTTTTATTTACTGAGGACATTTCATTAAGATCAAGATCTCTTTAGCAAAAGAGACCAAAGAACAAATTATGGACATAGAAACAATCACACAAAGACACAATAATTAATTAATTGAAAATAGCAACAAAAATACTGTATCAGCAAGTAAACCTTTCAAGTTCCTCAGAGGAGCGAGTGCTCCTAACTTCAAACTGACACAGCACAGATAATATAAAAGATAGTATATTCGTTTTTTTCTGTTTTCAAAGGAGAAATTTAACTCTGCTTCTGTGTAAGAATGTAAATAAAATGATGTAGTTTATGAACTCTGAGTTACACACTGTTTGTGGAACAACCTGATATCAATCCAAATTAAATTCCTGTGTTAAATGCTGTACTATATCATATTCAACAGTTTGAGATCTTGTAAAATGACTTGGTGCACGATGGAATTGATGGAATACAGGATGGCATCATCAACATAACTGAGAGTTGGAAAATTAATATTAAAAATGTAGAGAATAAATAGACGGGGGGCTATTATTGATCCTTATGGGACACCTTTCTAAGTACTTCTAAGAAGTTGATTTGAAAATGATGACAAGAGCAGTCTACCAGGAAGGTATGAAAACCAGCTGTAAGCAGATATATCCAAACCAATGAAAAGCAACTTATCTGACAAAATGTGACAGCAAGAATCAAAAGCCATAGATCTTGATATAGAATGTACTCTAAATTAAAGATAGAAAAGCCTGAAGTCATTATTTGTCATGTCAAGACATGAAATATCAAATGCAAAAAGAGAAAAATGCCTGACAGGGTATACTGATACATGGGATACAGAAGCTTTATATCGACACTGTTCTCTCAGACAATTTGAGTAGACACATGTGTCTGTGCTGGCATCTGAGAAGGGTTAGGCAGGCTCAGCAAATGTTGGCTGCTTATATAATTCCCCCCCTTGGCTCCAGTGGTTTTTGGCCTGCTTTTGCCCTGTCTGCCCTGCACTGCTTTAGAAATCCCTTTTTAGTGGATGAGATACATACAGTACAGTATTGCACTGATGACAACAAAATTAATACTCATCTCTTTTCTGTACATACTGCAGCGTGTGTCATTTGTAGACCTAATAACATTCAGGCTTGTATACTAGTTTGACAACAAATATTTTGGAAAGGTGCTGTCACAGCATTCTGGGCGCATAGCTGCCCTCAGAGATTGGCTGCTTGATAATTTAACAACACCAAATTTTCTGCTACTATCAAAGTAAAGTGTTTACCTCAAAATTTATCTCGACCACAGCTCTGTATAAGGAAGACTGATGCAGTGTTAGAATTACTATCAAACAAACCTTTACAGAAACCAGTACAAATATAGCTTTAATCTAGAATTTAAAGACTATTATAAAGTTGATTATGTTCTGCTTCACCGCTGGTTGGTGAAGTTATTGTAAGGATAAATACAATCTAACCCAGTAAACAATTGTTTTATTTCGAGCAAATGCAGGTGGCCCAGTAAACACAAATCCAATTGAAAGATGCATGAACAAGTCACCAGACTTGTTATGACCAGGCCACCAAAGATAATCAAGCAGAGTGAAACAGTTCTCTCCATGATGTCAGGGCATAGACTGCTAATATAATTCCTGCTGAACCCCCACTTAGTGCTTCATTAACCTGTATAATGCAGAATGTCAGGGTGAAAAATATAAAAATCACACATAAAAAAAAACCCCAAAACAATTATACCGCAGAGATTATTTTTCACGTGATAATTCCTCCGTCTGTTTTCGTTTGAACGACTGGAGACTGTTAGTAAACTGTTTGAAACTGTCTTCCCATGAGTGTGACATTGCCCCTGAAATAATAGGAGGGAATTAGAAACATGGCCTGTCAATTAATTGCTTGTTTATTTTAATAACAGCCATGATAGGCAATATTCTGGAGCGAAACGCTTCACCGGATCTAGAGCTATAAACAGACTGGCCTAGTCATTCACACACTCTGAAAAGCTCGCACATTTTGGTCCATGCACATAAAATGTGGTTCCATCTTTTACCACACACCTACACACACACAAACACACAAAAAACAACACTACCTACTATACTACTATACTATTTTACATAATATAAATTATGAGCTTAATGAAGGCATTAGACATTTTAGTTTTCCCTCATATTAAAATGATCTCATGCTTGATGACGAATAAAGCCAACATGATTCTCTGTGGGGACGCAAGCAATCCTTACACACCTCATACGACTGAACCTGCATCTGGAGATGTGGTTTACATCGCAGTATGACATTGAAAAATTAATCAAAACAAACAAAGAAACAAAGAAACAAACAAGAACACTCAGCACTGCAGAAGCACAGCACAGATGACAGTTCAGCGGCGGAGGTGAGATGATTAATGAACTTTTGTGTAGTGTCTAAGCTTCATAGTAGCCACCATAGATAAATTCAGTTACTGTCTTGATTCACGAGAATCTTTGAACCAAAAAAAAAAAAAAAAAAGCAAAACCACAACCCCCCCACAGCAACAAGATAAACAGCTGGGGTCAGTTTGGATACATCTACATTGTGTACTCTACGTATTTGTGTGTGTGAGTTGTCACACATGCTTAACCTCAATGTGAACTGATGGTTCACGCTGAGGTGAAGCAACCTAGCTGCACACAGGTTATGAAAGTGCCATTCACCCCTTTCCTCTGGAAGATAGATGTAGAATTTAATCTGCTATTTACTTTGTTTCTGACCTAGAGAGCAGATTCTTCAACCACTGCAGAGGGGCAAACTTTATGGCTGTGGCCATTTTTATTTGGCTGACATAAATTTGGAGCAGTCATAAAAAACTTAGAAGACCTCTCCGGAAGTAGAATACATATGAATGCAATTTTCCATTAACTCTTCTCAAAAGCAGAGGATATTTCTCAACCTTCAATTGAAGACAATACGACTGAAACAAATAGTGTAGAACAAAAGTGACGGCTCCATCGTTGTGCATGTGAAACATATGCTTTAAATAACAAATAAACTGCAGTGAAGGATGCTGCTGACTGTTGTTTACTGTTAAGACTCTTACCTCTGGGAGAAAATGTCCCTGTAGGGGCTGCCATGCTGCATGGCGATACCATATCCACGGTCTGGTGCGTTGTTGCTGACAGTGTAGAAGGAGCAATCCTCGTCATTATTAGCAACGTACTCCAGCACTGCTGCATCCCACACAAAACCAAACCGGCCGTACTTCACCTAAAAAGAAGAATAGACATTAAGCACACTTAACTATGTTCACAAAGGTGCATCTTCATCTTATCTATTTTTAAGAATTTTGTCATTTAGGTTAATTTTGCAAAAACACTGTTAAATTCAAAAAACATAAGTGGAGGCATATTGCACCGCATGCTGACCTACTGTACAGTCATGTGTTGGCATCATGGCAGGACTGCCTGATGTAGACCCACACTTTTGTTAAAACAGCATACCACAGACATTTACATGAATATTACCTGTACAGTTAACTCCTTGTTTCTTGATTAAATGTCTACTCACATCTACCTGTTTCTGTACCATCTTCTGTGTAAATAACACATAATAACAGTGTAATAAGGTCGTTGGTTTAGTACCTATAGGTGAAACCTCATCATATATGTCTATTAGAAATGTAAATGACAGTTATCAGTTTAGCTTATCCATGATCAGTTAATACCTGCTCTATAAACCTTTGCATGTCTTTGTGGAGGAGCTGAATCATGGTCGAGGCTGTGGAGGTGGTCAGAGAGGACAAATTCACCCCAGCTCACAGAGATTTCATAGCAACTGTCTAGCGCGTTGTACCAGGATTAGACTTTGCCGTGCTGTAAGTTTGCCATCTTACAACAATTTTACTGTTTAACATTCCCTCTTGACTAGATGCACAAGTGTTAACGGCTTTTTGGCTCATCTTTATTGCACCTCATGTGGGTATGCTTTGGACACATTTTACATTTTTATAAGCCTATCCTTGTTTTGTGTATGTGTGGTCAAACTGAAGGGGCTGCAGGTGTTAAGTATGTACTTGCAGCTTGTGGTTAAGAAGAACGTGAAGGTCAAAGTGAGTCAAGGTGAGAATCACAGTTTGTTTTATAGATGTTGAAGGTGGACGTGGTTTACGCGGCTTCTCGTTACATTCAATAAATCTATATTTTCACAGGAAAATGAAAAGTGGGGAATAAACAACCTGGCTGTGGTATTCACATCATGACACCTCTTCTGACAATTCACTCAAATAGCCTAAGGTGAAAAGAACAACAGACACACACACCCATGCACAAACACGCGCACACATACACACACACACACACACACTTTTCTTCTAACACATTATTTTGGACTTGGTGTGTCATTAACTTTAATGGAACATTATGAAATTTTAAAACCCCTCTGTCTTCACTGTGTGTATATGCGTGTGTGTGTGTGTGTGCGCGCGTGTGTGTGTATCACTCCAGTTGGCTTATGTGTGATGACTAATGTCTGAGAACCGACAAGACCCTCTGATTGGGTAATTTCACAGTCTGTAGTCCTCTGAAGTGTATATGTGTGTGTGTGTGTGTGTGTGTGTGTGTGCAATAATTCACTGCAGGGCATCAGAATGGCTCATTCTGCTCTTTACAACCTTAAAAAGAGTGGAAAGAGCGCTTTATTACTTTGAATAATAATTTTATGGCTTTTCATTATTGCTTTTGAATTGGAAAGATTACGGGCTTTGTACTAAGGAAATTAGTAAAAAATCTGTTTCAACAGCTTACAATTGAACATTAAGGACTCTTTTTTTCTCACGACATTTGGGTGAAAGGGGCTGAAAAGAATTATTATGCACCCTATGTACGCAGTGACCTCTGATGTCAGCCACACGGAAAACACAACCAAAGCTTTTCTAATCTCATGAACACTGTGATTATCCTTTAGCATATGACGAACCTGAAAACCAATTATAACAAAAAGTGGAAAAAAAGGAGCCATACCATGTGTACCACCTTTAGCTAAAAACCCTATATTGTAATAAAAGGATGGATACCTGACCCAAGCTGGGTTTGGAAAATTTTTTAGAAATGATGTTCAGGTTCGGGTGAGGTTGGGTCATGTCGGCCTTTTGGTGGTCAGTTAGGGTAAGCTGGAAAGCTGTGACCATGGTAACACAACAACTGCATGAGAGGGTTACACAAACTCAGTGCTTCAGCTAAACTGTATCTGGCTCCGGTTGAATCACAATCATGTGATACAAGCCTTCATCAATATCATCAATAGATGTCAAACATGATTAAACTTTCACAACCCATGGCAGAGTTTAGAGCGATATTTGGGTCAAATACATGTGAAGATGTTGACATGGTGACCATGTTTAATGGTCCAATCTTTATTTTTTTCTAACATTTTAAATATTTAGCTCAGTTCACATAGATAATTGAGTTTGTCTTGATAGAAAAGCTGCAATTTTGTCAATATATAAACAAAAATAAAGGTCTGTTTTTTTTTGTTTTTTTTTTACTGCAAAAACAACTGATGTAGACAAACCCTTAAACAGAAAACATCAATAACCTAGAGTCAGTTGTCAAAAAGCCCCTGTATCACAAAAGATCTGCCAATCAAGTTAAGCTTGACAACAACTTGCACTCTAGTCCTTTGTCCTTTGAATTTAGGTGTGGTGGCAACACTTTAGCTTACATTTGGATAACGGCATGCCTGTAAGGGAAAGAACACAAAAACAAGCAAAAATAAAAAATGTTTGTATGGCTTTAAAAGCCCCCATGGTGATGCCTTTCAGAAGAAAGAGCAGAGTGGAATTAATGTGTTTACTTTGATTCATGAGCCATTTTAGAAGTGGAATGGAGGAAGAAAATAACCTGGACTTGGATATATGCCATACCCTTCATCAACCAAAATTTAAAAAATGCTAGATCACAAGAAAAAACACAAAGAAAGAGTATAAAATTCAGTCTATATAAAGTGAAAATGAGAGAATGAATGAGAGTGGAGAGAGTCCTGCACATTATAATAAACACCCCTGGCCTAAAAGACTATGGTATAATGAGGCTGAAAAGGTTGAACACATCAGGCTTTAATGTTGTTGGCTGAATTTTCATTCCTGCAATAACAAAGTCTAACAGGATATAAGAGATATAAAACTCCTCATTGGTGCTGTATCTTCATTATCAAAAACTTTGGGAGTTTTTCGGCCATGGGTTTGGATCCTCACATTGGGGCCCTTCAAATGAAGATCAGTTCAAATATCTTTACTTCACAATAAGCCTTCTTCAAGTGCACTGTGTCGCCTGGAATCTTTAATTCATTCAAACTAAACTCAATAAAATCAGAATTTTAATAATGCCAACATAGCATACAATCACATAAAAGGAATTATCCCCGCAATGAAAATGATGCTGGGGCCAGTGAAGGGAAATACTCTTGTCTGTAGCTGCTGCTGCGTTTCACGAACAGAGACAATGTATCGGTGAATAGGGAGCACTTGATCTGATGTACCAGAACAAGCACTCTATATGCAAAGCATTTGTTTAATATTGGCTCAAGGTTAATTAATTACTGAAGACAAATTCATGATCGCAGTGGTACCATAAAAGTGACGTGTCAAAGGCCACTTGCTCCTGTTGCTGTACCTTTGGTTGTGATTGTGATTGTTCAAGCAGCTCATATGAAAAGGTTCACAGCTTTCTAACTGCTAGGAGCTGTCTGGGCCAGAAGTCTGGTAAAAGCCTTCATTATTTTCTCTAGCTGCCTTCAAATCAGACCGTGTTGAATGTACTAGTACTTTGTTTTGCCTTTATCTTTATTCTTGGTTCCTCTTCTCCAAACTATCAACAATACTGTTTTCCAGTAGTCTGATACATATAAGTCATATCCCTGCCATCTGCAGCATGCCAAGGTCCAAATAAGAGAGAGGAGACTTAAAATCTACCATCTGTCTGTCGCTATAGGAAATGTAAGGTCACTGGCAGACAAGATGGATGAGCTCTCGAGTTTGGTAAGGACTCAGTGGGATTATCTAGGCAAGGCAGCTTTATATGCTTCACAAGCCGCATTTACATGCAATGAGTAATCTGGCAATGGGCCATACTCCAATTAAGATGTTATTCATGTTAAACTGTTTACATGTACCTTTGACACCCTGCATTTGAGTCTAGGTTTCCACTTAAAATAATATTCCTGTCCACCTGTGATGCCCTGCACAGTGTGCGCAGTGTGCTGGTAAAAAGAAAAAAAAAAAGAAAAAAATATATATAAAGATGCTTCCACTGGCTACTTCCTGCTTGTAAACAATAAAATGTTTCTTTTAACTTTCAACAGTGGGGTCATGGAGTCAGGGCCTCATATTCATTGCAGCTGAGTAACATAAATGCGTGACAAACAGAGATTAGATAATAGTTAACTATTTTAATATAGGTGTACAGTATGACCTGAATACTGCAGTTGCAATTCAAAGCGAGTCAAAATGTTCATCTATCAAAATGACCAGGGTTGAATTACCAAGTTAAGAATGGAACATGCTGAACACAGATGCAAAGGGCACCACCAGAGTAATACAGTCGCTCTGAACTTTCAGCTGATACAATATGAGGAGGAAGAGGGAGATTTTTGCCAACACCAGTTCACAAATCAGCAAAGTGCAGATACTGAATTATTGATTCTTGGGCATTAAAGTCATAAAGAGATTTCACGTGTCATTGTTTTTGTTCCAAAGGAGGTTTGTGTTTGAAGAACAACAGACTACTTAACATGATCACATGAGGATCAACATCCTGCTCAAACCCCCCTCCCACAATTATTTTCAAATCTTTTTTAAATGCTAATCTGTCCGTATATTGTTCTTTGCATTACAGACTGTATTTTAGGGATTTCATATGTAGTAAATTTTATTACATACGTGTTTTATCGGGTGAGGGAACTAACAATGCATTTATCTAGACTTGCACATTGTATTTATTTTTTTCATAATAAGGCTGCTGTCTAAACTGCTGTCTACACTTTTTTCACATTTAATTCATATGGTACAATTAATACATTCTTACTTTACTGTTATTTCATTCCATTTCAAGTTTTTCCTATACAAGTGCTTCTATTTCTGAGTCAGAATTCCTTAAGGTCATCTCTCCACAAAAACAAAAAGATTAATGAATAAAAAAAAAAAAAATTAAACTTTTGTTTCAGAGATGCCGGATTTTCAAACAAATGTCTTGTTTCCTGCTCAGTAGCTTGCTATGCTATTGCATCTGCGCCTTGATCAAAGCTAAAAATGGGAAGCTCTTTGTCACAGGAGGGAAAGTCCAACAATAGAGGAGAACAGCCTGTCTCTCACTGTTACATTGTGTTCATCCCTCAAACAAAAGCCTCAATCAACGAATCCAGAAAGACTCTTTATGAATACAGCCCACCAGTGGGATATGTTCATTAGGTATTTTTGGTATTCAATATTACCTTTTAAGTAGAATTTTAGAGTTTCATAAAACCCTATATTATCATACAAATGGGGAACAAGAGATAAGATATTGCAGTCACCGCCTATCCTAAAATAGTATCCAGAGAACTTTTTAGTTCTTTCATTAGCAGGTGTGTTTGAGCATTAATGTCAAATCTGCTAATATTAATATGTGTGGTTGTATTTGTAAGCCTTTTCTGAGGTGAACTCTTCAATAAATGCTGCTTGAAAATGTCTGTACTGTGAGATTAGGTCATCATGCACATGCAATATGTATATGCAAGAAACTGCTGCATCTCAAATATGTCCTTCATGTAACACACATGCACACACTGTACACTAGCACACACTTTTACCTCTGTTCCATGTCCACGGTTGTGACAATAGTCGTGCCAAGGTAATTATCAGAAGTTATTTTCCTCTGAAACACTGACAGACACTCGGCAACTATCACACTCACACACACAGACAATCACATGCACACACACGCATGCACGCACGCACGCACGCACGCACGCACACACACACACACACACACACACACACACACACACACACACACACACACACACATCCCAAACATCCACCAATGAATCCTAATCATTGCATTGGACCTTGTTTTTCTCTCTCATGAATGTGACATGGACAACCCAGTAAGAGCCATAATCACTGAATTAAAGTCATCTCAGCATCTCTTTTCCTTCTCCTTCCCCTTTTTTTTTTCTTTCACACCACTCATGACACTTTTTAATTTCCATCCCTCCGTCCAGGGGAGTAGAGAAAATGAAACTAATTCTGCTGCTCTTTCATTGCTTGTGTTCTATGTGTCCTGTTTATCAGTTTTAAAGGGTTTTTGTGACAGTGGAGCTCATTTAATGAAGCCATAACGCCACTGAACCATGAGCCTGAGCTATTTTTGCTGCAGCTCTGATTTGCGTTTTTTTTTCCAGCCACAGGAAACATAGCATAGTTAAATTAAAATATATTATTCCCTCCTTTTCCTCCATTATTTGTCATTACTAGCTTTAAATGTTTTAGAAAAACACTGGCTGGATTGTGACTAGAATGTTAACATGTTGTACAACATCATTTTACCTAACCACAGTGTTACACGGTAAAATTCACAGGAATAAACAAAATAAAGGAAAAAAGTTCTTAAATGACTGAATAATAAAAAGTTGGGAAATGAATACCATTGCAACTCTGCAACAATAAGAAGATAACAACATTAATTTTGTCATTAGAAAATGTAGGGCAGGTCAAGTTAACAATCCTAGCATCAAATAATTAAAGTGAAAGGAACTCTGGTCAAATTGAAATCCAACAGCTGATAAAAAGTGGATTTAGAAGGAGAGGATGCCAGATTTGTTGGTAATCTCTCAGCCCTCGAAAAGGACAGTTTGACACCCTTGAGTTTAGATATTTGAAAATCTAAAAAAGTCCTGTCTCCTATAAATAATATTAATATTATTACTTATGCAGCAATGCTTTTTTTGTTGTTGCAATATTTACTCAAGTTCACTATGTTTTCATAACTTTAAACAAGTATTTACTTGCCCTAACCTTAACCTTATCTTTTCATACTTTTCTTAATCTTCACCAGGCACTTTGAGTTTCTGAGAAACAACCATAAAAACATATAAACACAAACAACATTTCCTCCAAAGCAGATCAGCCAAAGCAAATTTGCGGTATGTGAACATAATTTACGGGAGACATGGTTGACCAAGGCAGGCTTTGCAGGAAAAATCTTAAACATGCCTTCAAAACCTAAAGTGACGTGACCTCATCGAAGAGGGATAGATCAGAGTGATAAAGATAGCTTTTAGTCTGAATTTTAGAAAAAAGACCTTATTTCAGGAGTTTAAAAAAACTACGGTGTCAAGTATTCTTAACACTATTATCAGCAGTAACATTTTCGATCAAAACAACTGTTGAGAGTCTGGATTTCCAAACAGAAAAGCAAAATTAGGTCAGTCCACTTCCTTCTTGATCAGCCAGATGAAGCAAATTACGTGAATAGACAAAAGGTGGAAGGGTGAGGGGTGAACTCTGAGGACTGCTCAACTGAAAGACTGGGCGTGCTCCTCAAGGTGAGTTCATACTCATTCTGACTTATAAAATTCTCTCCAGACAACACTTTCCAATTATATTACAGCACTGGCCATATGAGTGTTGAGGCAGGTTTCGAGAGGTCCTTCTATCTCATCCATGGTTCAAACAGTTTGGCTTCAGAGTGTAGCCATGCTGAAACTTCAAAACGGCTAAACTACTCCAGGGTCCACTCTCTCTCTCTGTCAGACTCTTTTTCTTTCTCTTCCCCTCTCTCAGAGAAATCCCTTCAAGGGCACCCAACATGCAAAAGGAATAGCAGATTCTTCATCTTGCTCTAAGTTTAAACTCAAACATATCAAAAACCATCTTTTTCCTCATCCATAAATTACATCATAGATTACAAACACTTTTAAAGTGGCACATAACAAATCGTCCCCTAGTGTGAAGTCAGTTTCTTAAATGATCGGTATTTAGCCTTAAAGCAATGGATGTGAAATGTTTTACACATGGGAGGTAGTGTGCTTTGTTCTTTCCAGTGGGAATACACTGATGAAGTGGCTGCAACAGTAAAAACTTCAGATGAAAACTCATGGCCGTAATAAAGGAGGACAGGCTTTCCAGTTTTTATTCATGCGTTATTTTGTTATTTAGTATTTATGTTATCCTCGTGCATTTGTGGTGGCTGCACATGGTTATCCTCACAGCAGACAACATAGTCCATATCCATGAATTTTTTAATCTGCCACTGAAATAATCAGCTTCGAACAGAAAGAAGTCTGCATTGATCAGAGGTGGAGATCAGAATATGTTCAGAAGTTAATGTGCGAAACATAAATGTGGATTCCAAGTGTTGTGTTGGACACTGCATATCTGAAAAGACGGGCAAGTTGGTCAGTAGAGAATAAAGTAGTTGCCTTCGAAAACAAACAATATGAGTGTTTTCTTATCTGGCCCCTCAGTGGTTAAGGTTTGATTCAGATTGGGCAACTAAGGCTACATCCACACTGACATGTTTTAGTTTTAAAACGCATCACTTTTGCTACGTTTTCACTTGGCGTCCACACTGCTCTGGAATTTTCTAGCCCCTACAGACTTTTGGAAATGCTGCTGACCCTGTTTTAGTCTGAAAACTCTGGGTTGCGTTTTAGTCTGGACGGAGAGAAATGGAAACTTTTGGAAATGGTGACACAGACACACACGTTCGCTTGCTGACTGGGTCTCATCAGTCACAACGTATTCTTCCTTGATTCATTAGAAAACTGTTGGCATCATCCTCTACTGCCAGTGGTGAATGCAACATAGATAACAAATTACAAGCGTTGCTGACCTTGTTGAGCTGTTTTTCGTTTAATGAATGCATTTTTTAGTGCTAAGAAATCTCTGGTCTTACTTTTTGCCATTGCTGTTCTGCGTTGGTAGTATTTTCTGCAACTAAGCAGCCACAATGGCAGGGTAGACAATCTGCTTCCTGTTTACACCGGCATGTGCGTGTGCCCAGTGTACGTGAATGCTGATGTGATATGTGTTTTCAGGCGTGTTAGTGTGGATGGAAATTATTTCTGAGCTTTTTAGCTCTGTATCAGGAATCTGGACGTATTAGTGTGAACGTAGCCTAAATACACTGGGTTAGCGCTGACCTGTGAGGGAACAAGAGAGTCCAAAATGAAGGAAGCTATTGTAACTTGTTAAGTGTGTGTCACCATCTACTTGTATCCAACCTCCTCTGTCGAAGAACGGTTGCACAAAGAACTGATGCCTCGACACTTCAGTCAGCCTGTTGAAACATCCCCCACCATGACTTCATTTCCCTTTATAGGAATGAGTGGTGGGTTTTCAAATTATATATGGAGACTTAAAACATGACTTTAATTCAGGAATTACATCATTAACCTTTGTATTTTACTATTAAATCTCTCATCTCTGTCTCTCTGCACGTAATTGCTCCTCGATCTGAAATGTCTCCCCACAGCCCACACTCACTGCATACTTCTGCATATGTTTTCTTGCATCACTCTACTTTGACTTTGATTTGTTTGATTTTGAGAAATGAGAGAGAGGTTGATGTGAGACAGACACGGAGAGAACTCAGCGACAGCCCAGAGACAAGCTCAAATCTTCTTCTACTATCTTCGCATCTCAGGCCACAAGCACCAAATAACTTCTCCCAATTTATAAGCATTATATATAGTTACTCTCCCTCTTGCTATATTTGTCCTTCACAGTCTCTCTCTCTCTCTCTCACACACACACACACACACACACACACACACACACACACACACACACACACACCAACAAAGGGTTTTGTCTCTCCTTAAGCCAGCTCGCTCTGTATCTTGGCTTGTTCCCTGCCTGTCTTTTTTACTTGCATCCCTTATGCTCTGTGCTGCCTTTGTTTGGGCCTCATTTGACAAATCAGAGAGCATTACAATGAGAGGCTGCTCCCCAGCCAAATATTCCCCCCAGTCTGCACTAGCTGGCTTCCTGCGGATATGTGAAGATCTGAATAAAGATAAGATTAGGTGCAAGCAAATCAATCAAGGCACAGACGAGAGTGAGAGACGACACCTCCCCTTCCATGCATCATACTGCATCAATATATCCGGGAGGAAGGTTGTTTCAGGACAGTTTCTCTTGAAATGTATGAGGAGAATGTGCAGTGGGATATATATATATATATGTTTTAATAACAACAACAATGATATAAAATGAATAACTGAAACTTTTCTAGCTGCAATACTATCAAGAGGATATAGTAGATATGTGCAATCACCACTTGACATTCACATTTTGTTACTGTATGTTGTGGTTCTTTTAATGACTTCGGAGGACACACTTTTGAACTTGGATGTAAAATACTAAAAGCCCCATAAGCAATGTTAATACAATTTTTTTATGAAATTGTAGTTTTTTACACTTTTAAAGTACTATCTTCTCACACACCACAGTCAAAAAAGCTTTACTCGTCAATGTCTCATGATCAGTGAACAATCAGTTCCCTCTTCCAGGGAGAAAAATACAAAACAAAAAAAACAACAACAAAAAAAAAAAAAGCGGTCATGGCCAAATCTCAGATGATGAAAAGCTTGGCACGCAGGTGGCATCAATCCCTCATGAGGCGTTCTGTCCGACTGCTTGCTCTAGTGGCAACAGTCGCCTCCATCCCCTGAGACATAATATGACAACTTCTTCACTCCCCTCTCCTCTCTTTGTTTTCTCTGTTGTTTAATTACCCTCAGCTGTCATTAGTCCTCTTTGTTTCTTCAGGAAGAAAGAAAAAAAAAAGAAGAAGAAATTAATCGCCTATTGCCACGCTGTATGCAAATCTTTGCTCAGACCCCGTTAAGCCGATGAGAGATGTGATAGCAGAAGAGAGGAGTAATTGGAGACAGATGTTGGAGAGACGGATCATCCGAGACCGATCAGTGAGCCAAAACTAAGATGCCACCCTTAATAGAATCTGGCAGAAAAATTATTATTTCTCTCTGTTTCCTTTTCATCTTTCCTTTGTTCAACTTTTTCATAATGAAGTCTTGTGTTACATTTACTTGCCTCTGAAAAGTATGAATCATTCCCTTTTTTATGTGTTCACTTGTTTTCTTAATCAGTTCTCTTGCACACACAGATGATGTGCATGTGTGACTAACACATGGGGAGGGTTCAGCCACTTCCTGGGTGTCTGCCCCACTTGTACCCTGTTGCCCAGCAACACAGCACCAAAGGTGTGACCAAAACAGTCTACAATACAATACAAAAGACCTTGCAGAGCTTGTGAAGTTTCTAATTACATGAATCATGTTCATTATATTGTGCACTACATGACCTAAAGTAATGTTTAATTAAGGACAGAGATCTTTTCACTGTTCTCGCATAAAATATTCAAAATATTTTAGAAACAAAATAAATTTAACACATTGCAAAGTATAAAATCACATGACCTGTATTTAATGATGCATCCAGACCAAGACCTCAACTTCAACATACTTTATAAATGCAACCAAAGAAGCTCACAGGAGATCACCGTTTTAATTGGGATTTGCAAGCCAGTGGAGACTATGAATTAAAAGAAGCATGTTCTAATTAACAATTACATTTTCTAATTTGCAAACAAAATTATATAGCTGGCCTCCTCCGTGTTTTAAAACTGTGTCTTTTGCACCTATGAGCAAATTATAATTGCGTTGCAAGAGTTTGACTCCATGTCTGAAAAAAACAAAACAAAAAAAAAAAAAACAAACCAAACAACATCATTAATCTGGCATTTGTTTTGGTGAGTTGTTTTTTATTATGTTGTTTTTTTTTTATTGTGTACTTTTATTCAAAAGTGAGACTTCTCTGTGAACTAAAGTCCTCCCAAAGGATAATAATATTTCATCTAAATCTATGCGGCATGAAGCAGCTTATCTTATGTACACTACACCCCAGGTACATAACAAAAATGTCAATAAAAAAAGGACAATAATTTACTCCTCGTCTGGTTTAGAGGCTAAAAACACATCACTACAACTAATTACATGGTAGGTTGTAGAGTAAATCACAGCTGGATTGTAGTCATTCAGCTGTGTGATGTATAACCAGCGTTTGTTGTTCAGAAGAGGAGATCTGAAGCATGAAAGGAACACACTGTGTCAACATGGAACCAAAAGCACAATCTCTCCCAAACCTTAACCAAAGTGATTTTGCTGCCTAAACTTAAGCACAGACGGCACTCGCGATGCAAATTCCAGTCTCGGGTATGACAGTTGTGCACTTTGTACGCCCACCATCCACCCCAACCACCTCCTGGCATTAACAGATGCAGCCCTTCATTCATTCAAAACATGTGTTGCCTCTGAACATAATCCAGCCAGTGGTTACGTTTCCTACAAAACATATTTTCTGTCGTAGTTTAGTTGTATAGAAATGTAATTTCTAGGAGACTGGGTTGCAAATCAAAGTGGACTACAAGGTCAAGAGCAATTTGGCACAGGTCCTGGATATTATGCATCAAAAAAAGAGAAAATAAAAACAAACAACAAATACAATTTCAAAATAGTGTTTTGGCTGTTTCCGGAGATGCCCATACATAGTGCATCAATAAACTGTTGGCAGGCTTTACACAATATGACTCATTAATTCAGCAATGCATTTCACTTCCCTTGAAGATGGATTTAGATCTGAGATACAAAGTCAAAGTTTGTCCTTTTGTTGAATTAGTGGCAAAGGGATGTATGATATAATAATTTGGAACAACTTAAGTCAGTAGTTAGCTTTCTTATACTTTCCTATTGTCTGGAAAAGGAAAGTTATTGAGACAGACAGAAGAGGCAAGTGTTTGTGAAACCTTCTCTGTCTGAGAAAGAGCAGGTGGTCAATGACCTGACATTTGTCCTCAAAGAAACTTTCTTTTCTTCTATTTGTAAGTGAAACACACTTAAAAACAAGCCAACAGGCGAACAAAACAAGACCTGAAGTTTTGAAATACCAAGGTTAGCACACCCATACAAAATGAGCTGTTTTATCTTGCGTTTCATTTTCTCTTTCTTTGATCTCCTTTAAAAAGAATGAACAAAAAACAAAAGAACCAACATAATCGTCATCCGCACAAATGGACAGCCAAGTGGAGAAGAGCTTCAGGAAACAGAAACAGATTCCAAGAGAGACAAAGAAAGAGAAGGGAAGTATGTCCATTACATGCACAGACAGTGACAGAGTGAGACGGACGTGAGAGCAAGTTAAATGTGAAAAAAAAAAAAAAATTACTAAGCATTATGGGACTTGCAGATGAGATAGCAGAAAAAAAAAAAAAGCTTAACTTGGATGTCTCCGTGCGGCTTCATCTACGAGTCATAAACATATCAATACGCTCTCTAACAGCTGGAAAATTCAGCGTTATTACTGTAAAAAAGTGGCTTCCAAAACATAAAACACGAGGCCATGAAAGAGCTCACAATCTCGACATAGACACACAGAACACCTTATGTGCGTGCAACCTACACATGTGCTTTCAGGTTGAAATACAGAAATGAAAGTGGTCCAGAGAGCTTTCCATCGCCCCCTCTCCCTGTGGTGCCACTTCACTGAGTAAGTGTGTAAGTGTGTGTGTGTGTGTGTGTGTGTGTGTGTGTGTGTTTAATTCTCATATTTTCTCTCTGTGGATAAGAGTAACTGATAGCAAAACAAAGATACTCTCAGGTGCATTACTCTCTCCTCAACCATCCCCACGACTGTATGTGAGTATTTTTCTGATTTCATGAAGTCTGTCTGTCCGTCCAGCAATTTTCCATTCATTTATCATTGAGTGGTGGAGTGGATATAAAGGTCATTGCTGCTGTTCCACCTGGTTTAGACATTACCACTTGATTACCATAAAACCTGTGTAGGGGGGGGTGGGGCCCTATTCCACCGCCAGTGAAGCAGGTCCTACCCCAGTGGGTCTGCCCCTTTGTTGCCATCCAGTCAATCATGCTCAGTGGACACACTAAATGTGTGAACCGTATCTGCCACCTTGCTCCCCTCAATGTGGAGGATCAGTGACTGACTTGAAGGACGTCCCGGATTACTGAGCTGCTCACCCTGTCAAGACCAATGAGATCAGACACCCTACCTCATTTGGTAGCTTGTAAATCCCTGGTCAGACTTAACATTTCATGACCGCGATCAGAAAGAAAACAAGTCGATTAAAAGTTTTGCTTTGTGGTTCTCTTAACCGCCATGGTTAACCGCATTTGTGAGAGGTAGCGTCCTCGTCATTTTCCACAATAGTAAACACAGTTAAGCTCATGGAACAGTCATGGTTTGGTTATATTTAGGAGAAAATTGTGGTTTGGGTTAAAATAAGTACTTCCATAAGGTAAGAGGACACTGGTCGTTATGGTTATTATAATAAACACACAGTTAGGGTTGTGGAATGGTCATGGTCAACAATCAATGATCACTATTGGTTTCAAGCAGGAAACAATCAGTGGTCTCCTGCACCAGTTTTCTCCCATCGTATTTACTACAGCCACTAGAGGTCACCTAATAATAAAACGTACCTGTGGGTATAATTATATGATTAAGTCCTTGCACAGATGACCTATGGGCTTGTTTTTATTTGTTTGTTTCTTTTTTTCAGAAGGACAGTCTCTCCAAAGCGCGTCACACATTATGCTTATAAAAAAAAAAAAAAAAAAAAAAAAAGCTAAAAGCACAGCGTAGCACTGTAATGACACCATGGTCTACACTCTGCAGAGTCAGTTTCAAGACAGAATCCTGAATGTCTTCTGCCAATTCAACATCTTACTGCCAAAGCAGTTTAGAGAATATAAAAGGCTGATTAAATGCAGGCTGCAGTGTTCGACCCGCCACTGAGAGGCTGCCAGCCCTCCTAAATTAAGTTCATTAGCATTGGTTTCAGTGGTGAGTTTTGGTGCCAAATGGTCTAAGTACAGTGTCAAAGGCCCTCTACACCGCCCAGGAATAACTGCTAGGAAAAACACTGGCACTTACTGCAGGCGGATTCTGCATGTGCACCAAAAGATGTCTTTGTAGACTCAATTCCTATTGAAACTTCAACTTATCATATCATTTGTATGTTAAAAAAACAAAAAAAAACAAACAAAAAAAACTTCCATATGATAATATGGAAGCAACGCGGTTTGATTTGGAGGAGTTTTAATTGGAATCGTGGGAAAGAAATATTTTTGAAGGCAAGGAGAGAAAATGATGAGTGATGCACTCAGATGCTTTTCCAGCAACGGTTTTAGGTGCACGAGCGCTCTCACACCATCAGTCACTGTAGCTCTATCTACTCCCGGGGGTAATTAAATGGAGTGACTTCTTTTTCCCCAACAGTTGCCATTTATCCCTGAATAATTTGAGACATCTCACCTGTAGGACCTGAAAATACTCTTGAAGTACAAGAATGTGAGTAAGCCTGAAATAGAAGATCTGACATCACTATCAGTTAGCAGGCTGACTGACATACTGTGCCAATATTTCACAACAGTTGTGTTGACATGAGTGGTTCTACAGCTGCACTCACACAAAGTTAATGAACAGCTGCCAAAATGAATCTTCCAGATCATATGGTCCCATTGGTCCTAAGAATATGTCTAAATTTTAAAGCATCTGCTTTTGTAATGCTGTTTGACCGCTCTTTATTCACCATTCACGGCCCATCCGACCCAACAGGGATGTTAACATTGACCCTCAAAGGCTTCCAGTCACTCTTGCATATGTACACATGTGTAAACAGTGATACAGAGTGGAAATCCTTTGTGTGTCTTGCCTCATTCAGTCAATACAAACACCTGTCAGACGGAGAGAAGAGATCAGACACTAGATTATCCAGAATTCTTTTAGTTATGAGTACGGTTCACAGAAACCTGCCCCCGAGTTCAACTCAGACATGAGCTGAATGTTAACATCGACACTGCAAATTACATTTTCTGCCCTCACAGGCTGTAGGGAGACTCGGAGATGCACACCTTGCAGTTTGATGGGGTCTGCTTTGAGACTGCATGGGAATGAGTTTGCCATTGAAGGTCTGCAATTGGTTATTACAGATACATTTCAATGTCCACCTGACCACATGCAGTCCATGAGGAGAGAGAGCGCAGTTTGGAAATGATCTGTGCTGTAACTACTGGGCAAGTTCCTGGATGTGCTGGTGTGTCACTGCAAATCAGTCTTTCCCGCCTTCCTCGGCAGAGGTCATGACTCTGGTGCATTATAGACTAAGAAACAGTGTGCATATGTGTGACTGTGTGTGTACCTGCACTTGCACACACATACACGCTCTGGATTCTCTCCAAATTGAGATGCGACCTAGACGCAGCAGAGATTATTCCAGGTGCTAAGCCTTAAGCTACAACTGACAATCTTCTTTCTCCTTTTCTTTCTCTGGAGGTGCATTTCAAATAAATTTGTGTCCCTATGGAAAACAGTTCTCCAGTGTAGTATTGGAGAGAGAGAATTGAAAAAAACAAAGGACTAAACCTTAACAGTTTGACTTAAAGTTTGTTGTGAGATTAGTTAAGATGAAACGAGAAAGGCACTTTTATCTATTTGAAGTGCAAATGTGTTGACAATAAAAAAGATCAGATTTTTCTGTTCTCTTTAGAGTTTGTAGTCTGGCAGGTTTATAAGAAAAGCTTTGCAGATGTGGTAGAGCATGAGCAGGGTTTCAGCTGGATGGTCTCACTTGACAAAGATGCTGTTCTTTTTAGGCTCTCTAGACAGATTTTTTTTCTCAGGGCAAATTAATTGCAAATCATTCATTTCTTAGCGAGTTTCAATTAACATTTTCACCAATTTGATTACGTCCCCATGGATCTCTCACATCTTTTCATAAGCCACTTTCAAGTGTTTTTGGGAGGCAGTATATTGGTGCTACAGAGGTCCACAGTTTTATAGATCAAAACTGTCGCAGTGAGGTGATGATGATGGTGATTCCCAGGTCATTTCCTCTGTTCACACATAGACTCAAAATTTGTGGGGATGCTTAATGTGAAGCACACACAGTAAATTATATACTCATCTCTGATTGGACAGTAATTGTCTTCCACTACCACCACACTGGTACACACCTCTAGTTTCTCATGCAGTGTGTTTTCATGTGTTGTCTCTCGATTGTCTCTCCTGCACCCAAGATACCCATTCCCAGCTTTCCCAGGAGTCCTGAGTCGAGGTGTTATTTGTCAGGTGTCAGATGTTGTTTGGAGGTTCAGTTCAAAAATGAATGGACCTACCTTAAAGCAAAAGGATAAACATTTAAAAGAAATTATTTTGCTAATAACTATTCTTGTAAGCATGAAAGAATGAACACATATATTTATTACACACAAGCGCATTTTTTGTACTAAATATGTCCAATTTAATATTTCTGATCTGCAATATTTGATCTATAAAATGTGTCTTTCAATTGTGAGATTATTCTTTTTCCACTCCCAAACTTTTTCCTTGGTTACTTATTTGAGATAGTTTCTAATTACTATTCTTGATTTATTTTTGGCTTTTCAACCACTAGCGGCGATACTGAATATTGCAATGTTCATGAGCGTCCTCTCAGTTTGCATGACTGCTCTGACGCTGGCTGATGAGGCTGCATGGGTAAATTATGGGGGGTGTTGTGCAGTCTTACTTCTTTAAGTGAGTGAGAATGGGTTACAGATCTCATTATTGATTATAGCTCCCAGAGGCATCGAGAAATTTTCTCTCCCTCTCTTTCTTTACCCCGTGTTGCTTTTGAGGAACCTCTGACTTTATTTTTTCCTTCACTACCACTGTTTCCCTGGTAAGTCTTCCTCCGAACCACTCTCCCTTCGGCCTCACTACAAATCCTTCCTCACTGTCTCCCTAGCTCTCCGGACTTGTGATGCATGGCTGTCTGTGTTCTCCAAAAGTCCATTAGTTGCTGGCACTGGGCCGCCTCCTCTCCCACAGACAGAGATAAAGACGCATAGCATGGCTCCTCAGCAAGCCGCATTAAAATGAGAGAACAGTGGAGAAAGACAGAGCGAGATGGAGGGAGATGAGGTGGAAAGGGAAAGGGGAGCACGGATGTGAAAACACCTTGATACTGGCCAGAAGCCCAAGAGCAAAGGGGCAGAGAAGAGAATTAAGAAAGGCAAGGAGCAGGAAAGGGGGAAGATGGCAAAAACCAAGAATGGCAGAATGAAAGGACAAAAAAAAAAAGACAAAAAAACATTAGGGATACAAACAGGAACAAAGAGAAGAGAGGGCAGAGAGAAGGAAAAGACAGAGAGGAAGGCAGGAGATATGAGAGAGGAGAGCAAAGACAGAGAGGGAAAGGCTTTCCATTACGAATGCAAGTAGTGAAGACAAAGGAAGACATAGCTGAGGGTGAGGTGTGGATAAGAAAGAGGGGTCAGTTGTAACCAGATATCCCACAATCAAACCCATTTATATCATGCTTTCTTTTTCTTGTTTTCAAATCCACCCACCCCCCACTTTATCACCCTAATTTATCTAACATTTCAGCAATTGAATTTGCTGCTTCCTCCTCACAACAAAATACAGGGGAGTTACAGTGATTCATACTCCATTTTTCTTTTCTTTTCTGTCCTCTTTTTTTATCTTGGAAATGAAGATGTTATCTAATGGTTAGCTTTAGGTCACAGAGCTGGCTAGACATGACGCCAACCAGGCAGATGAAAAATGTGCTTAAAAAGTTATTTTTTTCTCTGATTTTCAGCAGAGCCATTTGGCCCTTTGATTAATACTGTTGTCCAACTTTAGCAACTTTGCTTCTTGTGCTTCTATTGGCGTAATTGCTTTTGTACTCTCCATGTTTCTCTCAGCCAAACTCTAAATGCATTTTAATCTCCTACAGGTCTATAAGTGTATTAATGATGTGTATCTTTGTATGTTTGACTTCAGTAATAGTTAAAAAAAAAAAAAAAAAAAGAATCCAAGGAAAATAAATTTAAATCTGTCTGCCAAAAAGCTGGCTGAAACATTTTAATTGCATGGCCAATAGCAGGTTCGGAATTTAGGTCTTCCGTCTATCTTGTATAATTAAAAAAAAAAAAAAAAAGTATCTTTCTGCATTTTTCAAGTGATCTGATTGCTTCAAGGTTTTTTGTCTGCTTACTTTCTCAGAGCCAAGTATCCTCCTGTTTGTGTGGTTATTTTCTTGCAATGTATGACCCTCTTCATTCCTTCTCTGGCTTGTTAAGGTGACTTGTTTCATTAAGAATGTGAGCAATATTACTCAGGCCATGGAGCTCCTTGTTGGAGGTGTTTTATTAGAAAAGAAATGTCAGAGTAATCAGAGTCAAGCTCATGTTTTTCAATCATACAGAACGCACAATGAGAAGAATGACAGCCGGACCGGACCTCCGATCAGTCATCGCGTCTGAGCAGGAAAAATAAAACTAATCCAAACCCAAACCACACACTCATCCCAACTTTAAGCAGGAAAAGTGGGAAATGAAACTAAGCGTTTGCTGTTCTCCTTTTTTGTTCAGTACTAGGTCAAGAAAAGAATGTGAAATACATTGGAAAGATGATTTTTTTGGAAGTTTGTCTCTACCAAGCACAAGGAGAATTAAATTGTAAGATGGTTTGCTGCAGAGACGGCAAATTATATATGCGCACTGATGTTGAGAGCAATGTCCAAACTGATTTAAGAAAATGTCGTCATACTGATGTATTGTTGAACTCTTTCAAGCCTCTTGTGATTTAGCTGATGTATTCTGTATGTCAGTTTAAGTAAACTTTGTTGCCTGGAAAATGAATCATTCTATCACAAAGTTCTGGAAACTAAGGGATATTTTTGTCATAGTCGTTTTAGATCTCGACCTCAAAATATATAAATACACACACACACACACACACACACACACACACACACCACAGCTACAGAAAATGGTGAGACATCTGGTGGCATCATAAAATTGGTTGACACATTAGTGAAGATAAAGACATGTCTACCCCTGGAGTAGGGCCTGGCTAATATTGTAGGTTTATCCAAGGCCAGGGGTCAGTTTTTTAGGCACTATTCAAAGGTGGAAAATGGAAAAATTTCTCTTAATCATTGTATTTGTGTTATTTTCATTTCTCCCCCCAGAATAATAAATACATTAGCTAGGTAATGGCTAGATTTAGAAAAATGTTTTGGCGATCTGGTCTAAATTATTCTCCAACAACGACATGCTGTTCTTGCTGACCTCCAGTGGTTGAATTTCACACCTTACTGCAGTGATGTAGAAGTGTACTCACCGCTATGTCAGCACAATGTCACATCACTGCTGAATGTAGCTACAGGGGCAACAGAGCACATCAGAGTGGAAACTTTGAGCTCAGAGAGGAAATGAAGCACCGCTTTCAGCCTGTTATTAAGTTACTCTTTAAAACATGTAGAACATATTATTGTATTTATGGTAAATCTTTGAAACATGAAAAAGTTTGGACATAGACCAACAAGGTAAATTTGTTTTATTTTGATGGGGCTAAATTGTTTGGTTATGGGCGAGAGTGCTCTTACAGTCCAGCACTAGGCTTTGTTACTGAGAATGGATAAAAAGAATATGACTAAAAACAGAATTGTGAATTCCTTTTCTTGAAATATCTCAAGTGTCTTTGTACTTTTGTAGTGGAATTTCATTGCAGCTCTGTGTACTTGTTCTCTTTCCCCGCGTCTTGTTTTCTTTCTCTTGTCTTAGCCATAAACCTGTTTCTATAATCGATCTTCAGAGCAAGTACAACAATAGCAGTATGTCCCAGCAGGAATATTCCATCCTCCAATCTTAGTTTATCTCTGTGAGACTACAGGTGCACGATAAAGAAATTCTCTGCTGAGAATCATGGAACTGATGCACAAATGGAGAGAGAGAGTATTCACTATGTATGCACCCAAACACAAAGACAGACGTGCCTGCACATACAGGAGGGTAAGTGCGCTCACACAGACACGGTCAAATGTAATCATGCACGCAACCACACACACACACACAAGGACATAAGCACCTATACTCGCAATAAAGCAGCAAATTAATTGCTGTGCTTATCAGTTGACTTTTACTGATTTCCTTGTTAGCCGCTGTAATTATTACAGATGCAAGAGGTATAGCACGGGGTGAAAGAGAGCTAGAGAAAAACAGATATTGAGAGGCAGAGAGAGAGAGGGCGAAGGGATTAAGAAAGTAAGAGGAAGAGGAAGAGGGAGCAGAATTGAGAGTAAAAAAAAGAAAAAAAGGGTGTCAGAGGGATTGAGTCTTGGCAGGTAGGAGAGAGACAAACAGATAAAACTTGCCAGCTTTTAATCAATCACTATAGCTGGCAAGAGTGGTTTCAATCTATCTTTCTCTATCTTTCCTTTTCTTTTAATCTGGCACCTATCATTCCCTTATTCCACATGTGTTTTATAATCCGTACCATCCCCTTTCTTTAATATGGAGGCTAAATTCTCCCTGTTTCCTTCCCCTCTATCCCTCTTTTTATCTGCTCTCCCTGAATCTAAGTCACAACACAGAAACACTGTCATCACACAGGCAGAGAATTGTAACAGCAGGAAAATATGTTTGCTGTTTGGGCTTGTTGAGTTGAATCCTAATGAGCTATCAGACTCTGCAGGAAAAGAGCTTTCCCTCTCTCCTGTCAGGGTGATTTGCACAACTAGAAAATAGAAAATGAGAGAGCCCAGCAGCCAAAAAGGCATTTTCTGGTCTTAGCAGAGGCTGGGTTATTACAGAGGATATTGCAGCAGTCATACCCAGACACAGTGACAGATGTATATCAAGCCAGCTTATCCCTCTGCAGAGATTTCATTCAAATCCAATAAAATACATGACAGACACTTAAATATGACATTAATTTTTAAAAATCTAATGAAACGGGTCTTACCGCAGCCCTTCTGTAACTGCACCATGTCATTGCACTGGCTCAGACACAAAATACCAGAAGCGCCACTGCTGACTTTAAAAGCACAAACAACATCGGCAGGAAAAGACGCGAAGCACACGCAAGGAAGAAAGGAATGAAGGAAGGAAATTAAAGGGAGTACAAGAGGAAGCACAGGAAGGATATTGTATGTTAGTGGGCATGTTGTGAGAGATACAAGTCACATAGCTGCAGGCAACCTTGAGACCTGAAAGCTTTGCTCATGAAAAGTCAACCTCGCTCTCTCAAACAGAGTGAGAGAGAGAGAGAGGAGTGACAAACACAGAGATCTGTCACCCCAACATAGCTGGGCCACCCTGCTCGGTAACCTTGGTAACTCCCTGACCAATGGCTGGTTGGCAGGAGGTCCTTAAGGAACTGTGACACCGACACATGCACGCACGCACTCACGCACACACGCATGCACGCACACAGGCACGAGCACACACACATACACACACAAACGCACACGTACACGCACACAGACAGACAGACAGACAGAGCACCACTGCCTGCAGATTTCTTGTTGGCTGTGATTTGAGAAGGTAAACAGGTGTTAGAGAGGCCTCTCTAAGTTGAGAGCTCACTGACACGTACATACATACACCTACACACACATTGTGAAGCATCTGGGGTGAGGTTCATTGATATGCTCTGTTTAGGCATCATCTTTCCCCATCCAGCTGGCCTCACATTGCTTTACTGGCTAATGAAGAGAGAGGGAAAGCTGGGACATGACAGTGCAGTGTTGAAATCTTTAGACACATCTACATGATTTTACCTGCGTGTTGTTTTACTTCATTTTTTTTTTCTTCCATTTGGGAATGAGGACAGCGGCAAGACGACCGCTGGAGGGATGAGAGAGATGGAGGAGGAGGGGACAGACAAATGAAGGGAGAGGAAAAAAGATAGAAGCAATAGAAGACAGGCTCGCTCACCATCAGTCTCCCATGCTATTACCAATGCTTACTCCTTCTCTGCAGTGTTTACTCACCACCAATCCATCCATTAATCTCTCTCTCCCTCCACACTAGCGTCATCATTCTCACCAACCTTTCCCATTTCTCTTCCCGCTTTTCCTTGTTCTTCTATCTGCCTACCTTTATCACCCTCACTACTTCATGTATCAGTCATCCTTCTCCTTCCATCTGTCTATCCATTCCCCCACACACGTCTCTCCCCTTCTTTAGTATTTCTCAAATGCTTCTCAGTCTGCTTCTTATCTTAATATAATAATATAAGGTTCAGATAATTAAGTTCTACAGTGAGGAAAAATGTGACCCAGCCACTTAACGCATCATTGTCACTGAAGAGTTTAGTCAGACAAATTCTGCCTCTTTTTTTTCTGTCTCTGTAGCTCCTCTCTCTAATGTTTGACTGGGTGTTTTTTTTTAATTTGATGGCTTTTAGCTCCACTGATTAATGCACCTAAGAGATTAAAGCAATATTAAAATAAAAAATGTATGTATTAGTCTAACATGGTGTTAACATTCACCCATATCCTCGGTCGCTGTGCTCGTTCCACTCATTTCTCCTCTCTTTTGTTGCACATCTTCCACATCCTCTTTTCCTCCATCTTCCTTTCCCGCATTTCCACTCCATCTAGGTCTGTGTCTGCCAATTCTTTCTCCATTTCTCCATCCATCCCTCCATCCTTCCCTATCCTTTCTCTTCTTTCTTGTCCTTTTCTCACCCATCTACAGTCACTCCATTTTGAATCATCGTTCAGCCCCTTTCTCCTCCCTTGTCACTCTCTTCCCACCTTCCTAAATCTCTCCATGTCCCTTTCCTTTTCCCCAAGCACCCATTCACCATCCATATCATCTTCTCCTCCCTTCATCTCTCCTCTGCTTTGTGTCAATTGTCCTCCAGAGTGCCATGCTGGCCTCACCCAGGGTCGAAGGATCCAAACAGGTCTTGTTTGATTTACCATCAGCTCTATCTGGCGGCGGAATCAGCGTAATCTTTATCATCAGCACTGAAGTCATTATGGTAAATTGGTGAAAGCCTATAGGCTTATATTTTACAACTCCTTAATTCCAGTCTACAGATATTTGGCAGTGGTAAAGAAATGATGGTAATTTTTATCATAATTTCTGGAGTCATTATGCTAAATGGCCAGATGGTGATATGGAGACATTAAGTAATGGGAGTCGAGCTTGTTACAGAATGCAGTTAAGCATATGCAGGACAAAAGAGGAAATTTGCCATCATCAATGACCTTATACAACATGTAAAACAGGACTGTGTGAGCAGTAGTATCAGTAAAGCATTACAAACAGTGGCCGGAAATATTTAATCGATGTGACATAAGTGTTAGGAAATGAAAACATCTTGACATTTTGGACAAGAAGCACAAGCACACGCCTAAAGGATATTGAAATTGAATATAAGTGATAATACAGGGTGAATGAACCCTCAGTGCTTCTGTTGATTGGTGTGACCTTATCAGCTGAATGGGTCAGATCCATTTCAGCATGGTAATAAACCAAAACAAATCTGAAATTCAAATGCAAGGAATGGGCACTTTTTTTGAGTTTGCAGTAGAAATGCAAAAGTGGTTTGGCTGAGGTAAATGTCCCCCATGCAGTATAATCCAAATATGTACATATGTATGAGGCATTTGGCTTCACACTCACAGTTTCTAACACACCAACCTGCCCTCTTTTCCTCCCCCTGTTTCTTAGCCTTGATTGGCTGTTTGATACATGCATGAGGGAAACTCTGTATTATCTATATTTTGTCAAACGCTTAATTTTCCTTTTCAAAGCTCAGGTTTGGGTTGGAAGGAATGTGAATTCACTGCTGCCATATTTATCCAGTGTTATTTGTCTTTGTTAAAGAACAGGACTTTTAGAAAGCTTTTCTTACTTGATTATAGTTACTGTTGCAGTAAAGGTTTTCTATGCAATTTCTTTTTTCTCAAGAATCAGCCATAATGAGACTTAATAACAACATATAGTGCGCCAGTACATGTGGGAAAAGACGCATTTTCTAAAGTGGAACCTTCCCATAGTGCATAAGGACAGAAAATCACTCAAACTGGCAATCCACTCAACTTTAAAATCACTCAGAAGTCATCAGACACACTTGAGGCCTGACAGACAGTAGCTGTCATATATTCACACAAGGACACTTGCATCAATTGAAACAGGTGTGCGTGTGTGTGCGTGCGTGCGTGTGTCATCAAATGCTGTATGTGAGTATGCAAGTATGAATGTTTTAGCGGTTTGTGTGTTTCAGCTTAAGTGTGTGAGTGTATGGCACACATGTATATTCACATACAGATACTACAGTGCCACTCACTGAGAGATATCTATCATCCCTTCATATGTGATAGTCTATCGCTGGTTTCAGCATCAGCTCTGCTAAAAGGCCAACCTAACATCACATGCACAAAAAAGACTGAGAGGAAAAAAAAAAAGAAAAAAAAAAGACTTCTTTTCCCCTCTTGGGACCATCCAAGAATAAATGGAGTAAACCACAGGTGAGAAATACATTGCCTTAAACGGAGAGCCATTACTTCAAACAGTGACATACAGCACGCCCGTCCTTAATATCATATGTGACACCAAGTTAATGAGATATCAAGTGTGAGGTGCAACAACTCTTAGTTTATTGAGTGCCTTGATCATTGACTGAAATGGGAGAGAAGCGTATATTACCCTGTGACAGGCCTCACCCCTGCAGAGCTTGCCTGGCTTTGTGTTTGTCTTTATAAATCAAGCATATTTGTTCTGGACATACACATATGTGTTTGTGTGTGCATGTATACATATGTATGTGTATATATATATATATATATATATTTGTGTGTGAGTGATACCAGAGACAACTCAGATACTGACCCATTCTGACATATAATATTATTCTGCTGCAGGGGATCGAAACTGAAAAAGGAGAAAATCCATAGCGCACAGGAGACAACGGTGACAGAGAGGAGTAAGAGGTTTATTGCAAAAGAGAAAAGGCCTGAGAGAAAGAGAGGTAGAGAAAGAGAGAAGTAGCATCAGGAAAAGGAGAGAGAGAGCGGAAGAGAGAGAGCATGACACTGAAGGGAAAAATATATCAAGTTCTTAACCTCACAAGAATCAAATATAGCAAAGGGACTGGATTGAAGAAGACAAACACATCCAAATAAATCAAACGCCAGAGACAGAAAACAAAAGATGTCTGAGTCTGACTCACAGGGTCTGTTAATAACATCATGGCCTCCCAATAGCCTCCAGCTTTAAAATTCTATTCCAGGTACTGTTCACTGGCTTCCCAATATATTTGTCAGTATGAGAAAACAGGTTCAACGTCTCCATTTTACAAGAATCTTTTAGGTGATTGTTTCAGTTTTCTGTGTTTTGCAGCAAATTCAGGCTTAGTTTATATACTGTATCTCATTTTTGCAGGCATTTGAAAAGCAACTGAGAACTGGTGCCTTTGACACCCCTTTTTTCCCTCTGTGTACCAAGCTTCAAGGTAGTATTATATTTTAGCTATTTTCTCTGAGAGGAAGATTGATTTTAGTTAGTGAGTACGTAGGCACATAGTATTTGATAGTATCTGGAGTAACGTGAACTTAAATTGGAATCATTTGGTAACATAATCTCAGTTTCATTGGAGGTTAAAATATACAATCAAACATGGCAGCAGCACTGACGCTGTCACTGCTGCAGAAAGAAAACATCAGCTTGTGTTAATGCACCTAAGAGAGAAGGACAGGCATTGGTAAACCACTAGAGAGCACCCTGTAGCCTTTAACACAAAGCAGATGAACAGGAGACTGACAGAGAGACGGAGGGAGGTGCAGAAAGCCAAAATATAAAGAGTATATAATATAAAGTAAAAGAAGAGAAATATATAGAGGGGGGTAAGGGTAGGGAAGTAGTGTCAAAAAATAGAAAGACAGTAACACAGATATTTGCAAATGTTCAGTGGTGCAGTGAGAGAGGTGAAGTGGAGAAACAAACAAACAAAGAAAAAAGAATAAAGGCAGATTAAAATAAAGAGAGGGTGGAGGGAAGAATGAAAGAAAAAAGAAAAAGGAAAAAAACTCATCAAATCAAGAGAGACAGATAGTCAGAGGGGAAGGTCTTTCTCCTTCATGCAGTCTCTCTTGTTGCTGCTGTGCAGTGCTTGCTGCCACTCCAGAGGTGTCACCTCTGTCATGTAGAATTTATCCATGAAAAACAGCTCCTCTCTCCATCCTGCTTATGACCGGCACTTCGTCCGGTACTATCTCTTGTCAGTCCTGCCTGCTCACACTCTGCTGCTACTGAAAAACAGCCTTTGTCGTACGACTTACTCATCATAGAGCATTCAGTCAGCTGCTACTAAGGAACCATCCACCCTTAACACTTAAGCATTGCTCCTGGACATGTGTATCAGTAGCTACAACACATTTAACACACCGTAGCCACAGGACGACTCCTCTTCTCTTACTCATACTCTTTGTTAGTATCACTATTTCCTTTCCTCTTTCTGACACACAAGGATATTAAAAATGAAGGTATTACAAATTACATCACTTTTACTAAATACTATTAAGGTAGGCTTACTTGTGTACATTAGGAAGATAAAACATGGGACCTATCCTGCACTGGAAGTTGCAACAATAGCATGATGCCTGTCAGTGTCTCTGGCCGTGTTCTTGCTGTGAACATGCAAACTCACATCACAAAGGAGGCTCAGGTGATTCCCTGAGTATTACTTTTTAGCTGCTCTTTGGTAGCTGGCTGTAGCACACAGAGTGTAACTGAATTTTCCCACAACCCCTGTAGCCAATCAGTCCAAAACAGCATAAAGTTTGACTTCGGTCTGGTTGATCCCACTGGTGAACTCCGCAGACATTAGTCATTATTTTCATGCTCTCTGTGCACAAAATATCCACAGAAGTGTGATGACACATTCTATCCAGCAATGGCAGGACATTATCCCTCTGTACCATGCTAGTCTATGTTAATGACCTTGTTCCATGCTCACACAGTACCCAACCTTTTTATTCCTCAAAATTGAGCAGACTTGCAGCAGAAATGTCAAGATTTTAGAAGCATTTTAAAACTTTTGTAGAACTTTCAAGGGTTATTTTGTCTTTGGTTCATCTAACACCAATATATATGAATTAGAGATCAAAAAGAGTCTACTTTAAAGCTAACTACTTGCATTTTTATACAGCAAACAAAATTACATTTCACAATATTGAGACTTTGTAATACTTTTACATACTATTAAAAAAAGAAAGACATATGAATGCCAGTTCAGTCAGATCAGGGGCTTTATGTGTTTTGTCACGCCACTGGTCTAAAGTTAAAGAGGATAAATATATAGCCCTGTTTAGCAATAAAAAGCTGACTTATTCATGATTCTGTACACACTATTAAATAGGTACACATGCCCAATAAACACCTATGCCAACAAGCAATGTGTGTGAGTGAGTGTTAATAGTTGTGTGCTTATATGCTGTTATGCACTGCATTTATCTCATCATTTTAAAAACACCACCCGCCAGTTTAATCACTCCTCCCAACACTTCCAATGCTTCCAATGCTGGCTACAGTTCAAGTCTAATATATTCTAAAGGGAGGAGGGATAAAGTGAGGCCCTCACTGGAAGCAAGAAGGGCGATGCAAACAGAAAGTGGGATGCGTGCAAATGAGATGCAGCAGTCAGGTATTTATGATGCTGGGTAATCACCGAGGGAATTAAGCATTTAACCATGCGCATGTTATGTGTGTATCATTAGCATCGTTTAGATAGATTTATCTTCTATCAACACAGACGATCCTGTAGCATGAGCTGTATGTCAAAACAGGAATGAGGCTGTGCTGTGTACAATGAGGATGTACTATATACCACCTAAATCTTTAATTCAATGTTTGTATGAAATACAGTATGAATTAGGGGTAAAGGTTTACAAACAAATGCAAATTTCTTAATGGTACTGACCATAGACTGTAAATAAAGATGGATGTAGCCTCTGTGATGTCACCCATAGTTTTCTCAAGAGCGGTTGTGAAGCTCAGAGTGGGCTTTTTTTGCATCAGGCTGTAAACATGTTTATTTCTGCTATAAAGTTGAACATTTTTAACATGGCAGTCAATGGGGATTGACTCACTTTTGGCGCCAGCCTCAAGTGGCCATTCGAAGAACTGCACTTTGTGGCACTTCTGTGTTTGCTTCATCTGTCAGGCCCGGAGGTTGAAGCTCGGTACTGACATAACATCAGAAAACTTGTAGAGTGATTTTAGTTTGATTCATTTTAGTGATTTTTAATTTTTAGTGCTGCTAGACTGGATTCCAAAACAAATAACTGTCATTACAACACACAGAGGGGGTGTGACTTTGTTCTCTGCTCAGGACACCGTAAAAATATCGTTACACAGAAAGTAGCTGTTCGCTGCTATATCATTGTTTAAAATCTCATTTACAAAACCTTTAAGGACATAAATACACTAAGAGCTGAACAAATATATGTGTTGGGTGCTTCTGTTGGAGGAGATGTTTTGGTTCTTACCCTTACTGGTATCATCACATCACATATATAGTTATGTTATCCCTATCTGCAAAGCAATGTGACGTTATTTACCAGCTACCCATGTAATTCAGTGACAACAATCTTTGTCACATGACTTGTTTTATGATTGGTTTGGACATTTAGCATAATGCTGGGCAGGAATGCTCTCAAGTGAAATTGCTCTTTACATGCAGTACAAATCTTGCAGTGATCAAACCACAAGACTCATTTGGTTTTCAGGATTAATGTCAAGTTATTCCACTGGTGTGCAATGACTTTTATCACCCACCCCCGACACGCATAGTACAAGATACTTTATCTCTCTTCTCTCTTACATTCAGGGCCTGTCCTATCATGTTTTCATGCTGCCTGTCTTTCTAGTGTTGAAAATCTCTCTTCTGCATTTTGCTGCGTGCTGTACATCTTCACCTTTCTCCTCTCTGGTTTAGGAAGAATTAGGATTATTCCTTTGAACTGACAGTAAACATAAACTAAACAACTAAAAATCACTATGATAGTCTTCACACTCACACTCTTCAGTGACAATGCAGAATCCTGTATTTTCTTGTCTCTATATTGTTAACCTTTCCTGGCTCTTCATCTGGACCATAGTCAGGAAGTGCAGGGGAGACTTTACGTTCTGCTCCAGGGCAGAAGTTGACAAAACATGGCTTGGATCATGAAGAGCTACAGCATTTGTTTACTGACAGATAACCTGACCTGCACGTACACTGCACTGCTACGTTTACAGCTATAGTGCTAACATCAAACTGTTAATGCTCCAGTAACCAGCCTCACCGTCAGATATCAATGTCTCTCTCTCTCTCTCTCTCTCTCTAACACCCACTCACTACGCACACATCCTTATGCACTGAGCTGGGAGCTATGCTACTTGTGTAACAATATGCCTTCCCAAATTTCTCAAACTTACTGCAGATCTTGCTCAGAAAAGCACAGAGTAATTTGCTTGTTTACTTGCTACTACCTGGAAAGAAAAGACTGTTTAAGTAATTTTCTAAAGGTTCCCTTGTAAGCAAGTACAGTTTTCACACGCATCTGTGTTTGTGTATAATAATGTGTGCAATATCATAACTGATCTGAGATCAGTGGAAGCTGAGTCAAGGGTAGCTTGGCAAGCACACTAGCTATAGCTAGTCACTGTCAAACATCCCAGGATTATTCACAATGAGCATGCACAAACATCCCAAACATTCTGCTCCCCCCTCTGCTTGACAAGCCCCGCCTTTGTCAACATGACATGGCCGACAAAATGGTAGATACAACAGCTGGTAGTCATCTGAGGTTCCAGAGACAATAACCTACTGCAGCCACAAGATAGCAGTGATTACCAAATCCTTTATGGGACAGAGCACTGTTCTGAGATGTAAGGGGAGATATCGCTTCCACCTGGGTATCATTCTATTCTAAGTCTATTTTTAGCTTTAATGTAAAGTACTGCTGCCTTGCTTATCATGATGGAACTGCCTTACACTACCACACATTTTATATGAAAAAACAGCCAATGCTGACATGTAAGAATTCAAATTTGATCCCCTTATCTCCTACATTTAATATGATTGGTTAACTGTAACTTGAATTACAACACTATTTGAAAGATATGAAATACTGCAGATAATTAGATTCAAAACTTGTTGAACCTGTGATGACTGAAAATATATGCATGCGACAGCCTCAGAGACTGATGCCATTTTGTCCTTACGGTTGATTTCACAATACAACCAAACTGTGTGTTCTCAAAAATGACAAGGTCAAATGTTGGCAAACGTTGGCCTGAATATGAATGCTTTTCACTGAGTAATGAATAACTGCTTTGATGCTTGCACCTGGTCCCCTGTATTCAAAACCTGTCACGGGAGTCACCCGACTCCAACATTTGTTTTACTAACCAGTGATTTTACATGTGTCAGTGGTCCTTTTTTTGAAAGTGAAAATGAATTACAAAAGGAATGACTTACCTTGCGAATGCCTTCTTTTGACTCTTCAACATTATTATCCCCTCCTCCAGTGCGGTTAATCATCCGCCACATCTGGGAGTACATGGGATCTCTCTCAAAGGGGTTCATAGCTTTGGAGCGCACCTGATCATATACTGCAGAGTCCAACACTGTACCATAAGGCAACTCTGTCTGCTTGGATAAGTCCTGTAGAGACCTAGAGAGAGACAAGTGGTGAGAAGAGTTAGTATACACATGGTTTCTAGCCATCCATTCATTTTACCTGTGCAACAAGTACCCACAATAACAATAACACCAACTTGCACTAAATTCTCATCTACTGCAGTGATGACACTCTCTAACATGGCTTTGGGGTCAACAGCCTCCCCAACAATGTAAACGAATGAGGAGTTGATCCTTCTGTACAATGGCAGTCCACAGTAATGAACTAGTGATACATTGTGATTGTAAAATATAACCAGACCCCACGCTTGCACATTCGAGTGGTAAAAAGAGGTAGTATTCACATCGATGGAAGAGGGAATTTAGCTTCTATGACAGCGGCAGTTATGGGGTAATGATGTGATTATTCAGGGAGGTTAGAGTTCAGGTAAACTTAAGGACACTTCAACAACACAGGGTATTCAGCCTTCTGCTCACTCACAACCCCTGGAAGCTCAACTGTATTCCTCACCGAACATTATTCAATGTACATTTAGGACAAAATCAGCATAACACAGATCTACTGTATGTAATGATGTCCACAAAAACAGACAAAACACAAAAAAACTTGTTTGACACAGGGGTGAAAAATTAAAACACTGAAAGCATTTGCACATCCGATGACCTGATTAAATCCCTAGAACTCTGGTGCTTCTGTCTCGGCACTCTCATGTTTGCAGGAGGGGATGTGGTGTTGATGAAGCCTTTGTTATTGATAGATGGATCTAAACTCTCCATGGGCCAACAGAGCTGGCATCAACATGTAATTGACATGGAATAAAAATAGAAAGAAATGGGAATGGCTATGACAAACTAATGAGAGAATAATGAGGGTGGAAAGCAGTTTAGACAGCAGCACTTACTCAGTTCACAGTGTTTGGCTAACTGCAGACAGCTGATATCTACTATGATACTAAGACAAAGGGGGACACTATCAAAGAAGTGGAAATGACAAAAAGCACAAGTCAGTCTGTCTTATACTCTTTTTTTTTCTCATTTCCTTCTCTCTCTTCCTTTCTTCTTGCTCTACCCCTCACCCATAAATTGCCACCTCTGGGGAAATACACAAGCTATTGTTAATTATAACACAACAATGCTAGGGTTGCCTCTCAAAGAGTTTGGCCGCTGAGAAATGTAATGGAGAACCATTACAGGAACTAATTACTGTTTGTTTGTTAAATGGCTGCTACATACCACCCATGGATTTGAGAGACACACATTTGTGAAACAAAACATACACACATAAACACTCAACGTGTCCTGCTTAATGAAGAACAACAAGTGTACAGTATCTTACTTCATTAATTCAGCTGTAATACACCCACAAACAGATTCAACAATGGGCATAAATGTAAGTGGGTACTGTTTGAACTATTACAAGGCTGCTCGCTCAGACAAAAACACATGCACGCACACATATACAAAATAACACATTGACACTTTTTATGGAAGGTCATTGCTCTTTTGGTTCCTCTCTCTCATGCCCTCTCTGCCCTGCTCTATGGAAAAAAAAAAAGATTTTAATGAACTTTGCTGTGAACATGAATCTTTTATTGCCGTCAATTAATCTTTGGCCTTAATAATCTCCCCTCCCCACCACTCCCCTGTGAATATGCTCGCCTGTCAGCACACTCTTTGACCAGGATTCCCCCTTTGTGAATTGGTTTCACTGGGTAGTAATTCTAAGCTCGTTATTCAATGGTGTGTGCATGTGTAGGATAGAGAGAGAGAGAGAGAGAGAGAGAGAGAGAGGGAGGGAGAAATATTTCAACTTTAGATTTTACTGAGACAAAACATCCAGACTGAAAGGCTTTACAGTAGTGTCAGTGATTATAGAAATATATTTATGTCAAAAAAATTTGGTTAATAATTAAACAAGATAATGAGATAACTGAAGAAGAAGAGAGGTAAGAGAAGTGAAAGTCAAATGCCCAGACAGCATCTCATTTAAAGAAGGAAAAGTTAAAGATGGAGTGGGGAAAAACATAAAAGTCTATAATACGTAATTTCAATCAAACAATATTAAATGCCTGGTTTGAATAAAAACACTGACATTTGTTGTCTCACGATATATTATTGTGTGTGCATTGTCTCATGGAGATATGCATTTATGAATTATGTGTTTAATTGTGTTTTTGTGACTTTCTTGTGTAAATTTAATGTCCGTGCGCATGTGTGTGCGCACACACTTGTCTTTCTCTCCTGTGTATATGCTAACTCATTTTGCAACCAATTATATTTCCCCTAAGCAGCTCAATGAGCAAGTAAATGGAGTGAACAGCAGCCAAATGTATCTTGTGACAAATAGTCAGTGTATGTGTGTGTGACTGTGAGAGGGAGACATTGAGAGAGAAAGGCTAGAGAGAGATCATTGTAATTGCATTTTATTGAGAGTATATGTGTGAGTAATATATTTGCTTTGGATTATTTGGTCTTCCTCCTTGAAAGATAATAACATGGTAATAACATGTTTGTAGGGAAGCAAATTTAGCAAAACTAAAAACTGTCTAACCTTTAATGGGAACACAATCAAAAGTTGGTGGTTGTCATTTCAGCTGTTCATTCATTTATTTATTATTTTGCTGTAACATCTTGGGTTGCTCTGCCACCTCAGGTTTTAAAATAGTTTCTTTTTTGCAGAGTCAAACTGCAAACTGGGTATTTCTTTCTCAGAAGCCAAAGGACAAAGCTGATCTTGGCTCTTTGATTCTGTATGGAAATTAATTTGGGTAAAGGCTGTAGAGCCTAAATCAGTTTGTTAAAGTATGAACAAAATGACTGTTGCAGCAATGCAGACAGCTGTGCGACCTGAAACAACAAGCAATCTATGTGGGCTGAAGCCAACTAATGTAGCAGCTAAACATGTTTTTATAGTAAGCTTACCAAGTTTTCAAACTGCTAATTACTATTATTTTTTATCATTATTATTATCATTTGATTGTTTGTGACCTGTGAAGTAATTCAACAGTATATTGGGTTTTATTTGTATGTATTAATCTAACTCAAGTACTGGTGCCGTAAGCAAGGCTTTACATTTACTCATCTGGGAGATGCTTTTGCCCAAAGCAATGTGCAAATGAGTTACAATCCAAGCCACAGTACAGTCAAATCAGATTTCACTCCATTATTATTCCATATGTTATTGTTGGTCGCCATCAAGCAATATCATTTTATGTTGTTACTTTTTCTGTGATTGAGTACATTTTAATCCTTTTCTTTTAATGGCTACTATAAACTGTACAAGGGACAGGGCTATTACAACCTTTCTCAACAGAGGGTGATAAAGTGATAGTGTGACAGTCACTCTTGACTTCATGAGCCTTTAAAAAAGACTCATGAGGCTTTTAAATAAGCAAATGAGCTGCTGTCACTTTGCCGTCTAAAGCTGACCACTGGGAAGCAAAAAAATGCATGCATACATGCAGAGCAGTCGCCTGCCAACATGAGCCTCAACACGCACACACAAACACGCACACACAAGCATGAAAAAAATAAAAAAACACACCTGATTGACTTTATTGGCAATCTTTAGCAACCATTAAATATGACATCTGCCGTATGAGATTGGGCCCTCTCTTCCCTCTCTCAACAGGTGCTGCCTCTTTTCTCCCTTTTTTACCCCTTCGAAATCCATTTCTCATTCTGACTCATCGCCAAAACCCTTCCCCTCTCTCTGCATTTCTTTGCTCCTCCAGTCTCTTTTTTCTACCCTTCCTGCCGTCCTTTGTCTCCTAACCTCTGCCACTCCCCTCCCCTTTCCTTCTTAATCATTTTCATCTTTTCTTCCAAGTGCTTCTTCTCTTCACCTCCACTTTATAATGTTTATACCGTTTTGTCTCCGGCTTTGTATGTCGCACTCGCTCTTTGCTACTCTCCTCACTGTTTTCCTGAAGGATTCACGCTGAAATTGAGGGAAAACATCCAAGCGTGAAATAGTCCAGAGAGGCTTCTGAACGCTCACTTGTTATTTCATTTCCAGGATGAAACAAGGGCATTAATACTTAAAAACCATGTCTGTCCTGATGGCTCACTAAGACTTCCCTGGCCTTCTCTTCCTTTTCTGCCCGTGCATTTGCTTGCTTGCTCTTTTCCATAGCAAACTAATTCACCCTCTCAATCAGTCACATGCAAATGCAATCACTCTCATCCTATCTGGGTAATATGTTAAACATGCATTAACAGATAAAAGTGCACATTAATCGCAACATCACAGTCTCCTTTTTTTCACTCATCTACTCGCTTCATCTTTCCATTCAAGGTTTTGTTATGCTTTTCCATTGCTCTCAGTTTATTCTGGATGTGTTCCCTCTCACCACTCATCCCATCACCCATCTTTGGAGGCCCAAGGCCATGTTGGTGCTGCTGTTTAGGTGGTAATTATGCCATTAATGACCCCAAAAGAGTCAACACATTAAAAATAATGCATTAAAATTTATGGAAATCCTTAATTAGCTCAATGGATGCTGAATGAGGCGGCAAACTGAGAGGCAAAACAAGACAGGCGGAAAAACAAAACAAAAAAAACAAGACGGTTAAGACAAAAGAAAATAAGAAAAGTGATTCTTTCTTCATTTTCCAAGGGAATGGACAGAGGGACTTCAATAAAGGAAAAATAAACTGTGAAGAAAAGAGAAAGGAGTCAAAGGTAAACCAAAGAAAAAAACGAAAGGGGTCTGCCAAAGACATTAAACAGAGAGAGGAAGACCACTACAGAGAGACAAACTGACAGAAACAAATTAAGAGACAGATAGTGATTAGATTCAGAGAAATAAATGTTGTTTATTCCAAAGCTAAGCACAATTGACTGTGGCACTGCCGGGCATAGTGGATGCTTTGGCATGCTGATTAGTCCAATGAGAGATGAGCGTTTCCTAGTGCCACCAGGAGAGAAGCTGGCAAACATATTATCACAAGGATAGATAAACAGAGGGCACAGAGCTTAGGGAAATAATATGTGTGTGTGTGTGTGTGTGTGTGTGTGTGATAGCAGAGCAATGAGAGTAGAAGGCTGCCAGTTTCCTTGATACGTTCTCCGCAACCAACCTGAGAGAAACATGCAAAAACACTCTCTTCTCACTTTTGCTTTTGCCTCATTTTCTCTCTATGTCTTTATCTTTAGTATCTACACACACATACACACACAGGCATGCGCGCACACACACATACGAAGATAGATACAAACTTGAGGCATACAGGAAATTACCATCCTATGATGGGGTGAAGAAGGAGGAGGTGTGAAAGGATTGATAAAGTGGAAGGATAGGGTAGTAATTGTGTGTTTGTGGGTGTGTGTTGCCTGCCTAGTAGAATTGATTTCCACACTGAGCAATAGACAAGTAATGACAATTTGTCATGTACACACAATTGTTCTCAACTCCGTGTTGAGTATGATCTGTGTTTGTGTGTGTGTGTGTGTGTACAATCTGGATACTTCTGTGGCCTGCGGTTACCTTTCTTCACATTATGGAGCTGGTGCATCTGTGTTGATGTAATGTTCAGCTTTAAAGTAAAACAAAATATGATCAATATTGGTGATGTGTAGGGTGGATTGGACACTTACTGTATAGAGTTCTCTATGCGTGTGATGGTGAGGAAGGCTGCTAGATTGGCGGTATATGAGGAGATGACAATTAGAGCAAACATCCACCAAACACCCATCATCATCCTCGTAGCTAGAGTGGTATAGGGCACCTCTCCACCTGTAAAGAAAGAAAGAAAGAAAGAAAGAAAGAAAGAAAGAAAGAAAGAAAGAAAGAAAGATGTTAAACAAATGCATAGTAACAGAAAAAAGACATCAGCTCATACAATCAACTCTTTGCTGCAGGAGAAAAAGCTGTTGGAACAGCAGAGCACATCCTGAAAGATTATGTTTGGATTAACAGATCTGATCTGATGCTTTGGCACAGATCTGATCATCACATGGCTACATAAAGGGGGAGAAACTGCAGAGAATTAAGAATTGGATATATGCTCTTCAAAAGAACACACCTTTGAGATATGATAATATTTATATATTGAAGTAAAGCTGGCCTGCGCAGACTGTCTTCAACTCTTTGGATATGTCTTAATGCAGTCACTCTCAAAACACCAGCTGGCATAACTATTTTGTAACCTGCTATTGCAAATTAAACTGATAAACATCTTTAATCAACAGAATGCACAAATGTTGTCAGGCCTTCCCATTAGGATTTAATGCTGCCTGTAGCACACTACAATGAAAAGTGGCTTGTCCGTTTGCAAATATAAAACCTCTTTATCCCTGTCTTGTGTTATAAACAGCTTTTGTTGCCTTGTCCCCTGAAATCTTGTTGTGCTACAGTAAAAAAATCTAACTGCCTCTGCTTCTGTGAACTTCAAAAATGGCTGTCACGCTACCTTTGGCCCTCACAAGAATAATAACTAACATTTACCTTTAGCCTTCCCATACTTCTCCGGTAGAGTGTGTGCTAGACCCTCTATTCAAACACACACTTACTGATAGTATTGCATTTAGACACATTTGGGTACGCTTACCCAATATACACACAAACACATGCAGTAATGATTGATTTGCAGCCTATGAGCTCTTACTCGCTGCCGTTATTGTAGCCTGACAGAAATTAGCCCCATTCATCGTTGTAGCAGGGGATCACAGCTACGTCAGCTCAGACCAACAGGCACTCTCCTCGCCCCCACCTCCTCCAGCCAAGACTCAATAATATATGTGACACCCACATAATCCCATGTTCCCTTTCTCTCGCTCCCCTTCTCTTTCTCCACTGCATTCTTGCTTTTGCCATCTTCCTCTCAGGCCTTTTCTGCACTGCTGATAGCATTTGATTTAATTCAAACTGGTTATCTCTCTCCCTCTCTCTCTTTGGTTTTACTGTATCTTTCTCAAGCAATACATACATTTGCTGTTCACATCAGGTTTTA
This sequence comes from Seriola dumerili, assembly GCF_002260705.1. Lineage (NCBI taxonomy): Eukaryota > Metazoa > Chordata > Actinopteri > Carangiformes > Carangidae > Seriola > Seriola dumerili. Next base: position 2,732,160 of record NW_019174545.1, on the reverse strand, counting down.
TCACAAGCCCGGAGGACGAATAATGTGCAGCTCCTACTGTATATTTAGTTTAAATAATCCCTGTGCCATGTTTGCCTGTGTCTTATTCCCCCACTGGTCTTTCCTTTGATACTGTAGGCTTTCATGTAGAACAATACGACATCTTGACTTCTGTTATATGTTGTTGATATTAGCTGGTCTTCTGTAGTTAAGTGAATATTTTCTCTGCATGTACAGTGGTAATGAAATCATTTTTTAAATTTCACCTGCCATATATTTTCATCAGGTATTCTAAGTGGGATTGACGTGTTTTAAAAGAATTGAGAAAACATTCAAAGACACATTTAAAAGAAAACACACAATATACACGCAATAAAGACTGGTGCTGTCTTTTGTGTGTATTTCTTTCTAACTGCTTTCTCATCTAACTTGAGCTTTTTCTCCAGATTTCAAAAACTTGCACTTTGGTCTTTTAGATGGCTCTGTAAATAAATATAGAAAATAATGCAGAGTACCTTTATTTTGTTTAAGTTTTGTTTAAATTTAAGTTAATGCTGTTAACTATTCATAAGATACAATTGTGGATTTGAATTGGGAAAATGAACTGAATCTTTTCCAAGGATAAATGCAACCAGCAGGCAGAGATGCTTCTTTCCTCATAACGTGGGCTGCCAACAAAATGTCCAAATATATGCCAAACCGTGACTGCAGTATCTTGGACTTCAATAGCTTCTAAAACATGACCTTTGTGAATCATTCCACCCGCAAAAGGTATTTTGGGCTTTTGGGTTTCATACCGGCAATATCCATGGAGGACCGATTAAGCTATCAGAAAAAAACCTATTGTTGAGTTTCAGAACAATTTTCATGTTGATTTCTGGCTGCACAAGTGACTTTTATAAAATTTTTAATGCAGCTGGGAAAATGGCTCAGTTCCGACATTCGAATGTTCCAAAATTTGAAGGTGAGTATGCTTTGGTTAGTTTTTATAGTTCTCTCTCTGTCCCAGGACAATGTCTGAATCAAATATAGATCAACTGCAACTGACTTTTTGAAAAGGTCATTTTGTTTTCTGCTCTTAATACGTGTGTGTGTGTGTGTGTGTGTGTGTGTGTGTGTGTGTGTGTGTGTGTGTGTCTGTGTGTGTGTGTGTGTCTGTGTCTGTGTGTGAGAGAGCGATTGGATTTTGATTTAATATTTTTTATATATTTATTTCTATATTTAAAGGTTCTACTATGGACTTAGATACCAGATCTTAAACTGTTGTTTGTGGGCGTTTGTCTCACTCTATGCAGCTGCTCATGTTACTGAACATAAAGCACACCTGGTTTTTATGGTGCCATGCATTCTATTTCTACTGTTGGCTGTTCAAATTTTCCTGAAGTGAAATTACAGTGTACTTACTTTTAAAATACTTAAGTATTCAAACATACATTTTACTTCACATCAACACATTGTTGTATTGTTACAAGGTATTGACAGAACCTGAGGACTTGAGTGAATTTTCTTCAACATGGCCAACATCACAAAAAAGCACTGCTACTTTTGAGTTTACAGTGCTGTTTAGAGACAGAACATGATCATTACTTTTACTTATGTTGTATGACACTGTGTAACATTGTGTTGACACTAAGAGGGCATGATTCATCAGCGTCTCACTTGCTCTAAAGTCTGTTTTAAGATTATCCAACAACAGGAATAGGCAGACAATAAAAAAGACTCTTTACTGTTTATTTATTAATCTTTTTTTTGAGAAATAATGGACGTGAAATATGAATGCACAAGTTACTGAACTTTTACAGCCATTACCATCATATAAGCTGGGTACTTGCAAACAATGTATTGCCCTATCAATTCATCTCTACTACAGTATAAGGTCTCATTGGAAGCATCGTTCATACTGTGCACTGTGAAAAACCATCTTTCATACAGGAGAATACAACCAGATGGATGTCACAACTGAGAAAGAAAACAGGCAGTCAGCGAACCCTTCAAGTCAGTGAGCGGTTGAGTCATATGTCATGTGCATGCATATGTGCAAACATGGATAAACACATTTTGCATGTTTTCAAAAACTGTCCTTTTCCAGTACTGTCAGCAGCACCATGAGGATGAATGACAGCAAAGAAAAAAAATGTTGAACAATATGCATGCTGTGTATTAGAGGTCTATGAGAAAGCAGCCCTCTAAAGTCTGAACTCACCATGAGGTTTCAACTGACCCTGAGTAACACCGCCTTCCTTGAAAAAATATGCTTTCAGAATAGGCACCGAAATCTGATTGGCTGTTAAGCAGTGATGACCACAGATTAATTTGATTGCTCTTCTGTGGGAGTTCCTTCAGTGAAGCAAACCAGGACAACTAAGGAAAGCTATACTGTGACTCTTCTCTGTTGGTTTCAGAATAAAGGTGCTTTTCTTCGAGACATTCTAAAAGGCACCTTTAAAGTTTACCTACGGCTGTAATCCTAAAAACTATTGTCAAAGCTAACAGAGTGTATGCCTGTGTGTGTATGTTTATGGATTCCAGAGGAGAAATAGCTAGCATGAAGCACCTTTTGTGGTTGCCAGGTTGGCCGATTCAAAGGTAGCTTATTGTGTCACCTCAATATATCTCTGCATTCTTACCACCACATCTCCCCTGCAGCCCCTCTCATTCTCTGCTGTGTTATCCTGTAGCTACGGGCAAACAGCATTCCTCTATTTCTTCCTACTCATTCAAAAATCTACAACTGAAGTTAAAAAGGACCATACCATGGATTTAGCATATTTGAGCCCAATTATTTAAACTCACATGGACTACTTTGAAGCTAAGATTTTGAAATATAGTTTTGCTACATATAATAATTTTAATGTCTTTTCCCCAACTTGTAGGTCACCATTGATCTTCATTCATTCCAGACCCTAATTGCAGGTTTACTTCCTGTTGGCCTTTTTTGATAGGCTGAGTCACTGGATTGCAGGATGTCTACATAACTGACTGGTTAATTAGACAGCTGGCAGCCTGACTGGCTGGCTGCCTGCTCCCTTGGCTCTGTGGTTGACTGACCAATTGTATGAGCTGGCCGAAAGGCTCGCTTTCCCATTTTTTGATTCGTGACTCGTGATTTCTGCAGCTTTTCTCATTCTCTTCCAATTTCATGATCTAATTTTGTGATTGTCTGAATAGATTGATACCTGACTAGATATAGTGATTTTAGTTTTTTTTTTTTTTTTTGTGTGTGTGTGTGTGTGTGTGTGTGTGTGGGGGTGGTTCTAGTATTTCCAAACCTATTTATTTCTTTTGATTGTGATGAGCACTGGTCTCTTTAAATAGTAGTCAGTAGATGATGTTTTTATTTTTGTAGCCATCCTGGAAGGGGTATCGCTAAGCATTTATTGTCCTTTTCTACTAATGGTGTCTTTAAAAATCAATAGTTACATAAAATCTGAGAGCTGCTCATCACCACTACATCACCACACAAACTGCTTAGCAGACTGGCTAGTAATTAGTCCTTCCTTCCCTTCCTAGATTCCTCTGTTTTTATTAAAAGATTCTCTCTGACACTTCCTCTGATTTTTCATTCTCATCTCCTATCTTCCTGCCTTTTGGCTCTTGTAGCTAAACAAAGACACAAACACTGATGCGTGTGTCACTGTTTCATTGTCATTGCATGCACTGAGTCAGAGGGAAAGAGGGATACAATCAGGTATACACTGAACAAATGACTACTGGACTCAACAAAAGAAAGAAGTTTGATTAGTGTAGCTTTAGCTTTAATGAAATCCTGTAGTGTACATAAAGGTTTCACCAGAATTAACTTGTTTCAACAAAATTACAGCTAGCAAGAAGATTAAGTATATAAGAGGACCAGACATGACTTTCATCTCTCCGTCTTGAGACAAACTGAGAGGAAGGCGACTGGGCCAAAAGGCTCTTGAGCCTGCCTGTTTACATGCAGCAGATCTGACGGGTTGACTAAGAGGCCAAGAAATTTTGTTTAGAGTGAGGAGAGTAGAGAGTGGTAAAAGGAGCATTTTTAGTGGTGCCTTTTTTATCTATTAATTGTTCTATTTTTTGATGTATTTGTATGTACTTTATCTAAATGAATCGAACATAGGGAGTTTCTGGTCTTTGAGTACTTGGTCAGGCGTATTTTTCAGGTTTAGGTTAGCAGTGTCCTGTGTGCCTGTTGGTAGATGATCTGTTGAGAAACCTTGGGGCAAGTACAGGACTTGGCATCAAATGATTTTTTTTTTTTTTTTTTAAATTGTACAATGAGGAACTAAAATCCCAGTACATTTTACTTATATCAACAAGTTTTATATTATCTATGAGTAACAGTCTATGACTTGATCATAATATTTTGTTTCCTTTCATTCCTTGGTTAAGGAAGCACAGAATGTTACAGTGGCAACAAACTATTTTTATGTATAAACCCTTTTTTTATTTTTTATTTTATTCATAAAAATGCCAGAATATGACAATTGTATAGAAATAATGTATAATATAATATAATATTAGCTTCAGCTTCCATTTGCAATAGTACAAAATAGATGATTATTTTGCAGCTGGTACTTTTCTAGTGGACAATTTGTCCACTATAATTACAACGGCGAAAAAGCTGCAATTGAAGGTGCGACCTGAAGTCATCAGAAGATAACAAATTTGCTCTTTACCATCTCAGACTCATCATACAACCAGTGCTGTGCTATATACAGGTGTTTTTGTAAAAAAAAAAAAAGCTGCATGACATCAATATGTACTGCAGAGAGGTTTTAGAGAGGAGATGTTTATATTCTCAGGAAAACATCCACACTTCAGTGTAAAGGAGACAAAAGGGGTCAACTGGAAGAAGTGACTGGACAAATTGGGGATAAGAACTAGCTCTGTTATTGTGCATGACCTTCAGACAACGGCCTCCATACTCTTCACCTAATGCTGTCAATGTAAACAATCACTGTCAATCACTAGTTTATTGTGCTGAAGTGTTGTGAGAGGTGCTTGAGGCAACCACTTGTGAGGACTTGTGGCTCTGTAATTTCATCCCACAACAGTGTCAGCAGCAACATGTGTGAATACTCAGTCTCTCTTTCTACTTTCCACAGCTTCAGACAGTGAGGAGGGTACACAGTGTCTGTCCACCGCTCTGGAAATCCACTTCTATCAAAGGCACCATCACTTTTTAAAATCTACATTCCCACTGCCAACCGCTCTGAGGCTTCCCTTCAGAGTTACAGCATCACACTCCAGTTATTCTTGGATGAAAGAAGACTAGAGCAGATCATTAGAGTTTTTTAAACGAGGAAAGGAGAGCTGGAATATGTTCAGCTGATGTCAGCTCCCAGTCGGAATCACTGCAATCTTGCCACAAAATGATGTAACAACTTTTTAGCTACAATTTGGACAATTTCATTCTTTCACAGCCCTGAAAGTGTCTAACTGAAGGACATTATGGTGTGGTCGGACAGTGGTAGGTCCAAAACTAATCAGCATGTGAGAAACCACTTGCTAGTTGGTCTCTATATGTATCAGGCAACTTAACCGTGTGTTTACAGATTAGGCACAAAACAAAAGTTGAAATTCGACATGAACTGAAATTTTTAAAAAACAAAAAGAAATAATTCATTATTTCTCAAATTTTAGGCTCTGGTTCAAAGGCAAAAGCATTCATAGAGATTATTGTCCTCGCTGCAGTCAGTAACATTAGCTGTCATATGTTTTTACGAGCTTCTCCAGGTATGAGAATAATATTGTATTCCAGGAGGTTTGGCATTAATGAAAAAATAAATTGAGGTACTGAATTTCTGCATGTCATGTTTTTTTCCATGCCTAATATTACACATTTTTATTTTGTACGACACTGATCCAAACAAAAGCTGGACGGGGGTTTCATACAGGTTACTAAAGAAGTGATGGATGACAGTGCTGGTAAGAATCACTCAGAGTGCAGTCTGCTGGACTGGATTTCCTGCTACAGTCGCATAGAACTTGCATATGTTGGACGGCAAGATTTATTACATTATTCAGCATATTCTTCTCTAGATGCCGCACCTTTCTGTCAAACCTTTCCACATTTGTGCTCTGCACACTGTGCACATCATGTACATACCAAAGGGACAGGCATACATCATTTCAAGGTCAGGAAAATATCAACATGTTACAGCACTGCTCACATTTGTCTTTGCACTGTCAGAAAACAGAGCCCTGCTTGATGGTAAACTAAAGTTCTTTGAATCTTAAATCATTGTAAAACAGAAAACATAAGCTCTGTTTTGATACGTTTCAAACTTACATCTGCTATCTAAATAATCACACTCAACAAACCTTGCCGATCATCCAGCTTATAAAACATCAGGTCTTTATACTTTCTCTAAAACACTGAAGAAAAGCTTTTCATGTCACAAAATTCTGTAAATATGTTTTCTCAAAGCTCTCAAATTCTTCAAACAAAATAATAATGTCTACAGCCTCTCAAAGTCTCTACTCTCTCTGTTCAAAGCAACACCATCTCATTAAAGAAAACACATTTTCATTATCAAAGCCTCAAAATGTTCCATCATTCAATCATTTAACATGATTACTCATTTTGTATGACCATGTGTTGTGCTACTTTATCTACTTTGATAGTAAGAGGCAGAAAGAAAGTAGAAATGGTAAAAATAACATATTTTTCACATAATGAAAACTGTTTTCAGTTATAACCCTCAATATGTTAGTGGAAGACTGTCCTTAGCAGCTTATTAGCGCCTATAGTTAGACTCTATTGTGATCTCTAAGTCTGGAAAACAAGATTTCCTTTCAAATGTAAATCAAAACAGTGCAATATCTACAAATATGGGCAATGTAATTAACACTCTGCATCGTCTCCAGGCAACACAGCATGTTTGATTATGATAAAATGTTTTTGCATGGCACTGATCATATGAGAGTGGCAGTGATGAGCAGATTTCTTAAGTTACAACAAAACTAAAAAAGAAATAGAAAATCATTATAACTGCAGCATTACCACACCATTTGCAATGACTTTAAAATGTAGGGCTCAGATTACCAAAGGCTCCCAAAGAACCTTGATTGTTGTGAAAAGATGTTGGGGCAGTCTGAATAATCCAACAATGAAAGTCAAACTGTAGGCTGTAAACTGTGTTTTGGCTGCTATTGATTTCTTTTTTGTTTGAGTCAACAAATTCAGTGGCTTCACAAGGCAAATAAAATTAAAGCCAAACACACATGTGCACACGCACGCACACTATCTCTCTCTCTCTCTCTCTCACGCGCGCGCGCGCGCACACACACACACACACACACACACACACACACACACACACACACACACACACACACACACAGTATATAAGGTTCACACCAAGATTGTGCACATCGATCACCACACACAAGCCAAATAAACATATGTCTACACACTACTGTTCATTTGTTTTGAGTGAAATAAACAGGGACAGTCAGAAACAGGGATGAAAAATTAGTCAGGTACAAGAGCTGCTGTTTCCTGCAGGTTTGGCGCACAAAATTATTCTTTAAGCCAACTCATCTGCATCAAACGCATTCACTGGTGTTTCTCTGCCTGCCTGCCTCCCTCACTTCTTCTCCCCGCCTCTCTAAACCTCTCACTTCTCCTCTGCTCCTCTGCTCTTTCCCCCATCCTTGTTGACATGCCGCAGTTAAAGGTAGCTCCAGATGAGAGCAGCTTTGAAGCCAGTGGAGCAGTGGGCACATCCAGGAGAGTTTTATATATATGTGGCTTTCTTGTAAAGCTTCAAATCTCACCACTGAGCAAGCACCTCCACTCCCTCAGATTATACCCCTCTGTCGTCTGATGGCTTGTAGGAATCGTTACTTAGTTTTTTACCATCTATTTCTCCTCTAGCACCCCAATCGCTCTCGACTGATGGTGTCCCAGTGATTATAAAAAACTTGGGAAAGACATATTACGGTGTTGGGGCCAGGGTAAAGAGGGGAAAAGTGAGAGAAAAGAAAAATGGAGGAGAAGGATGACAGAGTGCATGCATCCCTCCCCCAGTGCTTCTCCTGCCTTCCGCTCTTCAATCTCTCCATTGTGCATGTGCCACCTCTAATACCCCTGGCTATCAGCCAAAGCGAAGAGGGATTTTCCATGTGGTTAGCAATTTTTTCAACCCATCAAGTGCCACCATTATAAGGATCCAGCAGACCAGTAATGTTGTGGATTTGAGCTAAGATGCACAAAGTTTACGATTCAGAGATGTGCCTAGAAGTATCTCCCTTCCCAGCACGCTCTCTGATTTCTTATAAGAACCTTGGACCATCATCAAAACGTGATGGAAGAGTAGAGTGGTTAAGGCATGTTTGTGTTTGTGGTATGTGTGCTTTTAAAAGCTTTTCAGGAAAATGGTTAGGATGATGATGAAAAGACATGAAGACATTCATTAAAGCATGTGCATGCACCACATACGTACACTCACCAAACAAATTGGATCAGTGGGAAATAATCGAGATTAGCTGGTTTTCGTTACAGCTGTGGCTAAGTGTTTTTACTTGCTAACACTTCTCCGCATGTTATTTTATATATAATATCATGTTTTGTATTAAATTCCACCAACTTGAAAAGCTGATAGGAGTTGATTGTGTAGAGGTCAAAGCTATCTAACTTTACTGCATTTACAGGATCATCAACAGCAAGAGGACTTTTAATAGAGTGAGTTCAATATGAATGTCATGTTACAGGAAAGGTCTTGAATACACTCAGCATAACAAACACAAATTGCAACCAGCAACCTAACAAACAAAGTTAAATAAACTTTTGTTTCTCCTCTATTTGTTATTGGTGTTTCAGCTGCAAAAGTAGTCAGAACTTTAATTTGCTGTGTGTCCATATAATGTAAATAAATCAACATTATTTACATATTCATTTCGTTTTGTTATTTGATAGAGACAATATGCAATATATACAGTATATTGCACCAGATATAGTGTAGCTAAAACAAAGTCTCATGTGTGGTCCCAGGGCAGCACGGAGCGAGACGCAGCTCTCCGAGGTGAGCACTTTAATTTGTCTGTGTTGCATACAGAGCCCACATAAAGAGAATAAATCCACATTAGTTAGTGTATAATTTATTTCCCTTACATACAAAGCGCAACATGTGCTGGAGGAGTGTCTGTATTATGGTAATTGCTTCAATAAAGTTATTAATATTCATGAAAGAGACATTAATATTTCATATTGCCAATGATTCACCTCTGATGTTGACAAATTGTTCTGGACCCTGTTGGCACTGACATTTGCACTACATACAGACAACCATGTATAGTAATACACTAAGTAACATACAGCTGAATACACATGTACACTTGTATCTGCATACACGAGAGGCGTGAACACACATACAGACAGACACATACACACAGTGAAAGACTCTAAAGGTTTCAGAGGGAAAATATTGTTTGCAATTAAATGAAATAAAGAAGAAGAGAGGGGAAAAGTTTCACAGCATGAATGTAAAAATTATACGCATACTGATTTGGAAACTGTTTACACTAATGTCAGGGACATCTTACTGGAATGATACAAAACAAAGCAGCTGTCTACTACTCGTTGTTATTAACTTAATTAAATTATGTTTTCAGTATCTTTGCATATTAAATACAAATAGGAGGAGATCAAAGAGAAGACAGAGTCAGTCTGAGTGTGGGAGAAGAAGAGGGTCAGAGGGAAACAGCCAAACTGGTGAGGAGCCCAAACCAGAAACCGTCTAAATGGATTAAATAAGCCCTGCGTACGTAAAAGTGTGTGTTATACAATTGTTTGATCTAGTTATATGCTGGGTGAACATGCTACATAATTTCTGCAGGACACAGATGTTATACAAATAAACACTTGTTGGTCATCTGCTCCCTCGCCCCCATTTTGGAAATGTAATGTACAAAAAAAAAAAAAAAACCCAAACACACATTTACCTGCAAACTGCATCTTTTTTGTTAAACAAGTGCAAAAGAAGCAGTCAGGTTTGGGATGCAACTTTTCTGGATTTTGGGAAAAAATTATTAAAAAAGGCAATACCCTGATGCCACTTTATAAAAGGTATGAGCATCAGCAAAGTAATAAAAACAAAGTTCAAAGTGAATTGGAAAATCAAAACTATAGCTAACTAACTGGGCAACAAAAGTTCCATTTTACAGACACAGACGGACTAATTCTAACTATGCAGTGTGTGAGAAAAGATAACAGTAATTGCAAAAGTTAGAAAAGTTACAATTCTACTCAGTTTCTGATTTTTTATCAATTAAATTTGAACAACATAAAATTGAAATGCTGATTACTTCACTGCAGAACTCTACAATATATCATTGAATTTTCTTAGTTGGTACAACCATTCACTTTGTTCTTATTTAATGCATTTGATGTAAAAAAAAAACAAAAAAAAAAAAAAAACCCTTTCTTTTAATCCAAAGAAGGTGAAAAACCGAAAAATGGGAACATGTAACCTTACCCACAACAGAGTGCTTTAAAGGATTAAACCACAGCAGACCATTTTTTTTAACAAACACCACATTTTGTAAAGCAGAAAGATGTCTTGGTACATTTAAAAAGTAAACAAAGTGCTGCACTCTATTCTGAAGAATATCTCTCTGTTTGGAATTTCATTTCTATGCAACATCACACTTCAGAGACCAGAGAACAAATTCTGCTCAGAATTTTGATTGTAATATGTCTTTAACTCTATCTTTGCAGAGTCGACATGTTCAGAAAATGACTTAAGTTAAAAACCCACAAGAGTTCAATGTGTGTAATAAGAACGAGTTTCAATATGACTTCATGGGAAAAAAAGATATTCAAATTGTACAGAACCACCCTGAGGGGGAACGCTGAAATGGGGTTCTGTACTCACAGCGGTTAGCTCGTGGAAGTCGGCTCAATTTCACAAAAAGGGAGCAAATTATAAAAGATTGAAATGCAAATTATTCCCCCACTTAGCTGCGCTTTGGAGCGTGCTCACTATGCAGATATCTGCTATGTCTGTGTGTGAGTGAGAGGGACGTAGTGTGTGCAAAATAGAACGAGACTCTCTGTGCTTACGCCTACGTGCTGTGTATATGTGTGTGTGTGTGCGCGTGTGCGTGTAGTCAGGGGATACAGATAAAACTTTACATTATTTCATTTCACCCTTGTCGTCCCTATGGAAGATAGTACAGTTCATGTTTTACATCTGGACAAAAAGGAGAGCTGAGAGTGTTTTGATGGCCCTTCACTGAGAATTGAAATTAATTGGAAAGGGCAACTTTGTAAATCGATTTTTCTGGCAGTTTTCTTTAGGTCTCCCTCGCTCTCTCTCTCTCTCTCTCCTTCTCTTGTTGGCTTTGAAATTTTGCTTGTAATTATGTTATTTTTGGAAAAGAACTACACTGAGAAGGGCACTAACACACAGACAGACGCATACCATACCCAGACAGCCACACTTACTCATTCCCTCACCACAACACGCACATGTACACACACCTTTTCAGTATTTGGAGCCATAAGACAACTGATTGGCTTTGCTCAAAAACACAGTCATCAGAATCCAATACCTGCTATCACAGAACCAGGGAAGGAAGACACTGATGTTTGTTGCATCAATTACAATTCTGCTTTCTGACTTTTGCGTTGGGTCTGTACTGTTTTACTGTGTGCTGTATATCTTTGGGTTTGATTTCTTTTGAACTTTCACTCTCCAGAGGCGAAATGTGCCGGTTATAGCCTCTGTGCAATCACAGAGTTGTGACACAGCATGCACCAACTCCGTTTGATTTAGATTTTTGTAAACTCAAGATGTAGGACATTTCACTGGCTTCCAAAATGCCTTGTGCACAAAGTGTTTTCTACAGCTTTACTAAATTTTCAGTCACACTGACTAAATATATCCTTTGGCAAAATTATCCTAAACTTAACCAGACTCACACACACTTGTGAGTTTGTGTGTCTGCCCTTCAGAGACACTCTGACCAACTTGCTGCATCATCGCTTGTAAACATTCATTAAATCTGACTGCTTTTTGGCCCTGAAGCACTCTTTTTATATTCCCTGGAATGAAATAAGGTAGAGCAGCCAGTGAAGGTCTGGTCTACATTGGGCCAAGTGTGGAGACTGGCGATAAAGCCCAGGTCTTTTTGTGTGTGTGTGTGTGTGTGTGTGTGTGTGTGTGTGTGTGTGTGTGTGTGTGTGTGTGTGTGTGTGTGTGTGTGTGTGTGTGTGTGTGCGTGCGTGCGCGCATGTGTGTGTTTGTGTGTATGGCTTAGTGTGGTAACTTCCTAATGCCCTCCTAGAATAGCTCGGGTAGGAGTACGGTGACTCGGTGTGTGTGTGTGTGTGTGTGTGTGTGTGTGTATCATATGCAGAAATTGCTTGACATTGGACTTATTACAGAAACACTCTTTTCTCCTCTTCTTTCCTCCTTTCTTCAAGCCTGATCAGCACTTTTGCCTCCTTTCCACAGTTGAAAGGAACATAAAAATGATGGTGTCAGCAGAAATTTCTTTGAGCTTATTTACAGGCTGTGTTTCCCTGCTCGCCTCCTATATATGGATCAATACAATCTGTGTATAATATAAGGCTTACAACAGCCAACGGGGAAGTCAAGGCTGTGTGTGCGTGAATGGATTCATGTTCATGTGTACGTGGCCCTTTTCATGTATGTGTACACATATTTCTAAAGGGCAAAAATAAGGGTTTTTCTTGCCTCAAGACACACGACAGTATACAGCTAATCCATAATATCTGTGGGTTTTTTAAAAAGTGGTGATGAACGAAGCTATTTCTTAATATCTCATCCTGACATTCTTCATGGGAGAATAGGAAACATTAGTAACAAGTAACTTCTGTAAGGCATGTGTTCATGAATATCCTCCCTGCCCACAAACTGACGTTGAATCTCAAAGCACTTCTTGAACAAAGAATGAAGTAAGAAAAAAAGTCAGACAAAAACTGATCTAACTCTTATTGGTGTCTGAAACCTATAGTAACTATGAATCTCACAGACAAACAAAACACAAAGCCAGTCAGTTTGGATCCAGGGCTCTAATCGCTCTTCATTTCTCTCACCAAAACACACACAGTGGCACATGCATGTGTGTCCCCCATACACACACACACACACAGGCACGCACGCACAGTAAATTCAGCTAGCAGCTACAGTGCTGTGGTCTCATTATAGGGGACTGTATGCAGACTGTGTCTTGTTCTATCAAATCAATAAGACCATGCTGCCTTCTGAGTGCAACTTCTGACAGATGGCTCTCTCAGCAATTTTCACTTGACTAGGGCAATTTGTATGTGTGTCTTGCTATGCACGCATACTAAAGTCTGTGGGTATGCTTGTATTTCTAAGCCCTTACACTTGATAGTGATTGTGTTTGAGTCACTCATATTCAATTTTAACAATGTCATTCTCAATTTTTCACAGCTTTCAACCCACATACCACACACCCACCGCACTCCTCTCCAACGTCTCTTCTTTCTCTTCCTCCCCCTTTTTCTCAAGGGCAGCATGTCTCACAGTGAGAATATACACAATGTGCAACTTCTGAGTTCCCACTATAATTAACCAGTAAGTCACACATACTGTAAACACCATAATTGGTGTATGTTCCTTGGTTTTCTGCTAGTGTTGCACATTTTAGTGTTTTTATTTTTACCACCAGATAATGAAATCTTTTCAAATTAAGTGCATTTGACCTGTTTGGGATATGTTTAGGTCAGCACCTGAATTTTTGGCATCTATTAAATGAGTTTTAGACCAGCTGTGCCACTATGAAGCAAGTTTTTATGAGCAGGTCTCAGTAATGTTACTGGTACAGTAGATAGGTGCGCTCTTATGGGTTGTATCCAAGGGCAGGGACAAGCGACCTATATAGGTTTGGGGACTTGTTGAGTTTGCGTGTGTGTAAGTTTGTGTGTGAGTGCATCGCATGTAAAAAGTGTAGATCTGTCATGCTGCTATTAGCTTGAGACATCACGGCAAAATTTTGCACGTGAGTGTAACCAAAATAAAATGATCACATGCATACCCATATGTCCAATACACACATAACACCACCCACAGCACATCAGTGCGTCATCGTCACTCCTCGTTGTCTTTTGTGCTTTTCACATCCCCTCTCCTGTCTCTTTTACCTTTACCTGGCCTTCCTTTCCCCATTTTGTTTCTGTTTCGCTGCTATTATTACATGAGTAGTTTTGGAAAAGCAATTAATATTCTGATTCACTAAAAGTCGGTCTTGTTTCTTTTTTATGAGTTTGAGTGCAAAATTTAATTTTGCCACATTTGATTAGGAAGTGAAGTGGTCCACATCTCTGGAGAACAGAATGGTAAAGTGAAAAAGAATGTAGCGAGGACAAGACCTCAGAGAAGAGTTTTAACATGAGCTCTCTCTGCTGCTCTCTTTTCTTGTCGTAGAACAAAACAAAACAAAACAGAACAAAAACTGTGCACATCTAAACATTTTCCTCCCAGTTCCTGTTTTTTTTTTCTTCTTCCCAGAGACCAATAACATGCAATTTGGCATGCTCTCACACTCCCTTCTTAACTCTTTCTCCTACCTATTACACACACACTCTCCTGCTTCTCATCAATTGGATGTAACATGTGCAGACATGACATTGTCAATGAAAACTGATTTGTCTGAACAGATAAAGGAAACTTATTGCTGAGTGTACACACGCTCAATCGCACACATGCACTTCACATTAGAGTCACTCGCTACACAAAACTACACAACAACAGAGACTGTTTCCATGGCTGTGAGGTTAAGGTTACTGGAACTTTTATTCAATTCTATGAACTAGTTGAAAGAAAAACAATCTATTAATTGTATTCCATCAAATTCCCCCCAATTTCACTTTTGTTCCATTTTAACCTGCAGCAAAAATTAGATGTTGTGATCTTATAATTCAGTTAGTTACTGCAGCAATAAAACAAGTCAACAGAACATACTACAACTACTTTAAAGGAGCTATTTCTAAGTTTTCTTATTATTACATAGCAAGTGTTAGTTTCAACAGCTGTTTACTTACCAGTCTAACACAAATGTTGTAGTTCAGCATCAAACTTCATTCCTTTACCCGCCAAGAGCTGTCTCCAGCAATACAAAGTAACCTTCTTGTTTTCTTTCTATTTCTATCACCTCTTTACACTACTGAAGTTAGCATGCTAATCAGCTAGCCCCAGCCCAATTGGCCTGACTCGTCGCTTTCTGACACCTAGTCACTGCAGTGCTCAGGCTGTCCTGAAGAAGTAGCGCTGCTCAGAGGGAGTATAACCACTTATAAACGCAGTGGTGACTGAAGCTCTTGTCAAGACTGTTAATGCTAACGCTGGCTATGTAACAATCGCAAAGCAAATGGCTCCTTTAAAAACAAAGAAAATGTTAAAACGCTAAATACAACCAGATAAAGAAAAACTTGTTTGTGCTACTTGGCACAATGTTGAGTGAGTGAAAGGTGAGAAAGTAAGAACTATACCATGGGTCAGGTTGCCAATCATACCCTAAAATACAGAACCATACTGTAATTGGAAACGTGAAAAAACCATGTTCCGTACTGAGACGTTCCGATAATGAGACGTGCTTTGCCCTGTGTAACTGTAAGCAGGAAAGAGGCATTTTGTCACTTATACTTGTTGATATATATACTTGCTCTATACAGATACTGTTTGGACAGATATAAAAGTGATGTAAAGAAACTTAAAGTAATTTTTCATGTGCATAGTCAATGTTTGCTCAAAAAGGGGAAATTTAAATGATCCCCAACTACAACAACTTTAATCATCAGCCCGACCCTAAGGGCCATGTTAAGCTTGAAAACAAAGTGACCTTGCCGGAAATCAAATATGTTTAGAATTTATTTCCGAGCAGCCACACTTGAAGGCAGGGTGAAAGGCAGGCTGTCAGCGACATTAGCTGTACAAGAATAATCACTGTAGCAAAAAAGAGAAAAATGAATTCAGTATTTTTCTCAACTCCAAGAAAAATAAAGTTTAACATGACTGATGTCACAAGAGCCAGATGTCCAGTTACACTGTGCAAAGTGACAATGATAAACCTGCTGAGTCTGACAGATGCGTGCAATAAATAAATGTTCCAACATCTAATTTCTGTTAATGTTAAAACACAGGCGCCAAGCAGTTGATGTTATTAACATGGGAATGCAGACAATGCAGAGTTTTCCAAATAATTCTAAAGACAGTAATTTGTACTGGCATTTATAGATACTTGATCTCATTCAAGACAGGAAAATATATGATGACTATAAAAATCCCAACAGGCTGTTAAGACACCAGACATTACACAGAGAGACTGACTTTCACACATTACCAGCTCAAACGATGATCACATTAAAACTTGTCAATCAGAAAGCAAGTGATGTTGTTTGTATTTGAATTACATGTGCCTTTAAACTATCAGTGTGCCGTATCAGTGCCCACTAAGACTCACATAATGAGGTCCTCTATATCCACCTCCTTGCCTCCTTTGGTCTCTCTGTACCTTGCAGCATTTTATTTATTTCCAGTCATAACACCAGCTCTTACGTTCCTTTGGCCACTAAGAAACTTAAGCTATTCTTGCTTTCTTTCCAACCTGGTCTATTATTATATAACCCTGCCTCAGCAGACACTATAATGACTGACTGAACACTAACAAGGTGTTTAACAAGGTGCGCAGCACTCAGCTCTCCCACTGTTTTATCTCTTTCAATCTTCTATTCCTCCTTTTCTCTTTCTTCTTCCATCTGGCTGAGGGGTGGTGGTAGAGAGGGGGCTGCCTTGTTAACATAAATGATCACACAAATCTCACAAATATCTGGGTTTACTGAGAGTCATCGAGGGAAATCAGGACGTCATTTGTTGCCATGCCTTTTGCTGATGAACAAAAGGAACCAGTTTAGTCCAGCTGCACTCTGCTCAAAGCCTGACCTTTACAACACACTTGCTGGGAAATAAACGGGATTCACTAGGTCTGTTTATCTGAGGCAGTTAACAACAGACAGCTCAAAATAATTATGCTTGTATTACAATTAAGCCACCCTCCTCATTACCGTCCCTGATGGCAGCAGGTTGTCTGACTCCCCGGTGAAGGAATTTGGGTGGAACAAGACCAGTCCGAACTGCTTTGACGTACATATTCAGTATATTTTATGGGAGGTAAAAATATTCAGTCAACATCACTGCAATATGTGCAGGGTGAGGATGAATGTCATATGTGTACTAATCAAAGATTCTTTCACTCTGCACATGTTTGCTATGTCTATTTGTCCTTGTCTCTTTCTTTGCGGTCTCCAGCTGAATGTGACATTTACTGTGGAACAGCGGGAGACATTTTTTTCAAGCGACTTAACTTAGCATGATTAAACACTTAAGGTGGAGGGGGAGAAAGACGGAGTGAGAGAGTGTGAACAGCATGAGAGAGTCAACACATACATTACACCCTGACATGTATAACACAAGCATGCCGGGTAATATGAAAAAGAGATTTGAGCTGGTGGCTGCAGCTCCCGTCTCCACCAGCGGGAGAGAGGCAAAGTAATTAAAGTTGGAGGCCAAGTCTGATGCCCTGTGACGACAATCAAAACACAGAAAGGAGGCATATTTCCATTTTCCAATTTCTTAACATGGCTCTTAGTACAGGGACTGAAACTGTTGAACATCACTTTGAATCTGTAAAATGTCATGTTTTTTTCATTATTTTAGCAAGTGTAGAAATGTGTTAAAGCACCGTTAATGCGCTCAAAAGACATCTGTTGAGTAACAAATACTTAGCTCTTGAAGTTTCTAATCATATTTTGGCAATTTCGTATGTCAACCACATTATGGTGTATTACTGCACCTAGATGTGAGTCAGTATTGGGATATTTTACTTAATGAAGCTATAATCAGTATTTTTATGATAACAATGGGTCATTTAACTACTTGAGTCACTCATATGAAAGAATTGCCACTCTACCCTGCAGCTCTCCTCAGCTCTACAGAGTTTTATGGCCTCTGTTTAATGTTTGTTTTGGTTTTCTAGCCTGCAACTTGACCATTTCTTGTTCACTCTCACCAAACTCAGCATTGTTTTCAGCTGCAACAGGCATCAAAAAAGCTTCAGAAAAACCCAATATATGCTACCTGCTCAACACAAAACTGCCAAAGAAGATATTTCCCTCGGGTGTTGGTGGAGATGATAATGTCACTCCCTCTACGCTGGTTGTGTAAATAAGCTTCAACAAGTTCACAATATCAACTTAAAGGGTGATAATATGTAGCTTTAATATTGCAGTTTAATTTCACTGCCCTCAAGTGGCCAAATGGCTCTTGTCAGAGTGTAGTACCATAAAATCACACTGGGGCGTCGTTCATGGGTTGACGTACTTAGTTGCCTTCCACAACTGAAAGAGGGATGGGGTTATGGATGAACGCATGGAGGGCAGAAGGGATTGAACAGGATTGAACAGGATGAGTCAGAACTAGTAACAACTGTACCTCATCACATGTGATCAGTAAGACAGTAATGGACAGAGGAAGGCCAAGAGGGATCTCAAGGAATGGAGAGAAAAACAGGGAGAGAAAGGAAGCAACTGTGGCAGTAATAAGAGAGCACAGAGTAGAGGAAAGCGCAGGAGAAAGACATGCATTTAATGGAACTGCTGAGAGAGGGTCTCTTTTCACAGTGGTACATCTCTGTAGCCAGAAAGAGACAGTGAGAGGGACAGAAAGAAGAAAAGAGGGAGGATAGATAGAGAGATATAGGGAGAGAGTCAGGAGGGATGGGCGTCCTAAAGTTGGGTCCACTTCACAGCAGCACAACAGAGTCGTTAGAGAAGGATAATGGATTAGAGGGACTCATAAAGAGAGGAAGAGAGGGAGGAAAAGAGAAGAAGAGAGCAGGAAAATGATGATAACGTTGGCTTCCCAGCAGTATTGCACAGCAGAAACAGAGATAATGACAGAGGGAGCGACACATAGAGGAAGTGAGAGAGGGAATGGGGAGTGCTGAACGTGAACACGACTCACATTGAGAAAACTCAGCATTAAGTAGAGAGAAGTGGAGAATGGAGAGAACTGAGGGATGGAGGGATGAACTACAAAAGTAGGCAGGAGTGAAGCAGAGAAACAATTGGATTTTTTTTTTTTTTCTCTGTATGACTCTTTAACTAGGCTGTGAAAAGAACACACACTCTTCCCCCCTCAGACACACAGTCATACTCAAGCATACAGACAGCTCGATGCACAGCAGGAGACAGTGGGAAGAAAAGAAGTGCAAAGTGTGAGAGAGGAATAAAAAAAAAAGCAAGTGAAAGAAAGAGAGAAATGTTTGGAGCAGCAGATGGAAAGATGAAAGTGCTGATTATGGCCTATGGCCCTGACTCTGTTTGTGTGTTTGTGTATCTGTGCAGTTTTTTTTTTTTTTCATACAGTGAAAACAAGTAATTCACAGTGTGCATATGAGTGGGACTGTGTATGTATTTCCCAACAAAGTTAGCTCTAATTGAGAGGCAGCCGTACTCATGCTGACAGTTGGGCTGCATGCTAAGATAACTCACACATATGTGCACACACCCACAAAAACACAGTCTGTTTCTCCACAGTGTCTTTCTCCTCCCCTACTGTTCAGGACATTAATTAGGGGAGAACACCAGAAAGGAAGACAGGGAGAGCAACAGGGGAAGAATTGTGAAAGACACATATTCAGTGTGACATCAGAGTTTTGCTTTTGACTGTTCCAGTTTAGCTCAAAGCGTACCGGCAAAACTTGGGAGTCAGGACAGGGCAGAGAGGAAGTGGGGAGAAGGGGAGACAGATAGAAGAAGACAGGAAAGTATCGAAAGAGGAAATGGGATGGACGAACAGGGCAACATGTCCACTCTCACAATCTGTCTCACTTAGTTTAATTTTTCTTTCTCTGCAACAAATCTGACTTGCATAACAGGGCCTCTCTCACTCCTACACAGGTTACGCATCAGCCGAGATGCCCCCTTTGACAGCCGGCTTCCGTCGGCTGATCCCACATTTGAACTACAGCAGAGTTCACAGTCCGTTTTATAGCTGTGGCCACTTCAGCGTTTGTCTCGCTCAGAGAGCGCCGCTTTGCATCAATTGAGGTTTGCTTTTAAATAAATACAAAGAACACGAAAAAAGGAGTTTGGCGGCTGTTGCAGTTTTAAAATGTAATGAGCTGTGCATGCTCTCCAGCTGTGAAACACGCTGTGGTCTGTTTTAAGAAGACGGCGTGCGACCAAAACCGTTCTGAACAACATCCAGGAGAGATGTGTGCTGATAGATGCTCTCTCCCACTGGCCACATCCACTGCATGTTTTTGAGGTAAAGTGACACAGTTGGTATTCAACACACAGCAGGGAAAGCAGCTACCTGTTGTACTAATCGTCTGTATCATAGACTACTTGATCTTACAGTTCTTTCCCTCACGTGGTTTGTGTATGTGCAGCTTTTTTGTCACGGTGGCTGATGCCTAAGCAACAGCTGAGTGCACACAGCTTTCTGTGTAAACCTGCCCCCGAAACTTCTCTCTACAGCAAGATGTTAACTTTCCATCGCTTTTACCATTTCTAGGCTTCCTGTTGTTTCAGCCTTTTCTTGTAGGACTTTGAGGTTTGCTTTTAATGAAATGGAGCACAAATTAATTGCTTCATTACTGCATTTACTTGGAATATTCAATAGAATTTTCCAGACGTCTCAAACCAAGTAACAAATGGTCACTTTGTTTCTGCCTGATTTGATTTAATAACTTGATCATCTTTTATGGTGAAAAACACTTTAATTCCTTGCCATGTATAAATGTGTCCATTTCGCAAAGGCTTTTCAAGCACATTTTCCTGCTCTGTGGAGGACTGAAAGTGCCAAAATCTAAAAAGAAATGACTCAGTAAACAGATTTATAATTAAATGCGACATAAACTTATATTTCTGTTTTCACTAGCTTCTGTATGTATTTACCATTGTATTCATTTCCCTTTTCATTTACTTTATCAATTCATTATTTCCACTTTGCATTTCCCCCCTATTTATTTCACCTGAACGTATTAATTTCTGTATCTTCATTATACATTTCTGCTTCATTCTGCAAATGAGTGGGCTGTCATTCAAAGTGTGTCATGGGGTCAACTTTTCGTCTGTTCCTGATTGTTTACGATTATCCTCAACACTCAGGGAAGTGGGCACTTCTTTATCAGCACTTCTGCTCAGCTTGTTGAAACTTCTGTCTGAGGCACTGCAACTTTCCTCTGACCATGCTCCCTTCAACTCATCCAAACTGCTGCAGGCTGTCTCGTCTTCTATCTTCCTGAATTCTTGCATGTCGTCCTCCTCCTGCTCTCCCTCCTCTGACTGCCTGTGGTGGCTCATTTCAAAATCCAAAACCTGGTGTACAAGACTGCAAATGAGTGCACATCGCCATCCCTCCAGGCCATGATCTGTCCAGAGTCTACATACCATCCAGTCAATGCCCTGCACTCTGCTAATGTTGTCTGCTTGGCTCTCCTAATAATGTGACCTGGTAATCACTCATCCCAGCCTCAACCCTCCTCCCTCCTGGCTCTGAAAAATATTGGAATGACCTTCCCACCTCAACCAGGGCCAAAGAGTAACCAAACCGAAGCTAGAAATTAATCTCCTTAGGAAACATTTCACATCCTTTAAATCATATCCTCTCTCCCACATCCCACATCTTCCCCTCTGCGCGCACTACTTACATACTTCATTTTGTCCTCAGCTCTTATTTAAATTTTACATGATCACCTGCAAATTATTTCCCCATATTCCTGCTGTCTGTGTTCACTGCTGAAATACCCAAGTCACATTTGTGTTGGCAGCTGTGAAGATGTGCTCTGCTTTCAGAAGACCGAAACTGTTCTGAACAACATCCAGGAGAGATGTGTGCTGATAGATGGTCTCTCCCATTGGCCACATCCACTGCATGTTTTTGAGTTAAGGTGACACAGTTGGTATTCAACACACAGCGAGAGAAGCAGCTACCTGTGTGCTACCTGTGAATGCAAAATTGTGTTTTCTATAGCTTGATTATTAATCTTCTAGACTATAGACTACTTGACCTTACAGTTGTCTCCCTCAGTATGGTTTATTACTCTTTAAAGTATGTACAACTTATTGTCACGGTGGCTGAGGTTGTGTCTGACCTTCTTTTGATTGAGTGTGCTGTAGATCCACCTTTTATACCCATTACCTGGCGGCTGCTTGTGAAGTTAGCATTGTATAAGTTTAGGGTTTTGCCTCTTTTTCAAAGATTGGAGGTTAAACAATCACAGGCCTTCGCTATTATTAATAGTTACTCACAATTACTAAGCAGAACCTACTGCAGTACATATGCATGTGGCACTTTTGATATTTTATGTATTTTCTCTTTAATAGGTCTTGCAAAACTTTAAGATATGTCTGTGAACAACTGTTTAATGTGTCGAAATTATATTTTGAGCTTTTATTTTATTTGAGATACTGTATTACTGTTGAATAATAAAATTTCAGATTTCCAAGATTTCCAAAAGGGCTGTGATTTAACGGTCAACAATGTCAAGAACTAACTAGCAGATCTTGTCAGATGCAGTCCTTCCCCATTCCTCTCTCTCTCTTGACCAATTAGACAAAGTTTATGGAGTACAGACATTTCTTCACTACAGCTTCTATTGGCACTTTTGCACATGCATGTGTGTAAACACACACACACACACACACACACGCACACATGCACAAACACACAAATGGCTGATAACTTGGCGGCCAAGATGAGTGAGAAGGAAAGAGAGATCGAGTGACGAAAAAGGAAGAATGAGAGGAGGCGTTGGTTGGGGGTGGGAGGGGGGCCGAAGGATGCTAAAGAGAATGGACAAAAAGACACAAAAAACAAGATGAAGGGGAGGAAATGGAAGTATAAGAATGGAAAACAGGTTGTAAAAAAAGAGAGAGGAAGAAAAAGAAATAGTCAGGGGGAGAGAAGGGAGAAAGAAAAGAAAAGGATTAAGAGAGCAATACCTCTACACCTCCCTCTTTCTCCTCTCACCCTCCCTCTCTCACCCACAGCCAAAAGCAAAATTATGGCGTCATGTCTCATCACTCATCTCCAACTTCCTCCTGCTGTGGGTGTGTGTGTCCGAATCAATTTTTCCTAAGGGTAACAGTTCAGGGTGCAGCGCAAAGGTCTGAGACGTTACAGAGGTGCTGTGAGACTGAGGAAACTGCTGAATGAATTTTCGGTGTATAAATTTGTGTGTGTTTTTACATTTTCAATGACTTTATAAACCTTTTTTTTTAACCTGTTAGTCAGTTAATTTGTCAGTCAAGATACAGTTTAATCTTGTAATTAGCTATCAGGAGTCTGAAAGAGATCCCTGCTTCACTAAATAATTGCTGGGATGTGAGTAAAAAACATTCCAGGTGACTTTTAAAGCTAGTGAAGGTCAGCCCACTTAGCCTCGTGGCAGTAGACTGTTCATGCTCAGTTAATTTTGTGAGAGATATTTCTGGCTAGCCAAATCAGAAACAAATTATCTGTGGATAAAGCACAGCTCTTCTCACATGATCAGGAAGAAGCGCCCGATATCGCACACAAACACGCACACAAACTCACACCTACTGTATATACCCAACACAAAAAACACCACTACATACACACACAAAGGACATCACCCCCTTGAAGAATTAGACCCTTTCTCTCGCTCTTTTTTCTCTCTAATGATGCCATGACTAAAATGTTAATTACAGCTAAAAAGAGAAACGATTGTGAATATCAAACAGCAATTAGAATGTATCATCATCATCATTACCACCATTAGCTGCAGCACAAGATGGAGGATTATTTATCAAACGGTGGAACGCTCATCAGTTGCTTATTCAGGGCCTGAAATGTTTCACAGGCAACGTAAAAAAAAAAAAATTCTCCAAAAATTTGCATAATTAATGCAGCTTAAAAAATTAACTATTGCGAGTCCTGCAGCATGATAGCAAGAGCACACTGTGCTCATTGGAAAATAGCAGCTATTTTTTTTATTACGCCACAAACCATGCACACACTGTGTGAACATATTTAGTGTCTCTCTTTCATACTAGGCTCAATAGAGGTGTGCATACTAAATGAAACTCACAAACCAGTTGGTTAACAGACATAATTAAGACACGCATTTACTGTAGGTGATTTTATTTTTTCCCTGTTCCCCCTGCCCTTCCCTCTCCTGCAGTGATTTAAATTTAAATCCTTCCCTAGGTGTCAATTGTCTGATCTCCATACCTGAGCACGGTCCGATGGATTCTGGAAAATCTTTGGGTAGATAACCAGGATGAGGTCATTATCCTTCACTCAATCCACGTAGAACAAAACCTCTCCTCCCTTTTGTTCTCATTTGTCTATTGTGCTCAAACACGAAAGGTCAATCCACACTTATGACACCCAGAGGACAGCTACTATCACATATTTGACATTAGATTGCTTTAGCAATCACATTTTTTCTTCTATGCTACCCTCCCCTCCCCTTGTGTCTCTATCTTTTACCTTTGTGATGGACCATGCAAATACAGTATGATGTCACCCATCTCCCTACAGCCAAACATTAAACAACAACACTACTACGCACCTTCTGGTCACCATCTGGGTTAAAAATCATACACTAGGAAATAATTCAGGAAATCCCTGAATTGTAGAGCTTGACGTGCTTCACTTTTTTTCACGTATTTCAAAATGCCACAAAAGAATGAACAATGCTCCACCTTCACCTAATCAATTTTAGTTAAAGATTATTTTTGGTCACATGGTAAGTCATGTGACAAGTAAACATGAAACCGTAAAAATTACAATTATACATTACGAACTGCCTAATACGTTTGGGAAAAAACACAATTGCCGTGTGGACTCTGTTCTCTGTCTACATTTTATTCAGTCCACAAAGTGCTAACCTCCTGTCCTGTGCGGAAGTCATAGGGAGGCGTTCAGGGTGGAAGGCGGGTGGACAAAGTCTCGGACTTTGATAAAAGAAACCAGGGTCACATCGTGTGTCCCATATGTGGCCACATGATTTCATCTGTTTTTGCCCAATCTAAACATCCAAAACATCCAATTAATTCATCAGGTAATCCTCTTTTGATTTCCCTTTCCTGCTCTCCACTCCCTCTATCCCATTTCCCCATTTCTTCCTTACCTTGTTGCACAAAGGAGCCGTACACAAACCACATGGAATTGTACAGGGTTGTCGAGGACACAGATCCCATGGGTAGCCGGGGTGGGTTGAGCCAGTTGAGCAAGTACACCAGGATGCCAACGAGGAGAACAGTTCCCGCGATGCACGCCCACAGTGACAGATCGAAGGGCGCCAGGCAGGCAAACATGTCCACTGTGCGTTCGGCCTTGCGCAGCAGAACACCCACAGAGTAATCCATGTAGCGTGTGGTGAAGTCCACAACGCTCTCTCGCTCAGGCGTGATGGTCAGGGCAGAAAGTCCCACATCGGCTCGCTGCAAGAGGCAGAAGAGAGGAGTTTCAAGTATCCACACTGTGAAAATGTGTAGGTGCGGAAACAGAGCCAACAAATGTGGACTTTTGTACCCAGAGATCCGGTGGGTAAGTGCTTTAAGTTACGCCTCTTATGCTTCTCACCATCTAAAGTAAAACATTAAATTCTAAACACAAAGAAACTTTAAAAATTTACTATTGCCTGGAGACATATGGCCTATTGATAGATAAACAAAATGGGTTTTCTGAGAACAGAGCTTTTGTTGACAGTGTGTATTCTTTTGCTACAAAATTAAAGGAAAAATGCCAGTGGGGAGATGTGTTCTGTTTTTTTTTTCACAACACTTTTAGAAAAAGTGGTCTGGGTGCACCTGTGTACAGACAGGTACGTAAGAGATAAAGCAATGCTTCAAAACAAAAAAATCAGGTACACACTCATGGGGAATTTAACTATTAAAAAAATTCACCAGTGACAGTATGCAGGAGTTGAATTTGGGAAATGCTGTGAGAAATTCTGTAATGCTATGAAAGATTCACTAAAATCTGTCAAACGAGAGCAGATTAACAACCCTTGTAATAAAGACACTTATAATAAATTAATCAATGGAAATTCAAGGAAGGAGATACAGGGCCAAGAACAGATTATTCTGAATGTAGACAATATATTTCTCTTTACACAGACTGACCATGATCTTCGGAGTATGATAAACAGTGTGTGTTGCTTGAATGGTAAATTGCGGCTACAGATAAACAAAGATAAAACTATGGTAGAAAGAAGAGGCGGACCAAAAGTAAGATAATGTATGGATATACTTATTATGTGCTGTGCATTGGCAAGTACTGTCTTGTACTGTCTTGTAAGCCACATAAGGACTAGGCATATTTTGATGCATGACCTTTAACTCATTCATTCATTAGCCAATTGATCTGCTTTCACTTGTTATTCTTGGAATTTTAAGAGACAACAAATGACTGCTTTAATTATTTAAGTGTAAAGACTTTAAGTTGAAAACAGCTGTCAGTGAGTGTCTGCCAAGAAAAATAGACTGTGCTTAGCTTAAATGCAGAAACAATGATGGCTAATTAAAATGTTTTCAGTCCCCAGTGCTTGGCTAGCAGCTGTAGACATCTGCTTGTACCATAACAAGGATTTAAGATGTTGTGAGTGTGCGTGAGTGTGAAATCCATACTCGTGTGAGAGAGGGCACATATTACGAATTTGTTCGATAATGAGATTGTCTTTGTTGCTAGAAACAACTGACTGTAACAGGTTAGGTGATTTTGTAGGCCAATGTTTAGCCCTACAGCCACTGTACACACACACACACACACACTGATTATACACACAAACACACACTTGCATACTTATCCACCGCACACCCAACACACAACATTCTTATCTGCGTACGCGCGCACACGCACGCATGCACACACAAAACAAACAAAATTTTAATCCATTGTAGGCAAAAAAATCAGCTAATTTCACAGACGAGTGAGGAAACAAAATGCTTAAATGTGCAGAAATTGTCACTTACACTGCATAAGAGGAATAGTAGGAGAAACCCTGCAGGATGTCTGTTGGTTGAGACAACAATATGCATGCAAGTGTGTGTGTGTGTGAGTAGAGATGAATTACCATGCTGACTTCTGTGGTCAGTCAACATAGAAACTTGCATAGAGCACTTTGGATAATAATTATCTGGTATAATTGGTTTTTTGGAGAGATAAATCTTGTTGCTGACTGATGGGGAAAACAAAATTATTTGCATGTTCAGTTTATTTACAGCCTGAGCTTGTCTGTGTACACATAAATATGCATTGTGCTGAAAGCATTTCTGTATCATTTTGTGAGCTCTTTTAGTGGTGGTGGAAGGGAAGGGGAGGGGTGGGGGGAAAGGGGAGTCGGGGGTGAAGGAGAGCCCAATCTTAAAAAATGCTCAAGTCTGACACATAGTCAAATGAAAATAATGAACTTAAGGCATGGAAAACTTTGGAAAAAAACATAGCTGATAATAAAAACCCTCCTTGACCTATAAATAATGAACGTGTGCAGCAGCTCAGTGCAATTCCAGGAGGACATCAAAGGGCATTGCACGCATGCACACGTACGTGCATACACACACATACATACATACACACACACCACACACACACACACACACATACACACACACACCACACACACACATACACACCACACATACGCACACACACCACACACAGGCATGAACACAAACACACTAAGATGTATACACAGTAGGATATGATAATGATGAGCATTGCCTGAGGTAGAGAAAACACTGCATTGACCTCTGTCAGTTGAAAGTTACAACTCTGTTGCACCATTGACCACACCTTACATTACCTGTCTCCAAATCTCGTACTACCTAACAAATCTAACCGGGTTCAAAATATTTGTTATTTCTTCACACCGGAGAAATGACCAAATTAGATATACTAATGTGGTTTCAGGATGCAAGATTCTTTATTTTCCCTCATTCAGGCACACTTACATGTAGTATATAAAATTCCAAACAATAGTTTAATTGCTAAAGTGCTTGTAGTAGCTATCATGGATTAAAACAAGCTTCATAAAGTCACTTTATGATGGTGACAATGTTGTATCTAGCTGAAATACTTCAATAATCCTGCCTCTGGGAAGAAGATGTCCCACTGTTGTTATTACTGCCATTTTTAGTGGCCTTGTTACATCTGATTTAAGCAATCCATAAATTATTTTGGGGACAAAAGAATGGCGTGACTGTGAGGAACTAAGGTAAGCTCAAGGCTTATTGCTGGCGGGGCCCCCAAAAGACAAGGAAAGGAAGGAAAGACAGAAAATGTCTGTGAAATCATGAGCTATTTAGTATATTCAGATGCTGCTTGTAATGTTTCCATGTGTTTGCTTAGCTTTTTTTTTATTCCTTAGATAAATGTGCTCTGTCTTTGCTACAGGATAGAGGATGAGCATGCTGGGAGCAGAGATGAAAATCCGAATTAACGTGACTATTCAGACCATACGCTTTTCAAAAGAAGCATTCTTTCTTTCTGTTTATCTATTCCATTCTTTCCTTCTGTAAACAGTAAGAGATGACCAGATGGATTACAATATCAAACATATTCAGTACTTTGACAAAATAATCTTAAATCTTCTGTACTGTTTGCCAAAGGCTACTAGAAAAGCTGTCCATTGTCTGCATTGGAAACTGTAAACAGCAGTGTTGGAAAGGACAGATGGACAACAGACAGCTCTGGCATCTAAATTCAGGGGAATAGACCTGGCAGCACAAAAGTTTGGGTCACGAGCTTGTTACACAGCAGTGAAATTGGTACATTTTTTGCTAATGGACTACAAAGGTGAGGCTACATCAGCTAACCCTAACCCTGTATGTAGCTGTGTTATAGCTAAAGTAGTTATTATCCAACTGTGCCAATTTCCTGCCCACAAACTACAGGCCTCTTCATCTTTGTGAAATCCACATTTATAGCCGCATGCTCTCTAAAGGAAAGTCATCTCCACTTTTCCACTTTTCACTGAGGCAGTTCAAGTGTCTGCCAGTAGTTATGGATCAAATACTTGAAGATACTTGAAACTAGTCAAATTAGTCAAATTATGATTGGTGTTTTCACCAATATGCAATATCACATTTCTGAATCTTTAAGGTCAGCCCCTCTCTGGTCCACTTCAGACTACATTCTGCAGTAGTTTGTGAATGAGTTTCTAAATCCCTCTGTCCAATTTAAAGAAGTTAAACTCTGCCCTATGGTAGCATAATTCAAATATTTGCTTTTGAAGTGGCATGATTTCTAGTGGGAATGTTATGATAGGACTGTTCAGACTCAACCTGAGGGAGGCTATAGTCCTACTTAGAATAAGTGATGCCTATGGCATGTGCCTGCTTGCATGCATGCTTCTCCTCCTTTTGTATTGGTGTAGTATGTGTGCATAAATAGGCAACAAACACTCCATATTTGCATATTTTCAGTGCAAATTAAATTCTCGTTTATCTTTATCCAATCCATGTAATTGTTCTCCAATAGTCCATTTTATTTTTTCTTGCATATTAAGTGTGTGTGTTCGCACATGTACTGTATGTAAATCACTTTCTTCTCACCTTAAAGACCAATTCACCCATCAGTCCATTCCACTGACCATCAGGCTGCAAGCTTCCATATTTGTGGTCTGGAGCGACGTAGATCTCATACTTAAAGCCCAGGTAGTTGGACAGGGCATCCAGGACGTCAATAGAATAGCCCTGGTACTTCTTTGGTTTCCCCAGAACGTTCTCTGACACCATAACAAACGGCTCCTCCTGGAAGGCAAAGATCAATCAGTGTGTCAGTAAGTCAGTCAAGCAGCCAATCAATACACCAGTCATTCAAGCATTAAATCACCCAATTACTCAAGTGGCCATTATACCACCACAAACGCTCATCCTAAAGGGTGGGAGTATGTCTTTGAGAGCCCACATTACACTTACAAAAAGGTGCTGTCAAACACTAAACATAAAGGTAGGCTTCCCTGTGGAGTTTACATTGTAAAAAAAACAACTTGGACAGTTCAATAAATTTCCTACCACAAACGAAAACAAAGCCTTTCAATGTTTTAACACCTACATATTTTATAGTGGTCTGCAGTCTTGTTCTTCATCCCTTGCTCTTCATCAGTGCTACCTTTGAAAGCTACCTAACAGCCCCCTCCTCTCAGTATGCATTACCATCCATGTTGGGTGCAAATGTGATTTGTCACTCCTCCGACGTGAGAAATGTCACAGCCAGGGTGAAATCTAATCCCTGTGGGTGAAATGTGTATCACGTCCTCCCCTCCTGTGCCATGTGTGGTTCTCATTCACTGGTTCTAACAGTATGGGAACTCAAAGAAAAAAAATCTCTACAATGTCTCTATAGGCCAAAAATTCAACTTAGATGAGCAGTGACTATACATAAATAGAACTGGAAGGAGCAGCAAACTAAATGTCATCGGTAGGCCAATACCAATATGGTATAAAAAAAAAATAAAAATAGTGCTGTTTCTGACCTGAAAGAATATCCTTCTGTTGTGGTTTTGAGGGTAAGCTGGATGCTAACAAATGTACCAAAGCTGACGCAACAGCATGCTCTACTTAAAATCTGTCCACCTGTTTAAATTGGTTAAATTAAATGATTAAGCACTTTCCTTTTTTAACCGTCTAATTGGGATTCCTGAAGCAAAACAAGATGTACCCCCCAGTTTTGTTTTGGCTAAGATCCCAAAGTTCCCTACTCAGCTCTCTTTTTATTCACAGAGGAAACCGTGTTTAATAATTTATTTAAAACATAACTCATAAAATATTTTCAAATGAATTAAAATGTTGAAAATCAATAATTGCACAATGCAATTCAGCAGATTTGTTTGTTTTGTTTTTTTGAGTCATTTTCATGACTGTGCAATGACTGAACATCTTGTTTATCGTTATCACCACGGCATCTAACAAAGCCCAGCTTCTCATCTTAGAAAAGAAAAACAAATGTTCATGTTTACTTGTATTTACTGTTCATGCATTGGATGTTTCATGAGAGTTTTCTCTTCAGTTCTTGTCTGCTTCACCTCCCACCCCCCTTTTTCCCTCACCCTCGTTTCTCTCTTCTTTAATAAATCCCTATTGATGAGTGAAATGTTTTAGGCCAATATGTCTTGCAGATTTATGAGGGCCTGTGTGTTATTGACTGGATACTGGCTGCACATTAAGTTCACACACACACACACACACACACACACACACACACACACACACACACACACACACACACACAACACACACACACACACACACACACACACACACACACACACACACACACACACACACACACACACGCGGGCTATGCAACGCATTAACTTGGCGGTTTCTAATCCTTGCTAGCTGCTGCCGTTCAATAAGCTATTAGGCAGTGAGTGGACATGCATGCCAAGTCCCTTACTCACCACAAGCATCCATCAATCAAGGCAGGAGTACCCACCGACACACACACCCATACATATGAATAACCCCCAAGTGCCACTGATCGTTTCCCTATGCGGGTACTTTAAACCTTTATTAACAAACATAAACATGGGGGAGAAAGCACGGCTGACCCTGGTGTACAGGGGGAAAAGAACACAGTCCACCTGCCCAGGCCCTAATACTTAAATACACTTCTAAGGTGAATGTTCGCATTGGAGGCTCATTATCAAGGTAAACCATGCAGTAAATAGCTACAATGACATTATTAGAATTTAATTGCCACTGTTGAAGGCAGCAGAGAATTTAGATATCAAGGTTTCACCAACAGTTTTTCCAGCATTCACATAAGGGTGCAAAATTATTATCCACAATTTTTCCCCCTCGAAGGTGTATGTCTTATATAATATATGATAAGCTAAGTAACTGTTAATTAGACTACAAAGGATGTTACGCTTCTTGTAGACAAAGAAATTTGGGTTTTAGAAAATTACAGATTTGGTTTGAATTGGCACTTGAAACTCACATTGTTAAACTTGAGATGTTCCTGAAGAAAACTGCAAGGATTCCCATTTCAAAACACCATCAACCTATCCCCTTTTCATCTACCCCATGTCCATTTTCTCTCTATGGTTTTGCAATAATAATTCAGTTCATTGTGCATTGATTGCTTTCCAAGTACAAGCTCTGTGGGATACAGTGAACAAACATACAAATACACTCACACACCAACAAAAGGCACACATGCAGTGAGCACCTATGCTGTACACATGTATGTACAGTACATAACGCACAACCAACAGTGGCAGGAAACAGCAAATCAATACAAGGAAAGAAAACTGTGCATGTGGACCTCTTTAAAGGTGTGTGAATGTTGGGATGAAAGTGTTTGAAAATACTGAAATTATGATTGGTATTTTATGTGATTATGGTACATTGTAGGCAAAGGACTGGGAGAACACAATATGTAAAAGCACCTAATGCCTCCCTACTGTCTAAAAGCCACCCCATGATGGGCTCTCTGTTCTCTGGAAAGGACACAAGTTGTTTGACAGATGTCATTTCAAGTTTGCTGTACAACAGTTCTCTCCTTCACTTAGACATCAACATGAACCTGACTTGATGAACGCACCACTTGCTGGAGAGTTATTGCTCTTTTCACCTTTTTTTGAGCTTGTGCAACATGGTGGCTGTTGAGGAAGCATTGTCATACCTCTCAGAAACTAACCAGCCAAATCACTGTTTGAATGAACCTGAAGTAAAATAATAATAACAACAATACTGTAATAAATAAGCAATTCATTAGCAGAAAATTGCTAATCTATAAAATCTGGTTTAAAACAGTTGTTCAAGTTTTGACTTTTGAGAGGCAGCCAGTCATGTAACCTAAACACTTCCTTTAGTGCACTGGTCGGTCTTGCTTTGAGCTGCCGGGCTCAATCGATACTCAGTCGATGGTTTCCAGACTAAAATCTTGTAAGGAAAAATTACCTTGTGAGATGTAATCTGGCTTTGTGACGCTAATCTCTCTCTCTTTTTTCTCTGTTGTTATTTTGTAGTCCCTTCTTTTCTCCTGCCACTCACCAGCTGTGATATACACAATTTAGCGTCTTTCCACACCACAGCATCCCCTGCCTTCCCTAGGACACCTTGTCTCTCTCCATCCATCCAGACATTGAGGCTACAATACTTCCCCCTGTTGTCATTTTTTCAATATCATTTCACATCCTTACATATTCAGCAAACCTTCTCTTTCATTTTTCTCTTCATCTTTCCAATATTGTTGCCATCTCTCGTTCCCATCATCCCTCCTCCCTCTCACTTTCTTCTACACTAATTCCTTTGGCACAAGTTCATCCCCTGTCTCCTCTTGACTGGAAGTACCACATGTGGTCTCAGTGTTGCTCGGGTGTTTTTGGAGACATGACTTGGGGATGGAGCAGCAATTTTCCACAAAGACTCAGTAATGGCATCTGAAGAGCCCTCTGAGGGAATGCTGGGAACGACAAGAGTCATGTGGTGATTTGCAGCATGGTGAGCATTTTCAAAACACTCTGTGGATTTGTCTGTGAAATTGGTGCAAATTGGTGCATTTTGGAAAGCCCCGCCAGTCTCTGCAGAAGATTCGATTTCATATTGTTATAAAAATGAATTTTCCCTTGGTCTCTGTTTGATAAGGTGGAGAATATGTATCACAAAACAATAGACAAGTAGCGCAGGTGACATGTGATGATGTAAGACAGATTCTCCTCTTCATCCTTCCTTCCAGTTGAACAGGTCCAACATTTCTATGAACTGGAACTACACTACTAATTTGTGTTACTGAGTTTTTTCAAACGGGTAAACTCGCTAAAAACAGGCAGTTGACTCCTTTCAAACTGCCAGGTGAGTTTGCCTTTCTGTTCGGACTGAGAGGACACAGGCACACAACTGCAGGAAGCAATGTCATCACATGCAGTTACAGAACACACGGACACATGGACACACGGACACATAGGCGCAGGGGAAGGTATATCTTCACGGATCAAATGGATCATCCGAGGTGTTGTGAGACGCTTTGGTCAGTGATTGTGTTTTTTAAAAAACTTATTCTGGGTCTGCGCTCACTCTTGCTGCCCCAAGCCCAGTACTCTCAGCGGAGGGTGTAGCTGCGGTATTTCCCATTTAACAACAGCGTGCTGGGCAGGTCACAGGTCTGTTCACAGTGTTTGTGTGCTCTGAAAGAGGTCACAGCGCGGAAAAGGGGCGAAAATTAGCGTGTTCACCGCAATCAGACCTCCACAAATACCCGTGACTACTGTAGAGTCATTTGACCGGGGAGTGAATGCCGATTGTACTTTTTCACATTTACAACAAAAGCCCAATGTTAGCAAGTGTTAGTGGATTTTATGTCCAGTGTAGAAGGGGCTTTAGATATATCCAGTGCCAACATTCACTGCTGGTAAATTAGAAGCTTGATCCTCTACAGTATGTAGCCTGTAGGGGTTAGGCCTGTCGCACATGAACTTTCATGCTAGTACAAACAGTACAAAGACCTGTTGATTGCCGTAGTATACAAGACTCTTGTTGTTGTTGTAGCACTCAACTACTATCAACCATCATTGATCATTATCATCAATCATTATCAATCATCACTACATGTTTATTTGTAGTACAAATGTGTCTGTAATTCCACTTGTGGTTACTGTGTACCTTATTGTCTTCCAAAGTAAAACTTTAGGTTCATTTGGGGAAAACTGATTTCCCTTTCATTATCTCCAAA
Source organism: Seriola dumerili (assembly GCF_002260705.1). Classification (NCBI taxonomy): domain Eukaryota; kingdom Metazoa; phylum Chordata; class Actinopteri; order Carangiformes; family Carangidae; genus Seriola; species Seriola dumerili. The sequence continues at coordinate 2,697,484 of NW_019174545.1, read as the reverse complement.
AATGTGAGCTGAAGTTAAAAAGGGACATCTTATGCCTTTGGCTGCATATTTGGGCTGCTGTAGCTATACTCACAGCTTGCTACTCATAAATGTGGAGTAGAACCAGGGAAATGTGGGTGCACCCTCGAAAAAATTAAGAAGCACAGAATATTACAAAAAGATGAAAAGTCAGCTGCTGAGATGAATCAAACTAAATTAGGAACATATGCAAGTCAGTGGGTGGTAATTTATAGGCCATCTGATTTTCCACCTTCAGAGTCTTACATCTTAAGAAAATCAAGCTCCTGTCTAAACCAGATCGTTATAATGTAAGCGTTTAAGGCTTCAAATTTAATTCCCAGAGCAAATTATCAATTTTGGTCACGTTTGTGACCAGAAGCATTGCACTACTGAGCCCTGCATAGGGTCATAAACACATAATTATATTGATGTAGCCATTCCTTGGTAACATCCATTTAATAATCAATACAGCCCCTGTTAATCAATGGCATTGATTTAGAGTCACTGGCTCTAATAGAGGTATGATCTCATCATCAATTGACATCAATAGCTATTCAACAGTCTGGCAGATAGAATAGAGTGAACATGTCCTCTTACAGGTTAATGTTTGTGTACGTGCGTGTGCATTTTGGTGCATGTGTGTGTGTGTTCACACTGCATGTAACTCTCCATGGTAATATATGAGCCCATTGCACCTTACAGACAGAAAACACAGAGAATAAAAGACCAAGGGCAAAACAGAGCAATCTGTTCCAAAGGTCCCTCTAGAAACCTTCACATAATGCACACACACACGCACGCACACACACACACACACACACACACACACACACACACACACACACACACGATCAGGATGTGCCCTCCAACCATTCTCACAAAAGAAAACACTACATTCAGGCACCACCCTCGACATTCTACACTATATCTATCTATTTCTGTCTTTAGGCCCTCGCAAAATATCAGTCATATAGGGTAACAGACAGACACAGACACACACAGACACTCACACAAGCGTTTACACAACCAGAGGTACAGAACATGAAAGGTAGGTGAGCAACAGAACATAGAATGTGATATAGAGTACACCTATAGGGGCCACACTACGCTAGTGATGGGAAGAAGGACAATATTCAAAAACACTATCCATATTCTTTTTCCTTTTATGGATGATAAAAATCAAAGGATGGAAAAAAATTAGAGAGAGACAAAGGATAGCCTCAAAGATGTCTAGCATTATCTCTTTCTTTTCTGCCTTGCACTTCAAAGACAGGATATAAAGAATTTACAGCAGTGAATCTTTAAAGCACTCATGGGATGTACTCAAATCGATGCTGCAGGCAAGACTGACAGGGCTGCAGTTTCACTATCAACTCCAACGACTCCAACGGCCTCTGCCATCTTGCTGTCAAATGTCAAAACGGAAGCTACTGAAATGATGATAGCTTGGTCCATTAGTGAACTCACCTTGTTACATTTTCTTTGTGTTTCGCCTTCTCTGGCTCCTCTCTTTCCTTTCAACACTTTGTCTCTTAAACATTTGTCTGCTTATTTCTTTCCCTCACACCAGCTCTCAAACAGTTCCTCTCTACAGCATTGTCCACGGAGACAGCTGAATGATGAGCAGAAAACTAGACAAAAGGACGGATCTACGACAGAGCACTAGTCACAAAAGTCCCTTTGGTTGGGGTGAACAGGACAGTTTTCAAACATTTTTTAAGTGTGTCCACCTGAAATCACAAGACAATAAAAAAAAATAAAAAAAATAAAAAATGTGCACACATATGAACACACTGGTCAGGTATACTCACCAGAACAGTGACGACTCGTAGCACCACTCCTCTCATGTTATTTTCCAATTTCCTGTCTGTCAGTGTGCCGTTCAAGCCATGAACTGGGTCCCATGTTGCAAGCTGTGCTCATAAACAAACAGAGAGAGAGAGACATAAAAGTTAGATTCACAGACAGCCTGGACGACGGGTTGGGTGTACAAAGAAACAAAGTGGCAAATATACTTTGAGCACACACACAAGATTAAAAGAGGGAGGATTTAAAAACAATAGAAGCACATGATTGTGCTCCAGATGGAATACTTAGAGCATTTAACAAAGTCAGAAAAGAAACAAGTTTCTTTAACATGTTTGAGAGAAAAGAGATTATGAAACACACTCGGTTGGAGCATTAAAGAACAGTAACCTGATAACTGTAAAAGACAAATATCTATCTATCAACTGAATATTTTATCTTCCACTGTCCTACTTTCTATTATCTCCCCCTTTTATATGCACTTGTATGCATTTTTGTCAAACTGTTTTCCTGAACACACCAAGGCTTATCCCCAGTGCACTGTCTACTGTGCCTGTGAAAATGATGATTTTCTTTTATTCAAAAATGCTTTATGAGTCTGACCCAGACTTCTATGTCTATCAAATTGCATCATAAACTTCCAGTCTTTTCCCTTGGACCACATTATTTAAGTCCCTAACCATATTTTCTTCATCTATGTGCTGCCTTCTGCTTTCAATAAAATATTGTTTTTAGCTTCAAAGATCAAACTAGCCTGGTCTCCCTGTAGAAAAAGAGGCAGTAGTAAAAAAAGAAGTGATTTAGCTGTCTGCTATTCAAAGACAAACACACACAAACACACACGCACACCGTGATACACACAAAACTGCACGGCATGATTTGTGCTTAGAAGAAAACACAAACACACCAGAGAAGCAGAGGGCATACAGCGGAGGGAAATATGGGATAATCCATTTTTCTAAAGCCTGAAGTTGCTGTTGAATGTGCAATTCTCTGCCAATTCTGATCAATTCCCTTTTGGGACCAATACTTACAGTAAAGCTGAGCTGAACTGGTTTCTTTTTTATGCCATACCGTTTAGTTAACATTTCAAATCCTGTTTGAAGTATTGTTGGCAGAATAGAGGACAACTGATTAACTCACTCCTCTGGTAGAATTACTTTCCTTTGTGTAGTCAAGAGCAAATTTCTGCTTTAGACACCTACAGGTAACTTATGTTACAGTATGCTCATAGCGCTGCAGGTGACCAATGGGCAACAGTGAGAGTAAAAACTGAATTGCTTTTCGCCCCTTCACATACCCTCCACATGCCCTACCCATGGTTGACCCCTGCAGGAGTTTTTACTTATTTTGCCTGATCACACTTCCTGTCAGGATTGAGTAGGAATGCACAGACTGATTGACTGACATCTCTCCGACTCTCTTTTTATCTTTGTTGCAAGGGTTGCAGTGCGAAACATTACAACTTCATTATTCTTATTATTACAAAGAGTTCAGTAAACCTCACACTATCCCCAGCATAGTTTCACCCACTTTATGAGCCAGAATCAGTGAAAACATCTGTGATGGTATGCAGGGAGCTTAAATTCTCACTGCTGTTATACACAGAAATATTCAAATTATCATAACATCAATGCTGTAACTTCAAATAATGGAATTCAGAGATAAGCTGCCCGTCTGTCTGCATTTATGTAACTCACACAGACACAGCCGGGTAGATTATATTACATGTTGTCCTTGTTTGCAGCCTGGAGGGGGAGATGTGGAGCTAGAATATGAGTCTGACTCCTGTCCCACACAAACCAAAATCTGTAGCCCCTATTTTTGTTCTTTCTCCATTTTATATGCAGAAAACAGAAGCATTTGTAATCTTCTGTTTCTCTGAAGATGAGCCAACTAACTTTTATTTTATAACATCGAAAAACTACTGTTGTGTAATTCTTTGCGCTACAATCCCAATGTCAACAAAGCCCTTGATCGTAGTGCGTGAATGTGTGTTTAAGTCCTATTCTATATGTACATATGCTGCCTGCAACCCTTCCCAGTTAGTGCATACAGTATAAGTGGAGTGTATGTATGTGTGTGCTAACAGTTGTGAAGTTGCAAATATGGGAAAGGGGGTGGATGGAAAGTGAAAAAGGGATCACAAACAAGAGATAAACAGGACACACATGAGAGGGCAAGAGATAACATAAACAAGAGAGAGAGACACTACAGCAGAGAGAAAGAGAGAAAGGGAGAGATGGGGAGCATACAGCAGACAAACAAGAGACTGGTACGTGATGAGCAGAGATGATGTGAGACATTGTAATAGGTAAATTTAAAGCACAATAGCTGTTCTAAGTGCTTGTAAAACATCTTTGTGTATAATCAATAAAAACATTGGTGGAGCAGCAACATGCTACTAACTTTCATTTCATATTCATACCTGAGCTCACCTTCAGGAAATACAAATCCAGAAAACAGTGCCTATAGCACAACAAGATTCAAATAGAAATGAGTATATTTTAGATTAGCTAAAAATAAATAAAAAAACAAAATGAAAGAGAAACACGAATAGAAATTATGCAAAGAGCTGGCTTATTAAATTATATTACATTACTCCGAAAGGTGTGAATCTCAACATTGGCATGGTGTTGATTCACAATGACACTGTGACATAACCTCACCAGGTAACAGGTACAAACAAGAGTAAATGCCTTGTTAGCAGAGAGGTGCACGCGCACACACACACACCCACGCGCGCGCGCACGCACGCGCACACACACACACACACACACACACAGTGAGAGAGAGAAAGAGGCCACACATGCAGGACTATGCCTGTTGTCACTTGTCTGTCCTTCACTAATGCCCAAGTGACAAAGGTGATATGCGCTAAGGCTGGAACACTAAAAAGATTTAGATTTTCCAAGATAGTTTGAAGGAAAGTCCTTTTTTAGTGCCTACTATACACAGAGAAATACTAATAAAGCAAACCTCTGTTGCAAAATTTAGTCTGGTGGAAGAGAAACAGTACTGAAACCAGGATCAGGGGAAGTATTTGACTGAAAAGTGAGCAGCGATAATGGGGCTTATTTAAGGGCAAAGCCCTGAGGAAAAAGTAATAAACAGTGAAATGTAGGTAAGTGAACTATAGCAAACACACCTGCCACTGCACACTGTATATCAGGCTTGTACCGAGCTGTCTAGCTATATGGTGCTGAGCCACAATCCTTATATTTAAAGTCAGTTTAAATTTATACAGATAACATTTACAGATAATGACAGAGTTACAAAAACAGTGTGGTTTTCTCTTATTAGTGTTTCCTGTACTGCCTTTGAAAAACAAAAACTGCCTTCTGCTGTCATGTTACCCTTAAGCAAGGCACTTAATATTGATTCCTCTGGACTGCATGAATAAAACAAGAGTTCTTCAAAGACTATCTTGAAAACTATGTTGGTCTCTAATGCCTGTTGCACCAGTTATCAGTCAATAAAAAAAAAACATCTGTTTTAGCTTTTGTTGAGGTGCTAAATCCCTTAGCCACAGTGTTCGAAGTCAAGACTGCACTTTGAGAATGTGAAAAGAGAATATGAATAACATTAAAAAACATTCAGCAATGAACATTCTGCAGTGGCCTGTAATGAATGCAGTTTGTGCTGCATTTCCCACAGCGTTTAAACATTAGCCAATAAGATGTGGGAAAATGGAGAGGTCACGTGGACAAGATCAAGATAGCATCTTAGCGAGGAGGCTCCATGCAACCCTACACGATTTAATCAAATATCCCTAATATACATTGCTATTTTTCTGAGGAGAACCTCAGTGTTATGTCAAAAACCAGTCCTACCAAGATTTGGGTTAGGTGAAACTTTTCTCAAATTGATTCAACTATTATACACAAACCAAACTGTTGAGATCCTAACAAATAATACCATCTCTAAACCCTTTAGTCTGCAGAGGTCTACCCGACAGGCCTGCCCTTACATACAATTTGGGGGATAAATCATTACATTTCTTTGTGTACAGATGACATCATATTTTCCTTATGTTTAGTGAAATAATCTAAGCAAATAATGACCCTCTGGTAGTTATAGTAACTGAAACACTCAATTGATGGTCCAATTTGCCCACATCTATGGTCAGATAATCTAATGAAAATGACTATTCTACCTGAATTTTTATACTTTTTTCAAGCTCTCCCTTTGCAATTATGACACATGTTTTATGATAAACTTAAATTATTTGTACACAAACATATAGGTGATATGCCTGCACTGTCTCAATTTAGTCCTATTTGCGGTAATGAATAGTTCATACCTGCTTAAAAAAGATGGAAAATTTAGGTCATGGTATATAAAAGGTATTCAGAAATATATCATATAGTTCTGAGTCAACAATGGATATACAAAAAGACCTTGATTGTTTAAAAGCTTAAAAACAGATAATAAATACATGCTGCAATAGCTTTATATACATGAAATGACTTTAGTACAAGAGGTTAATGAGAGAGTATGTCACTCCTGTCAAGCTTCATCATATGTCTGCAAATATTCCAGATGTTTGTACTGTTATATACATTTCTGGAAGAAAAACATTATCTACCTCATTGTCTATGCAAATGTCCACTTCTGGAAGGATGTTATAGGATGTCTGTCAGAGATGTTAAATACTAAAATCCCTTTAAATGTAAAACCCTAAGTACTTGGAATATATCCAAAGGACGTAATATCATCAACAAAACACACTAAACTTCTAGACTTCGGACTTCTTCAAGCCAGGAGAGCCATGTTGGAAGAGTATGGATGCTCCATCGCTGAGAATGTGGATAAGGGAGCTTTCAGGCTGTAACTAACTTACATTGCTATGGGCAAGCACAAAGACTTTCTTTAGATCTGGCAACCATACATGAACATCATAGAAGATGGAAATGTAAGTTTTACCTGAAAGGAAATAGTATTGTCACTGTATGATGCATTCTGTATGGGATGTGATAAGAAAATGACAATAAAAAAAAGAAGAAAAAAAGATGAGAATCGCGTCAGTCAACATCATAGAGCACTACGGTAATCACAGAGGCTATCAACACACACACACACACACACACACACACACAAAGTACATTATGCATTAAAGACACATCTAATTTTATTCTCCCACTCTCACTATGAGTTCACCGTGATATATTGTCAATGACAAAATGAGTCACCGCTTGCTACTGAGATGTGTGTTTTGTAAGCTCAATTTCTGGAGGTGAGGGAGGTGAACATTAAGATTATTATCCAAATTGCTCTTTGTAAACATTGACTGGACTGAATAGCAGTGTCTTGGTTCGATTGTACTCAACAGTGCAGCTTTTGGACAGATCCTTTTTAAGTTATTTAGTAATAGTTAAAAACAACACTTGTTAAATGCCTGGTTCTCTCATGCTGTTATGACCAGTGCACATTGTTGCAAGGCTGTGCTGTATTCATTACTTCAAATGTGGTTGCATCTGTGTATCACTGCAATGAATGTGGTGAATAAAATGCTATTACTGATCTCTTTTGGATTCTGCTTTAATTTGCCACCTCATTAAGTATACTTGGAGAATATTATTTTTAGATTTCTGTCCATAATAGGCTACTGCACTGTACATTACGGTAATTTCTTGATCACTTCCAAATGTTAATAAAAGCCATAAATTATTTAATTTCCATTAACATAGTTATCTGATATAGATAAATTACCAGAACAATTTACAAACGTGAGTGGGTTTATTTTAATTATTACTAGGGATAAAGAATGGATGAGGAAGAGGAAAGAAAGAGAGGGAGAGAAAGAGAGAGAGAGAGAAAGAGGGGAAAGTAAGTCAGAATGAAATGAAAGAACCTCTCTTCAATATTACAACAAAATTGGCTAGGCTACATTATCTGAATATCAATATTTCCACTCTATATTTATATTGTTTTGACTTTCAGTTAACAAGAGAGTGTGGAGGCAGCTTTGCGTGTGTGTGTGTGTGTGTGTGTGTGTGTGTGTGTGTGTGTGTGTGTGTGTGTGTGTGCATATGAGTCAGAAACTAAAATGGCAGCCTGGCTAGCAGAGTGGCCCATTGCCTCTGCTTATCTCCACAGCTCCAGATAAGGGTTCATTTCCCCCTAACAGTACGAAATAAATGTGCGTTTGTGTGTGTGTGTGTGTGTGTGTGTGTGTGTGTGTGTGTGTACATGCGTGTGTACGTGTGCTAAGTCAATGACCCACTGTGTCTAGACCGTTACAATGTAGACTCAGGCTTCAAGACACTGCTATTAGCATACCACAATGCTTTTTCTTTCTATTCATCTAACACTATCTCTATATTTTTTCTTTACAAGTGCATTCTTTCTCCCTGTGTCTGTAACTATCTACATGTCTCTTGTCCTACACCTACTTTCTTTGAAACATTTGGTAATTAAATCACTTTAATCAGATTCATGCACAGTCTCTTGTGCACATGCACCAAGCACAGAGCTCTAAGCAAGCCTCTAGGACCTATACCTTGGCCTGATAATTAATCAACATGAATAAAAGAACAATATTGAGATGTGAGAACATTTAATTTGCTAGCCAATGACTATTCTTATCTGTAACTCCTTTTCTAAAGACAGCTTGCTAACTAGCACTAAAGTAAAACTTACAGGCTGTTTATATCAAAAGTCTTAAAAAGTTACAATAATTAGAAGTTACTTTGTCATGTGATTGATATAGTGTCACTTACTTTTAATGTTTTCACTGACAATATAGTTATGTGCTTATTTCATTCCCAAATGAGATCAAATACTTGAAATATCCATTATAGTTTTTATAAGCTGCAACACTGATCCAAACAGACAGCTGTTAGCTGCAATCACATCATCACAAATCACACTTCACTGCATGTAGTATTTCCGTTTAACTTGTAGGCTAAGTTCCCTAATTAAAAACAGTTGATTAGCAAGTTAAGATAGCACTAACTTAATTCACTTCATTAGCCACAGCGACTGATTTCAAAGTTGCTCTAACATTGAGTTTCAAAATTCAAATAGTAGTGTACCGCACAGCTATAAGAAACAAATCAAATGCTTCACACACTCTCACTCATACAAGACACATACTGAATAAACAGAAAGTAGACGCCCACATTCGTACGAAGCTAAACCAACATAAGATTTCAAACGATTCAGTCAACTAATGTCAGACGCCTCATGCCTCCTTGGTAAAGATCTGACCAAACCTCTGAACACACATCAACAATTAACATAGATTCACAATGGGGACACAGGTGTTACACCCATGAAAAGTAGGCGTCCACACTGGCAGTGGTCATTTTATATAGATGTGGCATTCAAACAAATTGACAGGGCACTACATCTGATTTCGTGCAACATACTGTATACCACACCCACAAGATTTCAAGAGGGAAAACACAAGTAGGGCAAAAAGTATAGAAGTAAAGAGATGAAACAAAGCTTACCCAGCTACCTAAACACTGAGCTTCTTTTGCTAGCTCCTACATTGAAATACTGAAACTGGTAGGATAAACTAAGCATTTTCAAAAGATTTGAAATGATCAAAGTTCAAGAGCAACATATCAAAAAGAAAATATAACAGTTCTAGTGATTATTAAACCTCAGTGATAAGCTTTCCCAAAGCTAGAATTCGATGAATAGCCTATTAAGGTCTGTAAAGCCATCTAGCAATGTGGGCATTAAAATGTTTTTACTATCATCATTTGTGTTCCTTTTTTGCAGTCATTAGAATCATCACGACTAATGTGATGGCAATAAACTGAAAAACAATACAACATGTAGCATTGGCAAATTGTAGCTTTAATGTTTTATGTGGTTCTCAGGGGGAATCAATGTCGCATCTGTAAGAACAAACAGATATTCAAGCAAACAATATGATATGAATAAGTGTTGATTTATTCATATCACTCTAACTCGCAGCTGATGTTGTCATTTTGCAGAAGTGATAGGGGAGATTTTGTATATCTCACAGCAGGGCATTATGTTTTTTCATCAGGGCTTGATGGTGTTCATTGTTTCCTCTCGTCATTTGTTTTCATTAACTTTTTTTTTTCCCCATGTTATTTTTTCCCCTTTAGGGAACTCAGAATGGGAATGATGGTTTGTACCAGTGGGATAATTTATCCACCTGTGTTTTGTGAATATAACACACCTGCTTTTAATAGTTAATTAGTGTTCCTAAGCAAAAGAGTCAATGGTGCTGTTTGTTTTGGTGGATAAAAGGAAAAGATGATGGAGAAACGGGGACAAGAAATAATATGATGCAAAGATTATGGACTCAAGGTCAATAAAGTCACAAACACTGAAAAAAGTGTGTGTATTTCAGCCTTGTTTTGTCATTGACCTGACAAACAGCTTATAATACTATAACACTGAATATAATCACCTCTCCCACCTCCAAGCCTCATCATGACCACCTAACACCTTGATACACTACACAAACAAACACACACACACACACACACACACCTCAGGCACTCCCTGGATGTGAAACCACACACATTTAAAAGTAATTGGACCATCGACCGGTGCTGTGTGGGGGCCAGAAGAGTCATTTACTGTTACAACAAACCCTTTTACAGACCTAACCCACCTCTCCTGCACCTGCACACACACACACACACACACACACACACACACACACACACACACACACACACACACAAAACCACACATATCACAACAGAGACACAATCAAACAGCATGTAGGTATCCTCTAGCCTAAATGGCATCTCACAATCACTGAGGGGTGTTTTGAGGCTTCATGAATTTCTCACTTTCCCTCCCTGTGGCAAACACATCAAGGCACACTGTGCAACAAACTGTGGCTTTCGGTCTGACTGTTACATGCATGATTTGTAGCGATCGCAAACACAAATCTGTAGCAGGTGACATTTTGAAGCAATAAAGCTGGGAACAGTGTACATGGCACTGACAGAAATTAGCAGCTGCAACAAAATCAATATGCACAGGAAGTTGGAAAAAGGAAAACTATCAGAAAAGTATGAATAAATGTTAGTAGAAATTCTGTCCTACACTGCCTTAAATTACTGTTGGTAGACAAAAAAATCAACTCCCCATGAAATTGGACTTGGGCAATTGCTGTATTAGCTGCTGCACTTCTCACCCCACATCATGAGCTCCACCAGTGGAGGGAGAGATTTGATTTTGGGCTTTCTAATGCACTGCAATATCAAATTGTTAGTGTAGAATACTCTCTTTGTAGTTTATCTGCTTACCCTTCACCAACAGCTAGAAAAACATAATGTTTTTTTTTTTTATTTTTATCCCTCCATTTACAAACTATCTCTTTTCTCTTTGCTAACCTTGTTTCATCTGCCAAACACTGGTGGGTCTCTGCCTCTGTAGCTCTGTAGCACTCCTTCTGTTGTCTCTGCCAAACACTCGTATGTCTGCCGCTGCAGTAAAGAGACAGTAGCCAGGCACGAACACAGACAAGCTGCTGAGCAGTTTCACCACTCCTGTGTCCAACTCCCTCCCCCATTACCCCCTCCCCTTCCTCCCCTGCTGATGAGCAACATGTGTGTCAGTGAAGTCTCCAAACAGCTTGCACCCCAAGCCTTCTTTCTGTCCTCTCCCCTCTCCTTCTTTTTCTCCTCCTTCAATCCCTTTTTCCATCCTCTTCAGCCCCTTCCTCTCTCTCTCACTCTCTCTCTTTCTCTCCTAACAGAGAGGGGACAGCTTGTTGCAGCAAGCAGTTCAGGCTGCACTTGTATCAGTGCTCTGCACCAATGACTGCCTAATCTCCACCTTATAGTATGTGTGCCCATCCATTCTGCTCCCTGTGTGAAAAGTAGTTCCTCTCCTAGCATGTAGGTATTCTTTTCTAATCTGCCGTTTCACGTATACACAAACATCTCTCGCATCTCTCATCCATAACCGTTTCTGGAATAACTGCACAAAAAGCTGTTGGTATCATGAAATTATAAAATATACAAAAGCATGTCCTATTAAAATCATTGTGTCTTTGATGAGAATACTACCTGGAAAGCAATTATACTTGAAAAACCCACTTAGGCAAGTTCTGCCCAACTGCCTTGTTCCCTAATAGAATTGGATTTCAGGAAAACAATTACAAGGGAAAAAGAAATATTGCTGGCAAATTGCTGATAAACTGTGTAATATGTGAGCTAATAATGTAAAAAGGAAACATGGTGAATTAGAAAGGGCTCGTTTTTTCCAGCAGGGTTGCATTATCTCTTCAATACATGGGAAAAGAATGACTTTGCAATTTTAAAATCATTTAAAAACTGAAGGGGAAAATCTTTGTCTGACACACACATTTTTCAAAACAGATAAACTGTTTAAGCCAGTGGGCAACTTTGGCTAGGGGAAGGTTTGTACTTAGCAGTAAATATTAAACTCTTGGAAATCATATAAATCTTGGTATGAGTTTGGAGTCAAAAACTGGTCATCAGCATTGAAAGCATCTGCTCTTTTCACACACTTTCAGAAGACTAATCTCATATTAGTGCATTCAGAACACATACACAGAGACTGTATATTTAACTAAATGTGGATAAGCACACCCAAACACTTAGAGAGGATGGGAAAAATACAGGAAGAGATTCCAGAGGAAAAGTATACCTCACATCAAAAATTCAGTGGAGGTCAACTGAAAAATAAATTCATACGCAAGGCTGCATGTAACACTATGTACACTCTGAAATAACTATGAGGATCAGTGAAAAAGAACCACTGTGAAAAATCTACATAAATCAATGATCCGACCTGCAGTATCTTTAGCTTCTCAACTAATTATCTAAGAATGGGCGATTGACTACAGCTTTGGGTAAATTTCATTCTAGTTCTGAACAGTTCTCGCCTCCAGAAAATCACCTTGCATACCTTTAGTGTTATTCAATCATTTAACTGCTTTTGGAGAAGATCCACAAGGTAATATCAAATGGAATAATAGATGGTACTTTGCTCTCAAAGAGAGGTATGCTCATATTCTCCAGTTATGGTTGGACTGGCCTATAAGAAAGAATAGATGGGCCTCTTTTGAGGGAAATCCAATTTAGACAACAATACAACACAGCAAGTATTAGTAGTGGTGGTAGACTATTCTGTAATATGATATTTGATAAATAGCCAATATTTATGAAATATTAAATATTACTGTATATTTATATCTGTAGATAAAAATAACCTTATGTCTCCAAACACTACTGAGCTCCTCCCCTGATGTTCTGGTCATTGCATTGAAATATTGCATTGAAGTCCCAATGATTATTTATATATTTTGGTCCTATATATTTGTTTTGTGTACTTGGCAACCTGATGAATATAAATGAACAGTTGGTGGCACATTTCTTGACACAACGCTTATGACATTATTGTCCTGCCAACCTGTACATATTCTTTTCTATGTCTTTGACTACCAAGACAAAAATTGTCAGTCAGCAGAAGAAAGTTACTTTAGATGTTTTCCCCGCACCTCTGGACATCTAGCTTACACAGCACCTATTGCCAGAATAGATTTATACAAAAATCTGAACAAGTTGGCACATGACAGCTCAACCAACAGAGTTTTTTTGCACCCTCTTTTGCTCTATGATGTTTTAGAATAGAAGAGAAGGTTCACTGATTATCTCCTCCTCACTGATTGAAGATGGGCTAATCAGTATGTTCTCCCTCTACACTGCTTGATTGTAGATGAAAACCTGCCTAATTTTGGTTCCAGCAAGTACTCCAGCCCAAATCAGTGTATAGGTCTCTTATCCTTACCTTCGGATATGACCAATAGGAGCGTAGCAGCGGCATGATATCACCTGAATCAGGCTCATGAAATTCAAATAGCATGTGAGCTATATACAAGGCATGTTGGAACAGCATGTGCAGTATATAATACATATTCTAGCCACTCAAGGGTTTTGTGGACTAAATCCATAACTTTCAACTCAACTTACTTCATCACTTCACTACTAAGATGCACGACATAACTGAATTCAACTGCTACTGTGAGACATTTCATTGTTGTTATTAACAATTGCCATTTGGTCGATCCCTTATTTGGTGATATTCTTTGGTGCTTACAGAATTTAGATTTCTTGTCTGATAGCAAGGAATCATCAGCAGCCAGATTGCAGGGGTTCAGGTGTGTAACAGAGGAATGAGGTATACACAGTTTGGATATGGCGTGGAATATTACTAGGTCAAAGGTTTGAATAGGGCCTTATGTGAATAACTAAGGAGCATGTTCCTTTACGTAAAGTGTTGATGAGTCATACATCAGTAGTCTGAGATGGAAAAAATAATAAGATAAAAAGGACAAAAAACAACAACAAAAAGAACAGACTGAGAGTGGGTTGATAGCAGATGATCTGGTCAGGACCTTAATAGATTGTACATTTGGTTATGCAGGATCACTCATACTCATTCTCTTCATTCTCTCTCCCTCTTACACACACACACACACACACACACACACACACACACACACACACACACACACACACACACACACACATTAACACAGCAGTCTATATAAACCGATCATTACAATAGCGACAACAACAAGCTCTGTTCTGATTTCCCAGATGAGCTGCAAGCTGTTTTATTGCTTGCTTGAATTGTTTGGAAGATGTGTGCCTGTGTGTGTATGTGTTAGGGAGGGTTAGATGGTGTTTTGGTGTAAGTACATACAATTCAAACTTTCTACTTTAATGTGTTTTTAAATACCAAACTTTAAATGAGTAAATAACTTAATAATTAAACTGTATTATCATTTAATTTATTGTGCGTCTATTTTTAATTGAATAAGAAGCAAATGTTTTATCAATTATTGTCCTAATAAATGAAAATCATGAACGCAATGCAGTACCGAGAACATCTCTTTGCAAATGAGAATAAATTTGTTTGTGTAAAACTGAACTATCTAAAAAAAATAGTTAGTTCCAAGGGCACCTCATCAGAAATAAATGCATTACAAATTAATGATAAGGTGTTTACATAATTTGTGTGTTTATCTCTGTATGTGTTAGTTGTGTTCGTCTTTTGTGCTCTCTTGAATTGGAAGTGAGAAAAAGAGGAAGAGGCAGACAGAAACAGTAATAGAAAAAATGAGAACTAGACAGCAGACAGAGAAAGTAAGTGAAAGATTTGGGGGTGTGGGGGTGAGAGGAAAGTCATTTGCTCATGTTCCTGTTTTCTGTCACTGCTTTTACTCCTCCCACAGGAAAATGAGGGGAGAGATGTCAGACAATATGGTGTGATGACGATGAAACTGATGGAAGATTGCTGAAAAGTTGAAGACTCAGTGGAGAAGTATGACCTGAGAGGGGTTACCTGCAAAGTTAACAGGAGGAAAAGTTCTCGACTTTATTTGTCTGTTGTCTCTGTCGCTTTCTGTCACTCTGACTTCCTTTCCCTTCCATCATTTCTCACGTCTGTCTGGTACTTGGGATAAATGCAGGCAGGCGGGCATACAGTATGTCTCTATTTAAGTCTTTAGGTCTCTCTCTCGCACGCACACACACACAGACAGATACACACATATACACACACTCAGGGAGGCATAAATTGCTACCTTACTCAAGTGTGGTGGTGTCTATAATATTTCAACCTGTGGCTTGGTGTGTGCTGTTTGTCTCCTGTTATATTTGCTTAGCAGGATATCACACACATATCAATGAAGAAGCATGCAGGCAGAGACAGCACGTGGCTGAAAATGTATGCAAACATATACATGTACTGAGCCTGCCAACACACGAACACACACATATATGCACAGGCTGATATAAGGATGCATTTACAGATGAAGAAGTGAATCCATAGGGACAGTTGAGTGAAGTTAAGCACAGCAGGAATTATCCAAAGTTATTAAATACCACTGGGTTATAAATAATACATGCACATACATGTGGGGTTAGAAATTATACATGCACATACCGTGTGTGGTGAGATAATGGAAGGAAATTTGCCTTGGAAATATGGTTTTAAACCAGAGGGGCGACATGTTAAACATGATTATACTTTTGTCCTCATAACCTCATTTAACATCTTCAGAAAAATGAATGCATTTATCCAGATCATCACTAAAACTTTGTGAATCACTATCTTAGAGAAGCAGAAAGCCATAATTCTGATGAAACCTTTTGCAGGTTCTACATAAAGCTCACTGCTAGATGGAATTCTGTTTTATAATTGAGACTGCACCAGGACAGTTTTACTGTGTCTTCTTCTTCATCCTCTTCCTTTTTTTTTTCGCATCACCACTATACTAGTTGACTGTATATTGGAAAGGTGATTCAAAAAACATACCACAGCAGAATTAATAAAAAACAAAAATGAAGATGTATAAAAACGACACCGCTTCAGTTAGACAGAATTATTTTGTTGCTGAAATAAGTTATCTATATATATAGAACATTTTTTGATATTACATTTCACCTACGCAGTAGTGCTACTTTAGGTGTGTCCAGGGCTGGACTAGACTCAATCAAGTCTCCTGATTCTATCTATGCAAAGTGTTTTAGGATCCCTATGTGACTGTGGTAGCTGTTGACACAGAATTGGTTCAGACTTGTTGCTTTGGCTTCAAAGTTTTCCACACAAATAGTGCAACGAGGGTTGTATAATGCACATTTATGGGACAGGCGAGGCAAAAACCTTACATTTCTACCATTGTGTGTCTGTAAATTTTGTTTACTGTCTCCTATATTCAATGTGAGTATTAGGTTGTAAAATTCAAAGAATTACCTTTCACAGGAGACAAGGTTTATGACTGTAATCAAAAAGGCTTAAGAAAAGTAACCTTTTTTTTATTTTGAGAACATTATTTTCACGCTGGCCCACAAAAACAGGGGGCGTCTGGTAACAGGTTAAACTTCAAATGGCTGTGGATTTGTTGCATACAATATCAATCAAAATCTCCAGGTATGCATTTAACCCTACAGGCAGGACTGTAGTAGAAAATTACACCCAACAAATTCATTAAGAGAACGTTAGCTGCACTCACATAGCTAAACAGTGTGTCACTCAGTCTGACAGTCAGTCCGTTGACTCAATGCATTAACCAGTCAGTCAGCTATCCAGTGAGCTGGTCACTCAGTCAGTCAGTAAGTGTGACTCGGTTGTTAAAGCCCTGACAGGTCTGGTAGACAGCTGACTGCTGTGCGTCATGTACTGTACCTCTGAAGAAATGGACACTGACATCTTTGCTCTGTAAGACTGTGTGAGAGTGTGCGGCGCACATGTAGACAGTTAGGGGCTGTTTTGCAGCCATCCTGGCAGCAGGATACACTTGGCACCCTTCACTTCTCAGCTGTCCAACACTCTCTCACACACACAAACACACATTCAGTCCTGTCACCCGTCACTTTGATTCCTGTTGTTCACCGAGGGCCTGTCTCTGAGGCTGGTATATCCAAAAGCAGTCGTTTTGTTGCATTAACACAAGTCTTGACCTCTCCCGTAAACTGACACTCATCTAGCAGGAAGAGACAACAGGCACAACAGGCACACAAAGCAGCGATAGGGAACAGAGAAATGAATAAATAAATGATAGATCATCAAGGATATGCAAAAAACAGCAATTTTCACAACAGCAGTCACATTAGGCATCAGGCACACACATGCACTGAGGGTTAGGGTAAGAAAAAGGGACAGTCAACAAAAAAGAGGTTAAAGCCACTTGTAACAGCAATATCATAAGGCAGCTAAGAAGAGATAAAGATGAACTAATGTGGTGTAAAGGGGTAGATCCACCTTTTCACATCAAAAAAAGCATAAAATTCACAGCACATAATGCTCGTCTCTTTGTTCTCACCTATTCCCTGCCTACAGCTTTCCTGCCCAGAAAAACTAATATATATTTTCAGGAGGTGCATTGCCCTAGGAAGGGTAACTTTCAGACAAAAAGTAGGTATGAAATGAAAAGTGTGTATCTTGAAATAAACAAAAACCCTTAAGCACCTGCACAATTGAATTGCTTCCCGCAGTGAATTCCAAACACCAAGCCCTGGCAAAGACACTATCATGGTTGAGCTTCATCTAGAACCGTACTTATTACAGTAGTGAGTATTTTGCAAAACATGTTTTGCAGAAAATACAATTGATACCTGTATCATGTTCATTGGCAATGTTTTTTTCCTTTGACTAAAATGTTTTGAAGTTGCAGGTAGGTGGTGGGGACAGATGGTGGGTGTAGAAAGTGCAGGACTTTGATACAGAAGACCCATGTCAGGTGAGGTTCAGGCAACAGAGGCACTTTGATTAAGGTTAGGAAAAGGTAGTCATTTCTGTTCAATTATAATAAAGTAAATATGTCTCTGTTGATTTTTTCAATATTTAACCAAGACCACAATCTTCTCCTGACATTATCCAAGCTAGTGCTTCAACACATCCATAAAGTTTTAGCTTACTTTAGTTACTATGAGCAGATACTGTATTTCAAGGGAGGATATTGAAAAGAAAAGTAATTCAAATATGTTGTCAGTAAATGTTTTACAGATACTCCACATTCAGTATAAACATTTTGTGACTTGGCAGATGCCAATGTGTTGCAAAGTAGTCGTATAGAAACATAATTTCTGGGACAGAAGGTTGCTCACAGGCATTGCAGCAGGAAACGTCAAGAGAGCCCAAGCAAATGAGTGATCTTTATGTGTCCTTCACAATTTGTGTTAAGTGGAGGGAGGTGACCAGTGACAGAGTGAAGCACAGGGAGGCCAGTTGGGAGTAAACTGCTGCAATAATAAGTAGAGAAGTTAGGTAAACACACGCAAGGAGAGGGGAGCTAATCCCCTAGCGAGTTAGCTGTGGTTGTGACATGGGGAGTAAAGAGGGAGTTAAGGAACTTGAGATGGAGCAGAACGGTGTTGGTGTTTGTGCAGTAATCTGTGTGTGTCCAGAATGTGTACTCATACTGTTTATGTACATAGTAAGTGTATGCCTGTGTGCTATGTACAATGTTACGTTCATGTGTGTCCGTGGCTATGTAAATATCTTGCATGTGTATGTGCAAGAGGTGTGTGTGTATTCACACACTTGTATATTTGTGATCCAAAGAGGCATGCAGTGCTAGGCAGACTCTGGCTGCTGTAATCCGAGGTTTACACGCTGTAATGCTGCTGAAAGCCTGCAGCCCTAGCTGGCAGAGAGAAAGAGAGGGAGAGCAAAAGAGGGAGAGAGAAGGAGGGACATTATAGAGGAGACAAGAAAAAGGCTGTCATAAGAGTCAAGTATTAGACTGATAAATGGAGGGAGAGAAGTATAGATGAGGAAAGGAGAGAGGGAGGAACAGAAAATGTCCAGTAAGAAAGGGAGCAAGAGGGAATTTAACTGTTAGACAGTAAGGTGGATTTTTCACATCAATGCTGTTAATAATTATAACAAATTGGACAAACAATGAATTGCTGCAAACATGACAAAGAAAAATAAAGAAAAATTGGGAAACAACATCTGCGTTTTTTCCACCCAAATTGCCATGTTTTGTTGGTCAATTTCTGCAATAAATACTATTCACTTCTAGACTTCATCTAAAATCATTTTGTATTGATTGTATCTTTTCTGAGTACATCATTGTGGCTGTATGCTTTGTTCTTTGCTGTTCCATTTAAAATGATCAATAACAGGAACAGCGTATAATCAACAGTTTGAATAATTAATGCCAATGCATTCCTTTGGTGTGTGTGTTGTGTGTGCTTGTGCTAAGGAACAGTTGAGGTTGTGACTGTTCTTTTTTTCTGTATTTCAAGAGCGGTTAGGTTGAAAGAGCTCCTTAGTGAATTTACCTGCTGAAACTTTTCTGCCCACAATCCATCTGGCACAGTATCTGAAATAAAAACTTCTTTTTACTCCTTTTCTTGCTGAAATCCTCTGTTCTTTCTGCCCCTGGCTGATTTTTCATTTTATTTCATTTTGTGTTTCAAAATGGCCAATCACACAATATTGTTAAGATTCATTTGGTATGCACATTTGTCCAAAGTAAGATTAACAACTGATTAACATTCTTCCCCATACACATACAACGGGAGCATAGCTTGCTGACATACTGCACAGAATAAGTGATCACAGAAAAAGTTGGAGGTGCCAGACAGTTGTCTTCTTAACATTACTGCTAAGCGAAAGTACTTAGGCTACATTTGCAGAATGTTGACAAGGTGACAATCAAAGACCTCAGTCTTTATTATTCACATTGCAACTTCAAATTGGCGTTCTCAAATTTGTCAAATTAGGGGAGCTTTTCCCAAAAGCCAGTTTTCAGGATTAGAAAATGCTGACTTGTTGTGAATGGAAGGCTATATAGAGAAGAAGATAAACAGAGAAAAAGAGATGTTTACAAATTTACCAGCATTAGTGTGGGCATGGTCTGAGGCTGGAGAATTAAGACAAAGGCAGACAGAGCAGAGAAACAGCGTGTATAGTCACACCCTAACATAATTCAGTGGCCCAGTGAAAGCTCGCACCTAAAAGGGCCTATTGCCAAGTCGGAGAAGACAGAACGAGAGAGGGTGAGGCACAGAATGAGATGACAGGAAAAGAGATGAGAGGAGAGGAAATGAAATGAAGGAGGGAGGGCTGACAAGAGGAGGAAGAAGAGGGAGGGAAAGATGGATGGCATATCAAACCAATGCAAATCTGCCCCCCCCCCACTGTAATCACTTTAGTATGTGTAACCACACACACACACACACACAGAGAGGAACATACACACCGTAAATCCCTCTTGCCTATGCTTATTAAGCCTATGAGAAAATCTACTGTAGGCATGTGGTGATTCACTCAGATTATTCCATGATATGATTGTTTGGTATTCATTCCCCTGCTAGACTGAGATAGGCTGCGGTGTGAGTGTATGTGTGTGTATATCAGGGAATGGGGAAAACAAACCAGGGTCAGCAAATAAAAAAAGAAATAAAAGATAAAGAGAAAATGATCTCATTTTTAGAAATGAACACTGCTAGATTAAACCACATTTAAGAGAAGTTTTGAAAACTGATTGGTACCCTTCAGTGGAAAAGTACACATTCACAAGTCTAAGGTTTCATAAGGACAAGTTGTTGCATCAGCTGACTGGACCAACAACACATTTTGATCAGTAGATCGCCTGCATTCAGTTCTGTTTAATTTCTTTATCCTTTTAGGGGCATAGGGATTACATGTTATCCCTGCAAATACTGGGCAGAAGGCAAGAGAAACCACAAGGACAGGTCCTCGGTTATATGCAGCCGGTGCTTTGAGACACAAAGTACATATCCAGTTCCACATCCCCCTGTGTAAGGGCAGGCTGCAGCTTTAACGAGAAGTAGATGTATAGTGTGATGTGATGGTGCTCCTCTCCTATAGTTTGGACATTATAGCATTATGGGTGGGTTAAAGAAAATGTTTTCCTTACTGAGATAGTAAAGTGGCTCTTAAGGGGTTAACTGCTGCCTGGGGAACTCTTATCATGGTAAGTGTATGTGTGATGAAAAAACTTCATAGTGAAAATGAGGTCTTAGTAATTATAAGGGGGAATAATTGGCTGGTGTTCTTAATAGCTTTGAGCCAATATTTACTGATTATTCTGTGGAAGAGTGAAGACGCCATGATTGGCCTCTAGAGGCAGGATTACACCTAAGAACTATAGTCATACAGCTACTCTTTGTTTCTCTAACCCTCTCTTTAGTGCACTTGAGTGTCTCTAAATTTATGTTTGCACTTATGAGAACAATAAGCAGTTAGAATTTCTTACCAAATTTATACTTTGGGATTTGTAGATATGATTTGAAACAAAAATACTCTTTGCACAGTCATGTTTAGACAACAGGTCAAGACTTACAGAGTGCTGTTTGTGTGCAGAGAAGGCAGGGTTTTTACTGGTGACTAAAACAAGTCATAATTGTGTCTTATGGACACGATGTTGAAAAGAGACCCACGTGAGACTGATGTGCTGATGGGTTTCATCAATTCACAAAGCTCCTTCATCGGTTACATCATCGCAGCAGGATTTGCTTCTGCTGGTGCCAGCGGAAAAATTTGACACAGAGCCAGCACAGATTTAGCTCCAAGAAAATGTGGAAAGTTTGTGGGAAATTTGCCAAGTTCATGGTTAAGTAAGGTAATATCAGGTACTACTCACCAAGGCAGCTGTCTAGTTCGCCATGTGCTTTCCTTACATGTCACTGAGTCTCTTTATTTTGTTTATTTCTTTTTACTCTTACCTATTACTGGCTCCTTGGACAATTGGTAGATTTAGAAGTATAAGCAATTTGTCAAATCTGAGCACCTTATATTCAATCAGTGTCAGCAATCTTTCTTTAATATTGTTTTAGTTGACCTTTGCAGCCCCTTTCCAGTATTTGACTTATTGTTCCCATTTCTCTACTTTTAGGTGGGCGTGGCAAACTGCCAGTGAAAATAGGGTTTGCCAATATAAAAAAAATCTCTCTGCGGGCCAGATGTCTGCTCCCATTCACAAAGCCAAGGTGTGTTGAACACGAGGACACAACCTTGGGGGTCAGATACCACTGCTCTCTAACTCTGATCTCTTTGCCACTGATCCCTCCCTCATTCTCTGATGCCAGCTTAGTAGTTGCCATGTTTACAACCAGGTCACAAGCAATTAGGCCTCGCCCTTGTCTCGCCTTCACATCCCCATTCCTGTCAATCCATTCATCCATCCATCCATCCACTATGTAGCCAAGATTAACCCAAGGACTGACAACCCATCTCATCTCCCTATCCCCCCCCCCCCCCCCCCCCCCCCCCCCCCCCCCCCCGTCCATCCATCATTCCCCCTCTGTACTCATCCATCCATACATCTCTTTGACATGACTTAAATAAAAACATTAGCTTGAGGGCTCAAACATGGCTCCTTCGTTTTTTTCTCCTCTCTATCCTCCTACCCTCCCACCACTTCACACAGCTCTCTGACCAGCCTCCCTACCACCACTTTCTTTTAATCTCCCTGAACCTTTATTCTTCCATCGACCAAGACATGCCTGTCAAACACAACCCTGAGTAATGTTGTATTAATATCATGACATCCCAGATACAGAGAGATTGGGAAGTGATTCTTTCCTCCCTGCCTGGATGTCATCTGTGTTCATATACAGCGGTCTGTCTTAAAGTCACGATGAATGAGTATTTACTGACAGAATATACAAGTGAATCAAAAGGCTCATGTAAAATTATAAACAATCAAAACTAAATAAAAAAAACGTTTTCAGAACTCCATTTTACACTCAAATATGGTTTAAAAAAAGGGAATATTCCTGTTAAAATGCAGACAGGGATATCTCTTACTTCACTGCAACACAGTGGTGCACCAAATCAACAAGGTGAAGGAGGCTGGCATCAGAGATTTATAACGCTGACTTCCTGAGCACTCCTCTGTATGTTTTTCTTTTCAGGCACGGCTTTTCTACAGACAGTTGTGCCTACAGTATTCCAGAAATAGGTAGGGAGCCGAATGAAAACTTCTGTATGTGCACACACACAATGGCACTGCCATTCTTTCATCCTTTCTTTCGTGCTTGCTTTCTTTCTTTCCACGAGAAGCCTGGGAGCTCTTACAGCGCATCACCTCCAGAGTTTTTTTAAAATGATAATATACAGCGGAACCTTATCATATGCATGCACCCATACAGTAGCAGCATTTCCTTGAAAATCAGCATTCTTATGCTTGGTTTCATTATGTCACTGCACAGAATCTGTCGTGGCTGAGACGTGAGACAGGATTGACAGTAGAGTATCAGGGGAATAAAAGTTCTCCTGGCTTGTCTCAACAAAAGGAGAAACAGACGAGTGGCTGTCGGGCTAGTGTTTGGTGTTACCCATACTGTTTACACAACTCAACTCAACACAACTTTTTGTTTGGCACCACAATGAATTTCCCAATGGGGTTTGTGTGTGACAGCAGGTAATAGGTAAAAAATGCTGTCTCCTACTCCTCTGCGTTTTCATATTTGTTTGCTTCACTTATTTGCTTCCCTTATTCCTCTGTATCTCTCTCCCCTCCTTCTTTCCGCCTTTCTCTATGCTTTTTGATATCTCTCTTCTCTCTCACATATACAGGCACACACACACAGCAAAAATTCACATGCGCTGCCACACTTAAGCTGATCCAAGGACACCAGAGGCAGTCTGTCAGCTTCAATTTGTGTCCAGTGTCCACTGTGCTGTGGTCACCCAGAATATAACTTGCTGGTCAGTGCATGTGTGTTCACTCGTGATTGACACGACCTTCCAGCTACAACAAATCGCTAACATCAATCAAGCAACAGAAGATGCCGGCAAATACTCAAGTATTCATGAGTTAACAAGGATAAAAGCTGTTATTACAAAGGTTCAAATAATAGCTTTTTAGCACCCCTGCCCGAGCCACACTTCAGAGAAGGACAGGAAAAAAAGATAAGAGTAAGAACTGAAAGGAATACTTCAACATTTTGGGATGCTTGTTTGCTCTCTGCCTGGGAGTTAAATGAGAAGATCAATATCTGTTTAATCTCTGTGAGTTCAGTAGCAAGATTGGTTCAGCTCACCTTAGTCAAAAGAGAAACGATCTATCTCGCTGCCAATACATCCACACTTCACCTGGGCAAAGCCAACAACTTCAGCATGAGAAGAAGACTCACGAGATGGTGTGTGCTATCGCTGGGCTGAGCTGTGGCTTAGCTAACAGCTTGTTAACGCATGTCGTTTCATTTTCTTTGTCAACATGCATTAATGCATAATTTATTGGAGGCACCTTTGACGGAACAAGACAAGCAGTTCCTCCGTACTTCCACTGTTTGTGGTTCGCTAGGCTGCATGTGTCCTGAACACATCATGTCTGTACTGAATACAGGGAGATTAAATTAATATCAATATTTTCATCTGACTCCAAAAAGAAAAACAAGTGTATTTCTCAAAAATGTCAGAGCATTTTAAACATGCGCAATATTCTATGACAGGCTCCGTCACCACACATCAGACTGTCACTGTTGCATTGTCTTTTATTGAAAATGGCTTTGAAATATTTTTACTCAGTTGATGCAGAGCTGGTGTTACATAGCAGGGGTTCCAAATAAAACTGTTTTGTAACATTAAATGGAAAACTAAGCTCAAGTGCTCTTGCACCCACAGGCCCACTGTAAAAATTAATGAAGGCTCTCCATAGCAAGTAGCAAACACCACAGCTAAGTGTTGCAGAGAAGTGGAAGAGTAGTAGTAGAAGTACTTGTTCTTTTAATGGCTACATGTTGTCCAAAAGCTTTGGTTGTATTGAAATGAATGGAAAAAAAAAAAAAACACTACTTCCTTTGCAATTTCAAAGCCAATCATTTTCTCTATGTTGGCTGGTGATAACTTGTTCCATAAAAGTTTGTTTCATAAAAGCATAGATGTTAAGGTTCCCAACAGTTCAACACTAAGCTGTGTTTTTTGGGCACTTGTTTGCCCTTCCTCAACTCTACGTTGAATATCGATTTTCTCACTCACAACAATTCACCAGATGGCAGAGAACTAAACGTGAGTTTTAAAATTCAGTATGCTACAAAATTCATAATACTAAAACACTAGATGTCAAGTATTTTTAAAACTGTTTGTATACTTAACCTGCATCTTAGACATAAATAATCAAGAAAAGGGTCTAGTACTAAATACTCCAAGTACTTAACATGGAGATATTGATCAGAATGCATTTATTGCAGTTTTAAAAAACATCTTTTGTTTGAACTTTGTTCTTTAGTATGCAGTTTGTGATTTCACACCAGATGATGGCATCACGATAGACCTTGCAATAAATGCAAAAATAATCCAATATGAGAGGCAAAGAAAATGGAAAGAGGGGAAGGTAGTGAAAAGGGCACAGAGACTCTCTGAACAGCATCTTTGAACCAGTGGGTGTGTAAAGAAAGAGAAGGGCTGTGATGTGCTTTGAAGAAGTCAGAATGACTCCTAAATTTTAACATCTTATACCTCATGAAGATAGTTTCAACACTTTCTGTCTTCACTCACACACATACTCGCACACGCATGCACACGCGCACTAACGCACTAACACACACACACACACACACACACACACACACACACACACACACACACACATACATAAAACACACAGACCACTATGAGGTGAGATGACCGAGAAGGAGAGAAGTGGTGGGGAAAGAATCTGTGAAGCAGGACAAATCAATGATGTCCTCTCGTCTCTCCTCCTTTGCTCCTCTGGTTTTCCCTCCTGTTTCTTTTCCTTTTCCCACCTCGCTTTCATCCATGCATTTTTTACTGTATCTCTCCTTCTTCCACGTCCTGCCCCCTCCATCCTTTCCGCAATCTCCCACCTGGCCTGGAGGTGGGGGAGACATGCTGAATAAAGATACATGCAAATCTACCTAATAGGATGGAAAATTGGAGGGAAATAGGGATCTTTCCCCTTGGAGATATTTTTTTCTGTCACTATCTTTCCGCCCTTCACTTCTTGCATGTTTTTAACGAGATTTGCTTTCTCTCTCCTTCTGATTTATTTATTTTACTTTACTTCCTCTCTAACTTACTACCCGTTTCATTTTTCTGCCTCACATAATGGCCATCTCTCTTGCTGCCTTTTATCGATGTGACTCATCGGGTACCTCCTCTCTAACCTCCCTCTTTTTCCTTATCACCCTCTCTATCTCACCCTCTAGGACTTTTTTACATAATTGTAATAATCAGTTCCATTGGTGTTGCCCCTCATCTAACCTCCCTAAAATAGCGCTTGCTAACATGCCCTTTAGAGCTGAATTCTCGCTCTTTTGTTCCATGATCAGAGCATGGGTGAGAGGCTGCTGTACACCATCTGCATGCTCTGTGTGAAAAATCAGAATTCATTAAACACCTTATTATGCTTTTTTCCTTCATAGCAGCTGTAACATATTTGATATCAGAAATCTTGATCTGGCCTTATTTAGTATTTTAGCTCTGAGCAAAACTTCCTTGCGCTTACTTTGAAACACTGGTATATCTTTTGTATAGTTTCATTGTTAAACAGCTATTTGTGTATTCTCTACCTACGAAATTAACTGCTTCAAATGCACTTGTACATTATGTATAATCTGTGCTTAGACTTTGATTTTATCAGAACCGTTTTTTTTAGTCATGCTAGCTGCATGGTGCTAGGAATGGCAATATCGGTTGGTTGATCAGTCCATCACTTTAGTCCAGACTGAAATATCTACACAACTACTGGCTGGATTGCCATGAAATTCTGAGTAGACATTCAAGGTGGCCAGAAGATGAATCCTATTGACTTTACATCTCCCAAATCCAGCAGGTAAACTTTTAAAACTTTTCACTCATCCAGTTAAGCATCTCAACATCAACAAGGACCAGTGTAATGGACTGTTATGTAGTGAGTTAGTTAAGTAAGTATAACGGCACAAACTTTCTGTACAGTCATGGTCCCCAGAAGATGCATCCTAATAACATCAGTGATCCCTTAACACTTTTTTCTAGCACCATCATGAGGTTAACTTATGGTTTTGCGGTAAAGACTCAGCAACGACAACAACGTAACTGTGACTGGATGACGTATTTGATTAACATGATTAGGGTGTGTTGTGAATGTATGCATTTGGAAAGTTAATAAATAAATGTAGCACTTTATTCATTCAAAAAATAGGTTGTCTCTGAACACAATCCAGCCAGTGATTAAGTTTCCTACAAAACGTATCTGTTGTTGCAGTTTAGTTGTAGAGAAATGTAATTTTTGAGGAGACATGGTTGATGGTAGACTTTTTGTCAAGGTATGACAAAGTCACCATTAGTTTGGGCTCCCAACCTAATAAAATCCATTGCTCACATTTCAGACATTTGATTTCGACAGCTGATATCTGGATGAGTCCGGGTCTACTACCGCACTGTGAGCAGATGAAAGTCACATCTGAACTGACACCAGCAACAGGATATTAGTCTGTAAACCAATAACAGGTGTGTGTTTAAGAAAAACAAACAAAAAACAGCCGGAAGTTGATATCCACATCTTAGGGTATTGTGTTTTGCCAGAGTAAGACCTGGTATTCTCTCAAATAACCCCCCCCCCCCCCCCCCACCCCCCCATAAAAGAAAAGCATGCAAATGCCATCCATTAAGTGCACTTCAGTATGTTTATAATTTGTTCAGATATGGAGTTTGTCCCTATAGACTACAATGTCAAAGAAAAGCTCTTTATAAATAAAACTCTTATCCTTATGTAACACTAACCATGAAAAAATTAAAAGAAATATATGGGAAAAAAAGCAACTACGTACTATAAATTTGGTAGAGCTGGGACAGGTTAAATAAAAGATTTAAGTCCTTGTTCTGGAGTGCTCACAAAAATCCACTGAATTCTTTCCACAAGAACTCGAACTACAAAGAAGCTTGATTCAGATTTTGCACACCGGTAACTTAATCACCTGTTTGTGTCTGTGGATAATATCTATGCCCTGTTATATCTTACAAAAAGGAATAGAACATCTTTGGATGTCACTGTGGCTTGGCCATCGAAAAGAAACTGTCAATAATAATTAACTCTTTTCAACTCTGTGCTTAGTTGTTGAGAGTAGGGGAAGCCCAGTTTTTCTCTACTGACAGTTGAGCAGACAGACATTAATTGGCATGCAAAGCCAAAAGGGTTAGCTTAGCATTTCCCATCATGTCAGAAGATTTATGCAAATGTTTGTGTGTGTGTGTGTGTGTGTGTGTGTGTGTGTGTGTGTGTGTGTGTGTGTGTGTGTCTGGTAGAGCTTGCATGCGTTCCCAAGTGATCTGCAGCTATTACGTGTGTTTGAGAGCTGGTGGGCACATTAAGCCATCACATTAAAAAATGTCTTTCAATCGTTCAAAACATGTAATGGAAGCAAATGTTTCTCGCACGGTGACAGGACTCTGAGGGTGCTTCCAAGGTCCTGTGACTCTCTGAAGTCACTTAACATAATTTACCACATATGTCAGATGAGAGTGGAGATGATAATTGAAGGTGACCTCAATTTAAGAACAGTGCAGATTGCAGGCCATTGGTTCTTGTAAAGAGGAGAATATTTCTATCTCTCTACCAAAAGATGGAGGATATGTGCTGATGTGAGAGAGAAAAGAGAGCACGAGCATGGGTGAGAGGCTGAGAGTGTAATGATTGTGGCTTTATTATGACTTGTGCTGTCGTTTCTATCTCTTGTCTGCGACCTCTTAGGATTAGGTCATCTATCTCCATTCTAGCTGTCTCTCTGGCTGTTCTGCCCGTTTCATTTTATCCTTCTCTTCTTCACATGTAGACCTTTCCTTAATTTAGCAACGTATCAGTCTTTCTCCTTTCACTCATCACCATCCCCTCCCCCTCCACATGCTCCTTTTTCTTTTCGCTAACGCACAACCTTTTTTTTTTTTTTTTTTTTTTTTTTTTTTTTATTGTGCTGGTTCTCAAGTATAAATCTGATGCCGTTTTTCCACTCTGAAGTCATTTAAGATGTCGCAGATAGCTAACGAAGCAATTACACATGGCAGACTTGTCGCCTCCATATAAAGGAGCAGTGGAGCCTGGCATGCCTGTAGATGTGTATAGAGAGAGATATAGGCTCCCTTGTATGAAGTTAATGGAGCAGAAAGCCAATTCTACCACAGTGCAGCAGTAATAATTATGACCGATCTCAGGTGTCTCCTATTATCATTATCACTAGACAACTGTATGCATATGTGTTAAATATGATGGGGATAAATGTCCTGACAAGGGATTGAGGATTGAAAAAGGTGACAGCTGATAGGGGAGAGGTGGAAGATTCACAAAGTGACAGGCAGGACAGAGGCAGGGAAAAGAGAGGGAAAGATGACGAGGGAAGGGTGTTGGGAAGAAAGAGAGAGGTCCTCAGAAGAATAACTCAAGACAGGAGAACAAAACAAAAAAAAAAAAAAAAAAGCTGGACTGTGTGGCTGTCATTAATGAGATTCTCAGCAGGGATAAGAAAGAAGACTCAAAGAGGAGAGAGAGCAGTGATGGAGCGGAGCAAAGAAAGCTCAGGTTAAGGGGGATTCTGAACAGAGGGAGAGTTAATACTGTAATTGGAGGATTATGCATACTGTTAATGGTATGATCACACACACACACACACACAAACACTCACACACACTATATATGTCAGTATCCCAGTGGCTTCAATGCAGCTGGGCTCTTTGGAGTCTGCTGTCTATAATTCAGAAATCTTGCTGATGCAGACACTGAATGGCCTCCCTATAGAAAATGCATGGTGATGCACCCATTATCCAAAGTTTTTAGTAGACGCATCAATGTCCTGAAAGCAGTCAGATACAAGAGAAATACATTTGGCTTCATATGGTATGAAAGTTAATGCACATGGCGCAGGGATGAGGTGAGGTGAAGAGAGAGAGAGAGAGAGAGAGAGAGAGAGAGAGAGAGAGGGAGAGAGAGATGATCTATAATTTATTCAGAAAAATAACCAATGTTAATTTAATCTGGTTCAAGTGTTTCTTCTAGGAAAGGTCATTGTCAGGGGAAACCTCAGTGTCCACAACCATTAACACACAAAATTACCACAGAGTAAAGACTAAATAATAGAACAAAGGTTGGTCTAAGGAAGGTTTGCAAATGCTAAGGATCAAATATTTAGTAGATAAAGCTTCTACTGCATCATGTGACCAAGGGGAATGCTAAATAGGTTAACGTTAAAACGTTAACAGACACACCAGGCAGAGGGGACAGGGGTAAACACAAATGGCAAATGGGTAAATCTTCCCCTTTTACAGGATCAGCACTAAAATTTAATCTTTCCGCTCTTTCCTGGCCCATGCCCCATCTCTCCACCAAGTTTGATAGAAATTGCTTCAGTACTCTTTATGTTTTTCTTTACTACCCTTACAGGCTTTGAAACCTACAGTGAACTGGCCCCCTCCTGATGGTCTTTGGGCTACTCAAGGTGGGACATGTTGCAGCCTCCTCCGCGGGCTAGCACCCTGCTAAGGGTTTAGCCTATAGCAGGGACATGCCTGTCGAAATCATCTCCAAAGGGAAATAAATAGACCACCCTGACCCCGCCTCTCCTCCCCTCCTCTGGGCTTACCTTTGCACTCATCCACTGCACAGCTGGGGCCTCGCACCCATCTTTCCCAATCTTCAATCCCTGATTTAATACTGCTCCACCCACCCACCCATCCACCCACACAACCTACTACAAGTTAAATTAAGGGATATTTGTGAGCAATCTGTAAAAAAAAAAAAAAAAAAAAAAAAAAAAAAATCTATAAAAAAATATATATTATACTATAGTCTTATAATGCCATTATTAGGCCTAGCATTTCTAAAATGTCAAACTGAATTGAAAAATACATTAAGCTCTTTCTGACAGGTTCCCTGACCAGCAGCTGCTTTAGAAAAAAATCCACTGTACTGCCAGATGAAAAGCTTCATCCCCACGTCTTTCAACCATGTTATTAAATGAGAAGAAAAAGTTGAAAAGTTATTGCGGCTGCTGACTGCTTTTGCTAATTGTGATTACAAGCCAATTCATAAAATATTAGTTAATCTTATTACTGTTTCTATAATACACCAGACCTTAACCAATAATTCATGATCTAGTTAGCATGTTGGCAGATGTGTATAGGTAACACTAAATAGGAATGCTCAGTTTACACTGGTCTTACTAGGATTTTTGCTTTCTTAGACAAAAAGCTACTTTGAACAGTGTGTCACACCGAGGTCAGTTTTATATTCCAAAAAAATAAAGTATATGGAAATATTTCTATATTTCTATATATTCATAGGTCAAGTAACTTCAGTTTTTTTTTCTTTTTTCATCATGTCAAATTATTAGGAAGGTACTGTGTCCCTAGTTACTTCAAAGAATGTAATGGAGGAAGCACCACAACTATAATGGACTATGATATTTGTATGCCTTACAATAAAAAGTCATCTTCACTGCACAGTGGTAATTCATACAGTATAATCAACCTGAGAATGAAGTGTTGTCACTCGAGCCATCATAACATAAAGGGAAGATGTTAACCTGAGGTGAGAGAGACAGGCTTACTTTTCATAATCATCAATTTACATCAAGGTCTTTTTATTCACCTTTAACCTGTCTTTTCAGGCTCATCCTGCAGAGGAAGAGACTATTTTACATACATAGCAGGTCATCCTTGTCCACCGAAATGAAAAGGAAACGGGTCTGAATTTATATTATACTTAAAGCTGACTTTTCTGTAATATCCTCACGGTTACGCAAGTGGAGTGCTTGAACAGCCTGACATGGTAAGTATTTTATTTTCTCCTGGTACCTCAAGGTTTTCATTTTCTTTTAGTTTTTCCTTTGCACACATTTACACACACACTGGGTCAACTGGGGCATTTCTCTGGCTTTTTCTTGTTGGTGGTGGTGTGGTCAGAGCCAGGTTATTTTCACTAATCTTTTCTGTGCCATGCTTTTCTTGCAGGTTAGATGCTCTGAATGAAGAGCATTTTAGAGTGCCCCTCACCATTTGGAAAGTCACGATTCAGCTATAAAGGAAAGTTAATATACTGGCACTCGGAGAGGAATATCAGCCTCTTTTTAGTCATTTGATGCCATGTATGAATTTAATTGAATCCCAACGACAGACCAACAAATGTTCAGAGTATTAAGGGGGTCGGTGGCAGGACTACTGTATAACAAGTGCCTTAATTCCCTCAGAAGTAATTATGCTCTGTGATTAGGGAATTGTGCCTTAATGTAATTATGCTGTGCTTTAAAGATTAATTTTGTCTGTGATGGCATGCTGCGTTATGTTGTTGTCTCACCACATTATCCATAATCACAGCTCACTATCTCAACGGTTATCTGTTAAGAGTTCCCTCTGGTATGGAGGACAGACAAAGTGTGTGTGTCTTATTTTTGTGCACTGGTAGATGTGTATGTGTGAAGTGCATGTATATGCCCCACCTGTGCACATGGATGTTTCTGTGTTCTGTGTTCTGCTGATTTTTATGAAGGATTATGCATTGCAAGTCTGGGTCTGAGATGTTCACTCACATCTAATGTTTTCACAGCTGTATGCATAATTCACCAAAACTGAGGCCTTTTCTGAGCCCAGTGCATCAGGAATGTCCAAAACACTAAAACAGTGAGAAAAAAAACAATCTATAATTTCCTTTTCCTGCTTATCCATATATACAGTTAGTGTTGTGTATTGTAATTTAGATTGAACATAACAATATCAAATATAATAACAGAATTACTTATATAGGAAACACCGAATTTACATACAAGATTTGATTTTACAGCATAAGCTGACAGAGTCACTGAATATATTTTTACAGACACATACACAACCATGCATGCACATATAGACAGCCAGTAAACTACACACATTCACATGCACACACACATGCACGCGCACACACACGCAAAATCAATCAATAAACAAACAGTGTTACGAATGTGTGAGTACATGCCTGTAAGGGCAAGGGATGTCTTTCATGAGGCCTCTTAAAATTCATTATGCATGTGTCATTACCAAATACCACTTGAAAATGCTTCTAATTAATCCAATTAACACCAAGCTTTATGGAAAGGGGGGGGGGGGGGGGGGGTGAGTTGCTGGGCTAATGCTGCATCCTACTGGTGTACAGAAAAACAACAAAATAACAAAGCAAACACAGGAAAACAAAGGAGAAGACTGTGAAATGAAGGTGATAAAAACTGTAAAAACGCTTTAACTGCATCTGTGCATTTGTTCTGCCACAATAATAGAGGGTTTAAATAAAACAATCCTATACAGAGGAAGTAAATAGAGAAAGGTTGCATGGTTGCACTCTGCAACACAGTGCCACGAGGAAGGAAATACCTGAATAAATATGAGATGAAAATAATGTAGAGAGCAGGTGCACTGAAATTCCCTGGTAAATCCAGGAATTATGTAAATCCACTCTGTGTGTTAGAGCAGAAATTATTCCCTCTCCGCCCACAGTTGCACACTGCACAGGGGTTCTGTTTTAACTACTTACCCTACTGACTCCTCTTCCCCTGTCCTCTCCATAATTAGTTCCCAGGATTTCAAAAAAGATGTTGGGGTTAGTGCCATTGTCAGTGAACTCCAGGAAGCTGGTGAGGCCACTCACTCCGAACTGCAAGGACAAGAAGAAATTTTTTATTTCACCATCAGATTTAGGCTATATTTAACCTCATGATTAATCCTCCCTGTAAGATTTGGACAACATTATGTTTTTTATCAACTTTAAGATCAGATATGATAACTGATCACAATGAAAATGACAAATTAATCATCTGTCCGTCCTTTATGAAATGATTATATCTCGTTAGCAAGTGCAGATACTGAATAAGTACAATGTGTCTGTTGTAATACACTAAAATATGTGTGATTCTGTATGTGTGCACATACGTAGGGCTGGATGACATGGCCAAAACGATAAAAATTTCCATATCAGTTGATATCAATATTTACTAAAATAAATGCCACATCGTTATTTCTTCCAGGTTTAAAGGCTGATTTTTGCTCCTGAGTGAAAGTTGATGAAACCAGACATTCAATTGTGGTTTTAAACTGTTCCATTTACTCAGAACATGACAAACACTTGCCAAACAGCAGAACATTTAAAAACTCTGAGGTACAAACATTCACAATATGTTAAAATATGCATCTTTGGGGCGTGGTGTGGCGTGGTGGTTTGGGCGGGCGCCCCATGTGTGGAGGCTGCAGTCCTCGCTGCAGTCGGCCCCGGTTCGAGTCCCGCATCGGACGGCCTTTCACTGCATGTCATTCCCCCTCTCTCTGCCTCCCCGTTTCCTGTCACTCTCCGCTGTGCTGTCCATTAAAGGCATAAAAGCCCAAAAAAAAAAAAAAAAATATCCATCTTTAAAATCAAAATCCCTTTCAGTCGTTTTTACTTAAAGTAAATAGAAAATTAAGTTCTGCAGTGTGATACAGCAGACATGTGACATGGCTCGGACTGCAAAACAAATAAAAAAAATAAATAGACAAAGAAGATTTGCACTATGTACTGGCCTGGCGCTCGATGAGGGTCCACTAATACCCGTTTGGGCCTGTGATTTCTTACTTTCTGTGTGTTCTAACGGGTGATATAGTTTAAAATGATGAAACAGGTTTGTGGTGTTGCCTGTCTTTTATGGAACGTGTCTCTGGCACAGTTTGCAGTGCACATTGCTCTGTTTTTTGTCGGACTGTAAATAGCCAAAATATTTCCAAACCACTGAAGTTGAGTGGCCTCTCTTGTCGACGATGTCTTTGTCCTCCGAGCTGTTATCTGCTTTTTCTGCGATGTCGCTCATTTCACCTTATTTGCTTACTCCTCTCCAATTTCAAGCCCATCAGCCACTGCGTGCATCTGTAAATAATATCACGTGCTGGCCGGCGTTTATACCTCTCAATGTGCATCCTAATTTGCGCAATGCAAACCTCTATTCCTGCGACATGATTGGCAGTCCGTGATTCATTTGCGGGTGTGCTATAAGCATGGAAATTAATTATATCAAACATTTTTAATATTTCGGTCAAGGAAAATAATTTCACGATAATTACTGCTATCGTTTTATCGCCCAGCCCTACTTGCATTTTTCTGTATCCAGGACATAAGACGTTAGGGGAATATCAACTGCACGCAGAGATGTGTGCAGTAAGTACCAGGCTGAAGAAAGAATAGTCTGGTTGGGGCCATTGAACATTTTTTGCAGTGGGGAGTTTGATGTCCCGGGTGGAGATATAGTTTTAGTCAAAAGAATTTCCAGACGGACAGACAGACAGGGACACGCATGCACACACACAAACACAAACACAAACACACACACACACACACACACACACACACACACACACACACACACACACACACACACACACACACACACACACAGGGTGTCAGACCAGACCTTTTCCCTGCCTCCCAGTAATGTAACCTGTCAGTAAAAGTGACACTGCAGCTGCTTCAGGGAAGGAGAGGTGTTATCCTCCTTAATATGATTCATCCTCTCTGTGTGTGTGTGTGTGTGTGTGTGTGTGTGTGTGTTTGCATCTGTGTTATCCCTAGTCACATGGACACTTGCACAGACACTGGCACCCTAAATCTGCAGTGATTACACTTTTTCACATGATTTAGACTTGCATCTTACCCTCAGCATTAACACCTGTAAATCATTATATTTATTGTAGTGCATTTCCCATCATTATTCAGACATGACCCATTTGTTGACATGACATGATAAATAATGTTAAGTAATGCAAAGTTACATTTCTTTCATGCTTTTCTGCCATATAGATTATCATTTGTTAAGCTACTTTAATAGAGACAGCAACTCAGCAAATAACTTACAAGAGCAAATAAAGTGCAAATGAACAGTCGTTTATATTCTTGGGACACATAGTAATCATTTGAAGTTGTAAGAATAGTATCAATAAGAAAGTTTAATTAAGAATAGACCAAATAGGATGGGCAAAAATGATTATAAAGTTGAATCAACACCTTTCTAAAACAATGTCAATAAAAACATTATTACTGTCATGAAAGTGGGACTTATTGCAAGACTGTTTTATTAGGGCGCATTAGTTTAGCTAGAACGACCTAATAAACTATATGATGTGGTTCATAAATTATGTTAATATGCTCTCTGGTTAATTAATCTAAATTGACACAAGTATATTGTTACCATATCTAATTTTTTTATTCCCCTCGAATGACCACACACACATACACATACACACATTTACACAGATATCATTGTTAGGACATTTCACTGACTTCATTTCATTGTGGACAGCCTAACCCAAACCCTAACCCTAATCTTAACCAGGACCTCATAAATGATGTTTTGCCACATAGGAAAGCTTCTTAAAAATAAGATGAAAGTAAACGAGCCTGTGTTTTATAATAACAGTAATAATAAATTTGGAAAAGTTAAGCCTAAGCTCATGGGCCCTGGCTGAGGATGTTGGGCTGCATCATAGGACTTACTGAGCCTTAAAAGCAATCAATAAAATTTTAAAGAATCCTAAACCTAACTGCTTGAGTCACTGAGACTGCCAATGACAGGGTAGTGCAGATCAAACACACTGCACACATCAAATTTTGAAGATCAGTGCAACAGCACTTTCACCTGCTGCATTTTATCCCCCACTCCAAATTTGTCAGTGAACACCAAACAACATCAACAGAACTCCTCATTAACAGCTGCAAATTAGTATTAATCATTACCATAATGGCCCCACATACCAAAACGCTGATTAAACACACAGGCACCCACAGTAAGTAAAGCACACTGCTGATACACTGGAAAATGGAACTGATGCCAGGCTGTTGAACTCAACTCTATTACTGCTTAGGGGTCTTTAACACAGCTCTGTTGAGACAGCCATCAGGGTTGGTTTAACAGCCGGGGCTGGCTGATGAAAGTGTTGCCAAACCCCAGCCTGATCTCAAGGTGAAATGCAGAGATAGATATGAAAGCCATTGCGCTGCATTTATTATTGTCTGACACTAATCCTAAATTAGCATTTCACTTGGCTTCATCATTCAGTCAAACTGCCATCCCTGGAGTAGTTTTTTTTTTTTTTATTGATATCAAAACAGAGGGCATTGATCCAATTGGATTTAACAGTGATGAAAGTGTTGCCAAACCCCAGTCTAAACACAAGGTGAAATGCAGAGATTCATAAAAATCACAGCTGCAGGATGAAAACCTCTAGCTCCCAAAAGTCAACTGTTGAGGAACTGAGGAAAACTTGCTGATTGACGCATGTGTTCTTTGAAAGGTATGCAATCCATTGAATTCATGAGCACTTGGGTCATAAAGTCTACCGAGTGCAGGTAGGAGCTTGGAAACTTTCTCTTGAAATAATGAACAAAATTGGATTTTCATGGGACATGAACAATACAAAAACGCTAGACTTATTTAGAGCCTCCTCCATGTCACTCTTCATGCCTGGAGGGAATTTTAGTTATACCAAGAGATGGCAATGCATAAATGAATTTAGCAGTGATTGCATCTTGCTGTTTCAACTAGAGTGTCTCAGCCAAGGAACAATAGTGCCTGGTCTCCACAATTTCATGTAATGAGCACAATGTCTTGAAATGGAAATACATGCTCCCTAAATGAAGTGCGAAAAATGCTTTTTCTTGCTGCTAAAAGATACACATGAGACATATCTATAAATAGGAAAAAATCTGAAACTGTACTTGTATGTTGTAGTTGGGTTAGGGGATGGGCATATGCTCTTGCTTTCAACTGTAGTAATCAAGCCTCAGCTCCAAACTGAAACTCACACAAAGTTGTCTTCTGCTGTGAGTCAAGACTTGATTTTTGGCAGATACATTGAGAATACTTTTTAGAATAACTCTTTCTTTTTCATGTATTTATGAGCTATTTTCAAACTGGCATGCACACACCTAGAAGCATCGCTCAGCAGTAGAGTGCCGCAGGAGACTGATGAAACAGATGGACGGTCCACAAACTGAAATTAGATGTATGTGACTTTGGGTAACTGAGATATCAACAACATTTCAAAGATAAATCTGGGAATGGGAAGGATTTCACTGTGGATTGTATAGTGTCAATCAGATTTAATCGCTTATACTGTTTATTTTACTTTTTAAAACAGACTTGATGCAAGTGTTTGCTGGTTGAGCAATATTCTGGTCTGGACTTTTTGTTTAAGACCATATACGATGTTTCAGAACACAATGCAGTGGAAACCTCTACCAGTGATCACAGTTACAGTGAGTGCGTCTTACTGTTGATGATGGTGATCACAGTGATTACAGTGATCTACCGCTCTCACAGCAGCAGGTTTGTTACATGAGTGGAGTGTAATGCTTTCACCTCATCTCACCTCATTCACCTTCATTCAGACTAGGCTTGGAGCAGGAGAGGGCCATGGCACAGTTTATATTATTTTAATCTTTAAATCAGTAAATAGCAAAGCTGCCCATTTCATTACTTTATATTCATGTAATAAATACACAAATGTCAATTAGATGGTAATCTGCATGATAAATGATTATAATAATCATCTGCTTATAGTAGTGAATTATATTCTTGGTAAAGTTTTATAATACTATAGTTTTTATCTGAGATGATTTTTGTCAATCTAGGGTAATTATGGGCTAATTAAAGGGACTTCCCTCTCTGCTGTTGCCAAGTGCTTGCTCATTGTGGGAACTGTTGGGTTTCTCTCTCGACCTTACCCTGTAAAGAGCCTTGAAATAATGTATATTACGATTTGGCACTATACAAATAAAATTTAATTTAATTTTAATAGAAGAGAATGAAGAGAGGTGTTTTCCAGTGTTCTAGTCATTCACATACAGTATTTCTATTACATGCCTGCATATCCCTGTTCATGGAGATAATCAGGACACATACACAAATTATTATCTACTATCTATCCACAACAATCTTTACTTAAAGACAGCTGACAGTGTAGGGAATTACATAACAACAAAAAAAATGTAGGGCACAATTGCATACAACTGTTCAACATGAAGGCCTTGCTTTTTCAGGATGTTTTGTATTATAATGTGTAATTGAATTTTACTTTATGCCACTAATGGTCATTGACAGCAGTCAAGTATGCATGCTTGCATACGTAGTTGAACAGCTTCCTTTCAGACTTGAAGGAAAAAAAGTATGCGCTTGTTTATCTGCATTTTCATACCTTTTTGACAGTATCCAGCATGCTCTTGCCTCCCTGCCACGGTTTGGAGTTCTTCCTGATGCAGCTCAGACTCGCCATGCTGTGCCACTTCCTATCCTCCAGTTTTCTGTGAAAGGTATTGGCCAGCAGCAACACGGTATCATAGATGTAGCGGTTGGTGATCTACAGAGAAAGAAATGACAGAAAAGGCAGACAGAGAAAGGAAAAAAAAAAATGAGATAGCGACAGGATAAGTGCAGACATTTTACTTTTGCTGAAGGTTTTTTTTCCACATTGCTGTGATACCATTTGTCACAAGAAAACAACACAATTATGAGGTCCTTCGTACTTTCAAGTGCTTCCATTTAGATGTTTCTTGTTTCTCTTT
Source organism: Seriola dumerili (assembly GCF_002260705.1). Classification (NCBI taxonomy): domain Eukaryota; kingdom Metazoa; phylum Chordata; class Actinopteri; order Carangiformes; family Carangidae; genus Seriola; species Seriola dumerili. The sequence continues at coordinate 2,657,682 of NW_019174545.1, read as the reverse complement.
CAGTAATGAAGCTAGGAAAGAACGGACCGATACACGCGAGCAGACATTAGAAGTAAGTGGGAGAAATAGGCCACCTTGTCATGCTGAAATGCTATCAAAGTTAAGTGCTTTACTTATACATCTATAAGCACTGACTGTTTAGTTTTGCTTCTCTCTTTCTCTTCTCCATCTGTTCGGCTCTCTGTGAACCGATAATACGCAGTATGTTTTCTGTACCTGATACCTTCAGACACACACTCACACAGAAGAAAGGCTTTAAGGATGGCATGAATTAAAATGTATTGATAGACCTTTGGCACCACAGAACAGAGTGAGAGAAGGAGAGCAGTTTATTCAGTCTGTGATCGATCGCTGTGTGATCTACTGAGCCTCTTGTCTCCGTGTTAATGAGAATATAATAAACAGATTGACTATAACCGGCATGATTCAATGCACACACATAAGCGCACATGCAGATGATGTATATCTATTCACATTAACACACATACAAACACAATGATGTCACAGAAGAAAAAGCCATTATCTCACTAACAATGCCTTTCATATATCAAAAAGAAGTCGGGCCTAAAAATACAGATACTGACACACACACACACACACACACACACACACACACACACACACACACACACACACACACACACACACACACACACACACACACACACACACACACAATATACTGTAATAATGTATGTATGTAGTATATAAATAATAATTCCAGTCAACGATAAAGGTCATATTGCATCTTTGCTATGAAAATAAACATTTATAAATGGTAATTTATTCAATAAGCCTCACACATAGAAAAACAGATATAAAAAGGTAAAATGGCTGCTTTATAACGATACAGAAAGTTAAATGTCAAGAAAATATTTCAGTACACAAGAATACTGCAATTGTACTGCTGAACAGCATGTTGCTTTTGCAATGCTGCCACATAAAAAGCACCAATTATCACAACATTAGACTTTATAATACAGTATGTTAACTTAAATGGGAAAACACTTTATCCATCCAGAGGTATCATTAGCTGTGTCCAGATCTGAGCTAGAACTCGAACAGAATTCCTCCAAATGCAGTCTTACTGTGTTTGAATTTAGACCTGTGTAGTGGTCAGTTGTTTAAAGGTTATAGAAGATCACATGACCAGGTTGTATTTCAGGAAAATGTGTTCAGGGGGTCATCAGTGACTCACCACTCAAACTGGACCTAAGACAAGGCCACACCGGGATGTAACTGGACTCAACTACTGTGGACGACATCCTTCAAAGGATCAAGGACGTGATATGTGGTCAACAATGATACGTGGCATTATTTAAGCGTGCCAGTTCTATGAAAAGTATGCTCATTAAGCAAAACAAAAGAATATCTTGTTCTCCTAATTAGCATACGGTCATGGTCAGAGTAAGAAAAAAATATTCACAATGTCAGAGGTCTCTTTGGCGTGTAATATCATTTTTTCCACATTCAGTTTGGCCTTTTTTTCTTTCTATGTGTCCTTTTAAACTCAAATGGAGATACAGTATTTACAAAGCAAAGAACAAATTTCCATGTAGCGGTTATGGTGGAGTGATTTAAAAAAATCCATGTAAACATAAGTATTAGAAAATATTTCACACCATGTGATCACTCTAATCAAGATATTGCCTTTTGCAAATTATTCCCAATAATCATGGACTCAAAAGGCCAAACATAAAAAAATGACTGTAGTGGGTGTGGCTTTTTTGGGACTATGCTGTTACTCAAGTTTAAAAAATAAAATTTTAAATAGAAGCGGTAGACAGCTGAATTTATTGCCATTCTCTGCAGCGATGCTTGCTTTGGTTCATCATTCTCCTCCCAATGCGTTATTTTAAGATGTAAGTGGGAATGTGGCCATGTCAAGGTTTTCCATTGCTTAAAAAAATGATATGAGTGATGATAGGAAGATAAAATATACTATGTTCCTTGTAACTTGTCAAATAGTTTGACAGTCAGACAGGCCAAGAGAAAAAAATGTAGTGTCAAATTTATTTTACGTCTAACTTTTTTTCTCACTTACTTGTGAACTATCTTGACTTTCACAGTTTTGTTTTAGTCTTTCACTTGCTGTCTTTGTCTGACTATCATTCTTTCTCTCTGTCTCTGCGCCTATTGCTTTTTCTCTGAAAATTAAAGTGAAACTACTACTGCTCCATGGGGAGCTTGAATGATCGGTGGGTTCTGCACTCCAAGCGAGCATTATATGTGGGTGTGTGTGCGTGCTTGTGTGGTCAGCCTGAGTTGATGTGCTTCAGTGCAGTGTGAAATTGGGCTTCTGGGCCACTCTCTGACCGCTGAGCTGATCTGCTTCTTCTGTCTCTCTCTCTCTCTCTCCCTGTCTTTCTCTCCCATCCCTTGTTTCCTATCTCTCGCCAATTCAACCACGCACCCACCCACACACATAAAAACAGGATGTCGAAATGAACATTAGCAAAGTGTGTCTCAACTGTACGTGCACAATAGTCTTTACTCTCACGGTCTCTGTCAGATACACAAAAACACATCGTCCTTGACTGAAATGAGTCACTCACACACACACACACACACACACACACACCCACACACACACACACACACACACACACACACACACGCACACACACACACACACACACTCTGCCCTCCACAGTAGAATGAACACATATGACTGGACGCTACCCACAAAAATAATGAATATGTTGGAAGGGCTTGATTCTTGATAATAGCTTTTTACACTTGAGAAGCACTTGATTCACATTAGGCCACACAAGGTAAGCTTTATTTATGTGTATTATTCAACGCTTCAGGGCCTCCAGGAGTTAACAATGTGTTTGCATTACAAAGGCACTGTATTTTACATACTCTATAGTAAGGTGCAAACCAACCCTAGGCTTCAATCAACCTTTTATATAATTAAGAAACATTTTTATGTATTTAACTTTAACCTTTTAGGCATTTTTGTTTTTGATTTTTTTTTCATTTTATTATTTGACTTTATTTAATTAAAAGCCAAATAAACATGAAATGCAAAAAGCCATACTCTCTTACGTCCAAGGACTGATTATAGTGGGTGAAAGTCTAAAACAGGACTGTCTTAGAACTTAAAAGGGAGATATCCACATAAACATTAATACCACGTTTCTGTTTTCAATGTATTTCCAACTTTCATCAAATGTGTTCCCCCAGGGTCTTGTGCATCCACATAAATCATCAGCACATTAATTCAATTTCATATTTTTGTCTTGACACATAAATAAGAGTGTGTTCCCTCTCCTCCGCTCTATTTGATGGCAGCTTGATGACTCACATACACACAAAAAGGGATAATAATTGCATACATATTGCCACCCTGGGGGACATATTAAAAAAAAAAAAAAAACACAAAGTAAAGATAAGGAAATGTGAAAGCAGAAAAAAAACACAGTTACTGTGTTTTCCATGACCATACTTGAAGATAAATTGTGTGGTCTAAGATAAACACATACAAGGGTGTGAGCCAACGTTTCCCAAAATGATTAATATTTCAGCTAAAAACCCTCACAGGCACCTGTTGTGACAATGTCAAATCATAGTGCTTAATGTAATAGGAGGCTTTTGGAACAGGAGAAATGTTGAAATGTCAAGCTAAAACACAGAGAGGTGTTTTAAGAGACAGAAATGGAGCACCGGAGCAGCGTTCAAATACTTGACGTTGAGTTAAGAAAATTTTAGGGATAAAACCCTAAAGAGGAGTGTTAAAATAAAATCCTAGGTAAATTTGAGAACATGTGCATGTACAGTATATAACTGTGATCCGTGTAACACCTCAGAATGCATGATGAGACTGGACTCACATTTAACACTAATCAAAAACATTTCTACAGTACCGGATATTTATTAGAAATAAATTCTGGCTCAAATAAAGATCAGTAAGAGTCGCTGCATTCAAATGAGCCTTATTCTGCAAGTCATTTACACTGAGGCCCTATGCTGTGGAGCTCTTTCTTATTGGAGCAAAGTTGCCCAATAATGACATCACTGACTGTATTCCCACTGGACCTGTGCTTCAAGTAAAAGAGAGGACTGAACCTAATTTCACGATGTCTTGCTCTTTGGTAGTCTTGATTCAGACTGAGTTTATTCGCTTTTTCTGATCATCACTCCAGTTAATTAACCTGCAAGGGGACAAAGTGCCAAAGAGCAGGATAACAACAACTCCCCACAGCAGCTTTGGCTAGTTAGCCATCACTGATGGTATTGGCTGAAGCTTTTCAGTGACAACTGAGCAGCTTTTCAGCTGTGAATGTACTGCAGCGAGAAACATCCTCACTTAATTGAACGATACATGGATCTGAGATAAGAGAAACTGAAAGACAGAGTTTGTTGATTTTTGTTCTGGAACAATTTGCAGCTCTGACACTGAACTAATTTAATGAGTGTAATTACTGTTCCTTAAGTGCATTTTACCTAAGTACTACTTACTTTTTACAACATTCTTTCTTCCACAGCCTACTGTTTATGTGGGAAAAATCTTGTGGCATACCGCGCTTTTATGATCCATTAAATACACACACAACTGTTTGTGGCTGCCAGCTACAGAATCAGTTACTTTCAGTATGACTCTTAAACCTGTTTTGAACATAAGCCCACCATCTTTATTGAATTTGTTGAAAATCACTGAGCTGCCTTCTGGAAAAATCACCAAACCAACTCACCTCTAGCTGCTGAGCCTTGGGGTTTTTAGGGTCACAGAGGGAAGTGTTAATCCGGTGGTTGTGTTTGACACAGCGCTGAGTTGTGTTCTGGGGCATGGGGAATGTCTGGCGCACCAACGTCAGCCGACCGATCGACTTCATAACTAACTCCTGCAAGTCGTAGTCCGAGATCTCCTGAGAGAGTGGGAAGAGGAGAAGGAGGGTGGTAGGGATATGTGGAGGAATGATGGAGAGAGCGGGGAATAAATAACATGAGAAAAACAGTATCAGCAAATCCATGATGTAACATTTTGTTGCAGAACATTTTTGACAAGAAAAATACAAACGACAGTCACCACAACAAATAATGTAACAAAAAACTTAGTTGGATACTTGTCCAAAAAAGTGCCTGTAAAAATAAAACTTTTCTAATTCATATCCAAAAGATAGAGTGCGCGACATTAAACAGTTTAGTTCTTGTTTTATATGCTCTACCTTTCCCATTATCACCACACTGAGCTGTGAAAAACCACCAACATCATCTGCAAAAATAGTTATTTGATATGAAAGGTACATGTCAGCAGAAAAGAGGAGGGAGAGAGAAGGGTAAAAAAAATGTGTCTGTGTGTGTCTGAGTGAATGCGTATTTGTGTGTGCTTGTTGTGTGTACATACATGTGTGTTTGCACGTACTCTGCATGTCCTTGCAAAACCTTGGGGGAGGAATCATTGCTAATTTTAGCCCTTGGACACAATCTCTCTCTCCCTCTCTCCATCCGCAGATCTCCATCCATCCTCTGCGAGTGCAGAGGGTCATGTGGTGACGAGATGAAAGCTGACGTTTATCGTCCCTGGTGGAGGTAACACTGCCACCAACTGAGACAGCCTTTGCTTTCTTTGTCTATGTGTGCAGCAGCTGTCGTTGGTGGTGTGTGCTCGAGTGTGTCTTGTGTGCACACGCCAGTTTAAGTGTAAATCTGTGTGTATGTGTGCATATGTTTCCATGAGATTGTTTTTAAGCCTTTTGATCGTGCAAAAAGACCCTTGCGATTCTGTTTAATTTGCACATTGCAGCCTGCTTGACAGGATGGATGGGACTCTGCCTGGAGACCATGCACACACATAAACAAGCCATCACACACACTTCATATTAGAGAAGGGTAATATTATAGGTACCACCGCTTCATTGACTAATCCCAATGGATTTTATATGAATGTAATTAACGTTCATTAAGACCTGTGTGTCCTCACGGGATCTGATCAATGGTGATTAGAGCCAGCAGTTTTCATGTGTACTCATCTGCATTAGGCTGGTATATGGCCCTAACTCTATGCACAAACATACATTTACCTCTGAAATCAAACTGATGCTCTTTTGAGTATTTTAAATAAGTAATAGTAATAAATTCAAAGATGACTGATTTCAAAGATCACACTTCTACACTGTTTTGCTCAGTATTTTGCCTTGTCAAATTTGATGTAATTTTCTTGAAATACAGTAAGTCACAGGTTTCACCTTGTATGAATGTCCTGTACCCAGAAGTATCTACTAAACAGTCCAAGTAAGGAATCTATTTGCTGGCTTTTGGGGCTAAAACGTGGCAAAAATCCAAAACAGTTGCCTACACAAAAACCCTGAAGGAGACAGAATTACAAAGCCAACAAAAAAAGACGCAGGACAGAGAGAAAATGCTGAAAATTGCTAAAAAGGCAGATCTGTGGGCCAAAAGAGAATTAAGATTCACAGTGGGCAGTCAAGGGCATGCAAAGACACATCGGCAGGCAAGAATTATCCAGAGTGCCCCACTCAAAGGATCAGACTCAAACAAATATAGATGCACCAATGCGCAGACATACAAACACACACACACACACACACACTGAAACTTAAAAGGAAAAGATCATTTTGAGATTTGTCCTCTCAACAGGCGTTTGTCTCTCTGGGGACAGACTTCACCCAGTATGACTTTCAGTGGTGTCGTGCTCTAAAAGCTGTTAGCCTTTTAACAGGTGAGACTAAATGGATATGACACAAACACACACACACACACACACACACACACACACACACACACACACACACACACACACACACACACACACACACACACACACACACACACACACACACACACGAAGCAACACATTAAATCACACATGCTCTCACATACAACTTACCACCACACAGGGGTCCCAGGAGGGAGAAGGTACTCGTGCAGAGTTGACATTCACCTCATTTTATCAAATGACTTTTGAACTAAGTTTCATTTCTCCCATAAATTCTGTCAGGCCACTTACTGACAACTTTTCACAGGCTTCCTCAATCAATACATTAAAAATAAGAACAAGCTAGACATCCTCTGAACTCTTTTTAGGAAATTTTGCTTAATATAAATGAAACCAAATCATTTTATTTGAAAAGATTACTGCTGATTGCCTTATTATGGCTCGAGAAAATGTATCACCTCCTAAGCATTATATCCACCTTGTTTTCAATCACCTATTTAATCATTCAGTCCTAATCAGTACTTGAACAAAGGTAGCATTATTGTTAATCCATTCTTATTAGTCAAAATTCTCCCTCAAGCTGAACAATCAACTACAAAATCATTCAGTCCTGAAGATAGTAGAGTGTGTCCCCAAATTCTGTGTCCAACCACCTGAAACCAGAAGCTTTGGGCCAGTCGTAACCCCCAGATCACCCTGCAGCTCAGCTCTGGTGTGAATCATGAGTTGTTTACTCCCTAAGCTTGAAATTTTGGTCTGGAGGCCTCCCCATCAACCTCAACCCATCACCTCTCTCTCCTTCCATCCGTTCCCCAAGAGCACCAAATCATCGTCTTCAGTGTTTTATTTGAAGATGAGAGTCAAAAGCAAAAACACATACATCATCCCCAACACTTCTTGGCACTTCTTACATGACCCCTATACTTTGTCCTCCACTCTTCCTCTTTTCAACCCCTCCCCCTCTTCCTTTCTCACCCCTAGAGACACCAAATCCCCCTTCTCTCTTCTTAGCTGTAGATGAGTTGAAAAAAAAGCTGCTTTCTTATTTATTGTTTGACCCTTTGTGCTCCTCCTACTCCTCTGCCCAACCTCGCAGCTCCTCCCCATTTACCCCCCCCCCCCCCCCCCCCCGTCTATGAGAACACCAAATCCTTGTTTTGCTTTCATTCAAAAGTTCAAAGTTTTGAGAAAGAAAAAAAAAAAAAAAATCCGAACAAAAGCCTCATCTGATTTAATTTGCTTTCTCTTCCCTCTCTACCTTGGGCAATTTTCTGCAACAGCCCCTAATTTACTCCTCTGACTTTGACTATGTCACCCTCTCATTTCTGGGCTTTTTCCCAATGTTTTAGAAAACTTATCAATGTCCTTAAAAAAGTGCATGAAGAAGAGTGAGTTGCAGAGAGAAAGAGCCTGGTGACGATGGGAGTTGAAAATGCAACCAGAGGTGACTCTGAGTGGGTGGTCTTTATCTGATTTGAACTTGTTGACTGACAGAAAAAATATTCTATTTTTCATCACATTTTGCCACAGGTTCTTCATCAGGGTGATTTACTTAGGTACCCTCAGATTTGCTGTCTCTTTCAATCCTCAGATACTATGAGATCGAGACGGGGGACAGAGCAAAGCTAGGTATGGCAAGATGATGGGAAAAAGAGCCTGACAAAATGAAACACAGTGTAAACACGTGAAATGTTAAGGAAAAATCTACGCGCGAGAACCATTGTGAGACAAGTGCAGTGCGACAGTACATTGAGATGTCAATGGAGAGTCAGTGGAAAAAGTTATCGATGTTAAAAACTGATTTTACATGAGCTGGAAGACAAAACTGTGATCAAAACCTTTGTTTCAGATCCCTAGACCAAGCAGGGAAATCTGGATAGGAGAAGTGTCACACTTGCCTTGAACAAGACACAAAATATCCAACAGCTCCAGGGGAGCCGCTTAGCACTACACTAGTCTTAGACGCCTGTAGTCCTACTGGGCAACTTCCAGCTGTGCACAGAGTGCGCACAACTGTTAACTTGTTCTCCCTCGGCAAGCACTGCTGTAGCTGTAAATAAGGCTGTTCTTTAACTTAGCCAAGATTGCAGCCTAAAATCATTATAACTTTCTATCTTCAATGTGTTCCCAAGAACAATGACTCACATTGACCACTATTAATTTTAGGAGTTTGTACGATGGATTTTTATTGGGTTTATTTAACAAAAGGTTTTTAAGACCATATAATCCTTCAATTAAATTCCAAGCCAACCCCGTCTCCTAGAAATTACGTTTCTAAATTACTACACTGCAACAGAAAATATGTTTTGTAGGAAATAACTGGATTATGTTCAGAGGCAACATATTTTGTTAAATGAACGAAGCCCTATATTTCATAACAGCAGAGGAGTCACCAGGAGGTTGCTGGAGTGGATGGCAGGTGTACAAACTGCATATACACATGTAGTGTCTGAAGTCACTGTGAACGTTTTCTATATTAACCAGACCATGCTTTTTCCCTGACCTTAACTGAGTACTGTGGGTGCCAAAACATTACTATAAAAGGGGTCTAATAATGCTGCAGTCACACACTGCAAGCTCCGATATTCTGATACGTTCAGTACATATTTGTGACTTGCAAAATGTGTAAATCAACAACATATTCTCATTATGTTAATAGAAAACGTAATCTGGTCTCAATTACAATCATACAAAATGTATTTGCTGTTGCATTTTAGCTCTATAGAAACGTAATTTTTACAGTACAGGCTTGTCACAGCATGAAAATCCCCAAAATTTAAGTTACATGGCTTTCATAGGATATCATGCAGTTAAGTTAAGAGCCAAAATGACAGAAAAGCCTAATCTCGTCTCATCTCATTACCATGCACTTGTACCCTTGAGGGACTGAAAGGCAGAAATGAATGGAGAGAAAAATAATGATGAAAAAAAGAGTGAGAATGGCAACAGAGAAGATCAAGAATGATAGCAAGACAGAAGGTGAAAGACCATGAAGAAAATCAGAATGACTAAGGTCAATGGTGGAGTTATCCTCCAAACTTAAGAGAGACAGACAGAGAAAATGAGTAGCCATGAGTGTTCCTTATTATTTCTCTTCCTCATCGTCATCCTCTCATCCTGAGCAGAACGAAGGAGATAGGGAGAGGAAGGATGATCAATTATGAACTGTGAACTCCTCTTCAGTGTGGCTGTCTGACTGCTGGCTGTAGATAAAGCAGAGTTATGACAACCATACAGTGCCCCCTCATCCATAATAAACCACAGGGAGGGAGAGCACTTTCACACATAGGAATATTCATTCTCCAAAGAACCAGTACTAGAAGACATTACGTCTGACAAAATATTGTAGCCGCTCATCCATTTTAAACAGTCTGCTAGACGGCTTCACACGGCCCATCGCAGGAATACTGTGTCTACATCGGAACAATGTGTGACTAAATTTCAGCCTTGATAAGCAGAATTAGGACATCATGTCATTTAAAAGTTATGCGTGAAGCTTTTCTTTAAATTATTTGGAGGCATTTATGATTCATAGTACAGTTAAGAGCAAGAGAGAAAGAGATGGCAAGACAGAGAAGGAGTCCCAGTCTCTGAAACCACCTCTCTCCTCTCCTTTCTTCACTTTGCTGTGTTTTGTCCTTCATCTTCCTTTCCCCATTCTCCTCATCATTACCCATGGGAATAGATTGGGCCACATTTTCTTTTCCAAATCTCTCTTTTCTCAGGGTAATCTTCAATCCTGCTTGCAAACATTAGGGTAAGAGTAGCTGGGCTGAATATCAGTGACTGGCTATCTAATTAACTGTGTTCGTTTGCATGTCGGCATGTGCAGCTCATGCAGCCATCACACATGGAGCCTGCTGCTCTGCTCAGCAACTTAGACTGCAGATAAAGCAAATATATGTTGCAGAATGAAATATGGATAGAGGTACAATATCTGAACCTTCAGAGAGTGCTATGGCATGTGTACCGACAGCACGAGACGAGAGAGATGAGAGAATTTAGCTTTTCTGTTCAGCCTATGACCCAATCTGATCTCCTCCCATCATACTCATTTTGCTCCACTGAGTCTTGCTATTTTTTAATTGACAATGCAAACTGAGACACGCAAGAGAGCATGAGACAGAGCCTGAGGACATTATGCCGAAAACATGAATTGTCAACCCTTAAGCGTAAAAGGGCTGAAGTACTGTACTGTATGTGTCAGAACGCTGGGACTGGAAGTGTAAGGACATATACTAATTGATTTGACTTGACAATATTAAACAAGACTTTTAACATTAACACTACCAGCTTCTACTGTCAATTGTAGCTGATCACATGGGAGCCACAAGTCAATGCAATGCTGAAATCTACATTCTGAAATGTAAAACTACTAAGCCACTTGTACCATAACTTTCTTATTTGTCAATGTGTGAAGTTGAACCTGTAGCTTTGTATATAGTTTGCATGTTTATTTTGTTGTTTTTTTTAATTTAGGCTATAGGAGTATATTCTGCCATTGCTAAAACATTAATAACTGAAGGAGCATTAGCCTGCCAGACAGCAGTTCACCATTGATTTCTCAAAGGCAGCAGGTACAAAGTGTTACAGGCTACATGCTGCTAGACATGCACGCAGGCTGCAGACTGACATGTTAAGCCTCTCAGGAAGCTAAGCAAAGAACAAGTCGCTGCCAGAAAGCCTGGAGAGCGTTAGACAATACCAGATGCCTGATGGGATGAATATGAAGGCAGTCTATTAGAGAGCTAGATGTGACTTTAGCCTACCAGGCAGTCGGGTAATGATAAGACTGCTCAGTAGGCTGTTTGACATTGCCATCTGCCAAACAAAGTGTCCCAAGACAGCCTGTTAGTGTGTGAGTGGGAAAGTATAAACATTGTGAAAACACATCTATTTCAGTTAGGAGGAGACACATTTATGTAGCATGACAGTTCATATATGAAGTCAGGCACTAATACAGAGTGGTTGTTTTCTACACATTTATCCACATTCTTACCTCTGATAAAATGTAAGAATGCTACCATCTTTATTAAAGTGCAGGGACAATACTCATTCTTTTCCCTCATCCTTTGCATTTGAGGAAATGCAAAAACAATAGTGAGTGGTTGTATGAGGCATTTGTGTGTGTGTGTGTGTGGGGGGGGTGACAGTGTTGCTGCTGCCTCTCATCCATATCAAATATGAAAAAATCTGTACCTTCATATAGCAAGATGGACATTCTAAAAACAAACGTCAGAACAAAATGATTGTCCCTGTAGCATTAATGGATATTATGCACATTAACATTTGAGTCATACAGAAATACTTTCTTTGCATAACTGAGTAAGCAACAGGACCGCTGAGCCTTGTGGCATTTAGTCGCATTATTATAGTGAAAGGTTATGACTAGAGAGAGAGAGAGAGAGAGAGAGAGAGAGAGAGAGAGAAAGAGAGAGAGAGAGAGAGAGAAAGAAAGAAAGAAAGAGAGAGAGAGAGAGAGAGAGAGAGAGAGAGGGGATACAAAAGCATTCTTACTTGTTTGTACCAAATTAGGTTTTCCATTGTTCCTACAGTAAATGTTGGTGTTCCTCCTGCTTGTGTATATGGTTGTGTTTGTGCACCTGCTTTTGTGTGCAAGTGTGTGGCAGCTTGGACCCCCTGCTGTGCCTTCCCACCTCATTGTAATGCCTGAGGCTATCAAGACACATTAGCTATTCGGGTATGTATACATCCAAACACCCCCAGGCCGCCCACCGACACAACTTCCCACCTGATGTTCCACCACGAACAGTACCCTAACCTCCTGACTCGATCGGGGAAGGACCAGAACATTGCTCGGCATCACACTATCGACACGACACACACAACTCAGCTCACTACGACTCACACACACACAGACCCGAATTCAGATTCGACGTAACACTAGTGCATGTAACAACATACAGATCCACAACCCGTCAACATGTTATGGACAGTAGGCCGCGTCTGGCTGAAGACTGAGGAATGAGCAGGATGTAGTCGGGAATGACATCGGCCGTGTTAGGCCAGTATGCGTGTACTAGAATGGTAGAGCTGGATCCTGCTGGTTTTGTAAAAGGCACTTCTCATGAAGCAAGATCAAAGATGCACTTCTATTCAAAGTTAATATGAAATTACAGACAAGAGCATTAAAGTTTAATTATGTTTCTCTCAGGACCAATAGTCAAACTGATCAGTGACTGTGAACACAGCCGAGAGAAAACTCACAGGACAAAAACTGTACACTCTGAGAAGTAGGAGAGTGACTTTGTGGACTGTCTGTGCTTGTCTGCTCTCGATAATCCAAAAAGATCTTAATATTTCAGTAGTGATGCTGATTTTGAACCGGGGAATATATGCTCATCTAAGGGAATTCTTTCAAGGTCTCCTTTGTCATCTCTGAAAATTTATTGTTTGTATACAGTGGCTCTATCGTAAAATAAGTGGTGAGCCGTGGGTGCTCACTAAAATATACTAAATTGTCCTTGGTCATCAAGTTGTGTTATTGGATGAACTGATCTGAAACAAAAGCAGTCAACAACTTTGCAAGTGCACCCCTCTCCTTCAAACACCCAGGACACTGAAGAGATTAGAGGGGTTCTAGGTCTAAAACCATAAATATTCCCAGGATAATTGAAACAATCAGGTGAACTGAAGGAACACCCAGTACACTATCCATAAATCATTTCCGTGGCACTCACCTCATTAATCAGGATCCAGTGACAATCGAAGGCCACCAGGTTGGTCTCCACCACCTGCAACACAAACAACCGCACCGTCACATTTAGAATTGGAAATAGAAAATGTCATGGGTTTGGTAGAAATAAGCAGGTTTTAAATACATGACAGATTGAAAGATGGGACAGGGGTTAGGAGAAAAGTAGTGTATTTTTTTGTTTTTAAAGAGAAAGAAATTCCTTATTGTCACATTTTAAATGTATTTTCTGTTTTGGGTAATGTGATTTATGGTCTCTGAAGTGTGAATATTATGGAAAAGAACATTATGGAAATGTGCGAGGCTGAAACCCAGTGTGAAACCCAGCATAAGTGAGTTGAGAAAACTTGTATCAAAAGGTGCTGAAGGTATCTGCCAAAAATCTTATCAAGCACATGCAGAAATGGCAAAACCTGTTTGTGTGTGACAAAATACCCACAAACACCCACAAAAACACACCCTTACATTTCAACATTAGCACTTTTCTCACTAATTTACACATATTAGACAAACTTTTAAGGAGAAGTCACTCTGCCCCTGCCTCTTCGTCACACACACAAACGTGCGCACACACGCACACACACAGCCACAAATACACTGCATCAAAATATTGTGTTTCAGCACAGGGAAAAATAAAACCTTTCCCATGAATTGTTAACGGTGCAACTTAAATATTTATATGTGTCAACTCTTAACCAGTAACTACACAATTGTTAAACACTGCAGCAAGGACACTTTGAAACGGTGCTGCCTAGATGACAGAGAGAGCTACTACACACACGCAGGGCAAAAACATTTGGAACTCCAGACACACCCAGTACATTTGCACCCACAGTACATTTCTGTTATAATGTCATCCATTTTATATAGCAGCAGTGACTTTCTTTAAGCTCACTCTCTATCTGCTTGTCCAAGTGGCCCTTCTCTCCTGTTATCAGTGAACTCTGTCAGTGTCTAACACCCCTTCTCAATTATTTTCTGTGACAAGCATGATGTTGACATCATTTTTATTTGTGTTATATTCATCTTCTCCTCACCCCATCCTTCTCTTTCTGTGTCCTTGTTTTCCTTTACCCCAAATACATACATAAATACATAGGTGAAGCACACGCTATGAGAACAGCTTCTACTTGAACTACTTACTACAGCAAGATCCCTCTCTCACACAGCTGGGAAGTGATTAAGTTTCATTTATCAGTGTATATACCTTTAGCTTTGCTTTTTGTCTCTTAAATAGGCAGGAGTTTAAAAGTGGACACAAGCAACATAGCATTAAGTAAGTAGAACATCACTTAAGGATGGCTAAAGAATAAATTTCTAAAGAATAAAGTAGATACAGTGCAGCAAAAAATAGATGTTTTGTTTTGCTCTTCGGTTGCCAAAGAGCCGTTCCATTCTCAAACCAAACAGCACTGTCGATTCTTATCCACTCTCTTTTCTTGTCTATCACCTCTATTACGTCTCTATTCATTTACCCACATCTCTCTTTACAAAACCCTTTCACGGCACACCACTCCATCTGTATTATTTACTTTTGAAACAGGAATGAGTGCTCAGTCTTCAGTCTTGTTAGCTTGTTTTTGACTTTCTTCTGTCAGAAACACTTTCTGCCTCTCACCTCTTTCGTCTCCCATTTTTTCCCTCCCAATCCCACCCGACCCGTCTACTTTTGTTCTCTTGTCGTTGCCCCTGCTTCACCTCTCATCCCATCATCTCTGCTCTCCTTTAATTGTTCACTTCTCACTCTGTGACTGCACCCGCTCCTTTCTTTCCTTCCCCCTCTCTCCATCCCTCCACCCCTCCACTCCTGGTGTAAAAATACAGTGCCACTCGTAAATCATTAGCCATAATTGTCTAGGTGACTATAGCACTGTGTGTCATAAAACACTTTTTAGCCGTAAACAAAAGGCAACAGCTGGAGAGGGTGACGGAGCATGGCTAATAGTAGTTTAATCTGCCAGAGTCTCCATAAAACTTCATCATTATAACACTGACAGCTGCCATAAAATACTCTGTCTATAGGAAACATGGTTGCAACACAGACAAGGAGTAAGGCAGACAAGAGAATGCAAAATATAATATTTGTCTTAATTTTTCTTTTCTGTCAGCACCTCTGTCTGCTTTACTTCCACTTTGCTGTGTATGGGAACAGCTCATGCTGTTTCTTTCTCTGTCTGTTGGAGAATTGAAAAAACAGAAAGGAGCGGTAAGAGAGGGGGGAAGGAGAGACAGAAGTTAGGAAAGAGGTTTGGCGAGCTGGTCTTCTATTCTCTGTTTCTCTCTATGTTTATCTTTCTGTCTTACTGTCCTTCTCAGTGTTCCCTTCCCCTGGTGTTCATTAAGACTTTAGTAAATATTCACATGGGATTTTGGGCAAATTTTTGACTTTTTAAACAAACTGCAAATGCAAAAATGTGTGCGGCTTAATTTGTGAGCACAACTGAGTATGTAAAATAATGGAAATAAATATATGTTGATGTGTTTTGTTTGTATGCAAGTGCAAGCGGATGTGAGTGTTTCCACTTCTCCCATTATGACCTCCCTCTGGCAGCCGTCTGGACAGATGTTTCAAGCTAATTAGCGAAAGGGCAGACTCCTAACACTAGACATGACTCCTCAGGGGTTGGAACTGTTCAATATACTCACTGCCTCGCTCGCTCTCTCTCTCACACACACACACACACGCACAAGCATAAACAACCAGGGCTACAACAAACACTGCTGCTAACACCCAAGACCGCCTTGTATGTGTGCTGGTGTGTGTGTATTTGTCTACACACAAACTAACAAACTACAGCTGCCTTGTTAACAACTCAATGCCAACACTGCAGGTAGGCAGGTGTCACCCGGGCATCATTCCCTTAGTGCTACCACAGGGATCCTTCTGACCTCTCTGACCAGCTCCAAAAAAGCTTCAATTCTGCTCAGTTCTCACTCTCTGAAGTCAGAAGATCACACACACCAAACACCAACTCTGTGGACCGGGACAAATCCAATCACTCAGTGTCAATATAAGTAAGCCTTTTCTCAAAGTCTGAAAGCAGACAGAGAGAACTAAGAATGATCTGCAGCATCATACCACTGTGCACCCCAGTCTCGTATGTGCTTTATCGAGTGGCCACGATACAGCCAAACGCCATTTCGATCCTGTAATGACCTCCGTCCACCTGTCACTCCTGAAGGAGTTCAACAAAGAGAAAATCATTGATTCTGGCAAATGGTTGCAGTTGGCTGACATGCAGAGTCAAGGTCTGCTGCTCATATCAAGGTCTGATTTGACAAAAGTAGTGGAGATTTAACACACATATACACACACACACCTCACTGTTTAGTTGATCAAACATGCTCAAAGAGACAAAAAATAATGCCAGTGATTGTTTGTTTGTTCTGTAGTATACCTATACAATGTATAGCACACAGTATATTCAAGTATGTGGCCGTTTGTGTCTGTGCGTGAGAGGGTAAAAAATATTAATGCAAAAGCAGATATTGCCTAAGTACCTCGTAGGGGAAGCTTGAAGAGAGAGTGGGCGTTGCTATTGAATAAAGTGCTCTAAATTGAAAATTAGTTGTGTAATTTAATTTCATGCACTATTTGTGATCAAATCAAGCAAATAGCCTACAGCCCACCCTCCAAACTAGGCATATCCAAGCTTCACACTTAAACATGCAAGCACAAGCTGTGAAAGTACAGCCACACATACAAAAGTTACAAGTAGACAAACATCTAAAAACCCAAGCACACACATTTGCACAGATCTATTTCTACCACTGCGGTCCAGCCACTGCTGCATTATTTGCCCAGAGAAAAGAAATTTTATTTGCTGCACTATATGGTTATGCATCCACTGACACACTCACAATAAATTACTATGCTATCAACCTGGTCTATCCAAGCCTGCATTCTGATTACTGTAATTAATTTGTGTTTCTGTGTCTGCATATGTGCATCCAGGGATAAGGCTGTAAGAGTCTTGAGGTGGGGGAGTACGATTACTGTTATCATCTCAAACCCTTCATTTCACCTGAATGCTGTAAGACCGAAGACAAATATACAGAGGAACTACAACATGAGAGTAATAGGAACACAGTGGGTAGCGATGAGAGAGGAAGGCGGAGACGGACAGATACCGATATAAAAAACAGGACTAGGTCAAAACCTAGTGTAAGACAGGACTGCATGTGGTCAATTTGCCTAATTTTGGGGACATAGATGAAAACATTGTGGAACACGTCCTATTGCTCTCCTACTCAATGTGCCTGCTTGCATATATAGTATTTTAATACAGCTGAATTTACACGTTTTTCCTGTCTATGTTGTAAAAAGACAGAACAAGTGTGAAATTGTGACTGACACAGGGCAAATTAAGACATGTTAATTTCCAAGCCATCTCGAAGATGCAGCTAAAATCCTAATTTTATAACCACAAAGTCCTCACCCCATAAGATAAAGACAAAGCCTGTCTTTATCAGCTGTATTTATTTATAAAATGATTGCTCAGCAAGAAAGTTAGAAACAACAGACTATCTTTCCTTGTTTGTCTCTCGCAGGGCACAGCCTCTGACCGTCGACTTTATCCACCTCAACTCCAGAACATAACACACTTTTATTAGATCCAGGTCCTTATTTCTAATTCACTTTGTTTAATTAGTCATACTGCCTTATTACACTACCAAGCCTCCTTTTGAGTCGCTGCCGTCTATCGTTTCTGCATTCCATGTAAATACAAATTCAACACTTCCTGTAATCGTTTCAAATTAAAAGCCCTCTAGCATTGTAATGGCCCGAAACCCTTTATTTCTTTTCTTTTATTGCTGTCCTGCGGTAGCGTAATGTCTCGTTTCTGGTTGCTGGTGTTTAATTGCTATTTAGGTTTGCTAGTTTCTTTAGCTTAGCAGTTACCAGTGGCGTGCGGTGGATCTTACAGATAGGCAAGCAGAGCTGAGACCTCCCCAACTCAGTGTGCGATTCAGATGTTTACTTCACCAATGTCAAAACCTTATCATGACAGTAGCAGAAGCAAATCTCTCATAAATTCAGGGCCTGTCATGTCTCATGATTTTGTGCAGCCTGTCTATCCTGTGCTGAAAGTCTCACTCCTGCACCTTGCTTCACTCTGACTAGACATCTTCACTTTTCACCTTCCTGGCTGAACAAGCATTTGTCTCTTCTGAGATGACACTAAACATACAAAATGTGCAGTATGGCTGAATAATATCTAAAAAATCACTTCTATCAAAAAATATTTAGCATTAGTTGACAATGAAACACTACCATGATAAAAGTGAATCCTCCATTTTCCAGCCTCAGTGTCGTTAATCTTTCCTGGCTCACAGTCTGGACTCTAGGTGGGAGGAACAGCCGAGAGGCGGGAACTTTGGTCTTGAAGAGTTGTAGCTGAAGTTGTAGCTGTTGCACTAACAGCCTCAGGTACACATACATTGCACTAGACGTTCAGGGCTAAATTGCTAGCTAACTAGCTAGCTGTGCTCCGGTCGGCAGCATCGCCGACCGCTCTCACTCTCTTCTCCTACGTACAAGCTACTGCTGCCTCTTAAGGCAGAGCAGGTTTAGTTTTCTCACAGGTCTGCGCATGCGTATAATGCGTGCAATATTATAACCGATCTCAAATTGGTAGAAAGTGTGTCAATGATAGCTTGACAAGCAGACTCTGGCTATCGAGAAAGATCCCAGGATTATCCTCAATGTGCAAACCTCCCAAAAAGGCTCCTGTCCTCTCTGCTTGACGAGCTTCAGCCCTTAGCAATAGGACACGGTCGCACCCACGAAAACGACAGAAATGTTAGTAACAGCGGCTGGTGGTCAAACTAATTTTCATAGATAATACCCTGCTGCCACCACAGGTAGGCAGTAAATTGCACGATGAAAGGCAGAATGCTGTTCTGTCACTGTCATCCTAATTGATTAATTGGCAATTCCCTGCAGCTTCAGAGCAGTTGGGAAACCAGGGAGGCTGTAGGCACCCTAAACTGTCCAGTCATGTGGCATTCGACTGACCAATCAAATATGATTCAGTCAGTCAGTCAGGACATTCGTATTTACATACAGCAGGTCAATCAAACAAGGTATCAACTCTTACTCAAACAATATGATGGAGATCAGAGTTAAATTTTACCAAGGCTCTTCATACAACTCAGTTTTACTTGTTCCCACTTAAGCACTCCATTTCATCAACTAGGGAGCTATGTAACCTCTTTGCACCTTCCTCTTCGATTCCCTCTCTCTCTCTTACCTAATCACATACTTTTTCCCTGTGTCTAATTTGCATGTCTCAGAAATGTTACCAAGTACATTAAAACATTACCACTCTGATTCAAAATAAGGGGAGGAGTGTACTCTCTCCTCCTCTCACTTCATTCTCATTCAACCTGTCTCTACCATTCATTCTCCCCCTCTCTCCCCCTCCCTGTTTATGAATTGAGCATTTAGTGCATGCTAACTGAAGCATTTTCTCCCATAACTGCTGCATGCCACCACTGCCATTTAGGCTTAATGTCACTCGCCTCACTCATGCTACTCCCACAGTGCGCCTTATGCATGTTTGATTGTGTGTGTCTTGATGTCAAGTATGTGTGTGCATATTTGTGTGTTAAAAAGAAAGAATGTCAAGCAGAGGGCGGTGCATTATGACACTGCTTTGCTCTATGGATTTACATACTTGGCAGAGAAGCACTGAGCTCAGACTGATGGTGTGCAAACAGGCAAACACAAGGATACACACACACACACACACACACACACACACACACACACACACACACACACACACACACACACGCACTCCACTGGCATGCATTCTGTTAGCACACAAGCTGCTAAAATTGTTAATCTCAAGCTTTTGTTTATTCCTCCGCTGCCATGTTGCATTAATAAACAAATGCAAATGTGTACATCACACCACATGCACTCACATACATCATGATGAAAATAGATTAGATGATAGGTACTTGTTATGTCGAGACATAAACTGACTCAACACACATGTACGTACACATCTGGGATATGACAGCCATGACTGAAAGAGTGAATATCCATGTTAGATGGGCTCTTTGGAAAGCAACATTATGTAGTATGAGTTGTTTCCACAATGGACACACAAAACCAGGTGGAGAATTGTTAAATTTTACACCAGCCATGGAGAGAGTATCCTGCCTATAGCCCACTGACACAGCAAATCCAGCCAAGAATAAACAGTAACTATTGTGTATAATTTTCAAGACATCTGTGTATGTTGTCTGTGTGTTATGTTCATATTGCTTTAGAAGACCTTGAGTAACACTAGACCTTGAAAAACCATAAAAATTTAAGAAAAACATCATGGTGGAGGGAAACTTAAGTACCACTTAGGCATAAAAGGTATGCACTCATTGTAGTGTAGAGTAATGGCATACATTTTGATGAAAGTGTGCAGTGATTGAGTTGGACAAATGGCATATGATTAATAAATCCATTAAAACATTTATAAACTGTGCTCACATTAGATTTTAGTTCTTAGTAAAAAATCAATGAGAGGTCTCCTGTGGATATTTTGACTATATGAATGCTACAAATATGGCAGTGGCATATGAAACATAACTGTCAAGTGTTCATTCTTACCTGTCAGAGTCAAATTCTAGTGTGTTGTGTAGCATGTCATGGCTATAAAATGAAAATTTCAGATAATATCACTCTGTAAAATAAATAAATAAATGCTGTCTACTGAGGTGTACAAGCTGGCAAAAGAGGAAGCAGTGGCAGAATATTTTTCATTTTTTGATATGGAGGCATTTGGCTGAGCAGGATGACAGCAGGAGAACAAAGCAAGAGACCAAGTGTGAAAAAGTGTAAACAAAATATATTTGTAAAAAAAACAGTTTATGGTGACAACATCCCATTTAAAATCCCAGAGAGCTAAAGAACAGTGACTTTTATGTAAAGCATTACAGTATAAAAAGGGATGTTTCAACAGGAAACAAAGGGCAACGTAATGAAGTCTTGGTCTTGGATGCACTGGACCATACCATGAGATGAGTCAGAGGGGTGTCAAAGGCCTGTGTGATTCCTCCCAAAACTAATGACTCTAAATCACTACTATTACTGTCTGTTTAATTAGTCTGATCCAGCCATGGTCACACACCAATGATCTACAAAGTCTATAAAGGCTGTGCTGGTGGGGGAGAGAGAAAGAGAGATATTGAAAAATGCAGATTGCAGCTATGTGTGTGTCTGTGTCTATTTACGTGTGTTTTTTAGCGATTGCTCAAGAACAGTCTCTTTGCAAACCCCATTTGACAAGGTCTCTTACTCTATTTCTCTCTCTCTCTGTCTTGCCCACACATGCACACGTGCACACACACGCATGCGCGCACGCACGCACGCGCGCACACACACACACACACACACACACACACACACACACACACACACACACACACACACACACACACACACACACACACACACACAATAGAGAGCTGTCACACTCAACAAAAGCCACCAAACTTCATCTCGACAAGGTCCTGGCCTGCTCACCAACCCACCACACACACCATCGGCATTATTGATCAATCACTCACTTTCTGATGAAAACAAGGGGAAAAAAGAGCAGCCATTCACTTGTTTTTTGTCCTTTCAGCAGACATTTCTCAGTAGCTTTAAGTTTCTCTCTCTCTCTCTCCCTGTCTCCTCTTTTCCTCTTTCTGTCTTGACATATAATATAATGCTAGGACACTGAAGGTCTTTGATTGTATGTGTTGTGATGGCAAAGGGTAACAGGGCCAACATGCAAGACATCTATCATCTTTGAACTGTGTGTGTGTGTGTGTGTGTGTGTGTGTGTGTGTGTGTGTGTGTGTGTGTACGCAGAAGCACACACAACTTTGCGGGTATGGTGTGTGCATGTCAGCCTTTCAGTTTATTGATCAGACCACAGGAGCAAGCTACACTGTCATATCCACAGAGAGAATATATAACACACACACACACACACACACACACACACACACACACACACACACACACACACACACACACACACACACACACACACACACAAGTATGAGCATATAATTGCACACATACACAACAATCAGCTCCCTAGCAAATATGATGATATCCACCCTGACATTTAGATATGAACAGATCAATGGCTGGAACAAATAGAATAAGCTGTCTTGATAGGTCTAAGGTAAACAGTTGTGTGTGCATGTGTATTTGTGTGTGTATGTTTGTGTATGTTCTTTAATTGATTTGCTAACAGCTTTTTCCAGTCGCACAAGGGGGATAGGGGGATTTTTTTTCATTTCACACATTTAGTATGCATGTCCATAACCCATGTTAAAAATCCATCTATCCATCAAGCTACAGTAGGAACCTGGCTAATACGTCAATCTAGATTCAGTTCACAAGCTTGCATTCTGCATATTCCTGATCATTTACACATGGCATTGTTTATAATCAGTTTAAAATTCTTTGCAATGATAGTGTAACAGTGTACTTTACTGTACATCAAATAAAGGTATACTACAAAAAGTGTTTTAATGGTTAAGTGTCACTACAGATACCTTAAATGGAAACATCACTGACAGGGTCTCATAAATAAACATTTTTGGTCAGGCAGTCCTTAACTGAACACAGACAGCTCAGGGATAGGTAACTTACAACACTGTTCGGTTGCAGAAAGCTTTTTAAGGGTGGAGATGGTTGCACACCTAATTTCGCAGTTACATGATGATGATGATGATGATGATGATGATCGTGATGGTGATAACAAGGAGGAGGAGGAAGTTTTTGTATGCAGGGCAATTAAAGCTAGTTTACAAGATAAATTGCTACAAAACTGTTTTATATCTATCTGTGGAAAAAAACTACTTTTTGGTTGGCAGGCATCTAATAAATTAAACTAAACAGAATAAACACTACATTTAAAAATATTTAATCATGACACTGAATGCAATGAATTTATAACCCACTTCCATCTCCCTGTGAAGATTATTTGATAAATATTCTGCATCCCCACTCCACAAAAAGCCACTGGGTTTATAGTAGTAAAATGTTTAATGAGACTCCGTACACTTCAGATATTTTACACATCCAAGAACGGGCCAGTAATTCGAAGTAATACTGTTCACTCATATTGATGCAATATCAATATAATTTTAAAAGTAGAATATGAGCCAAAAGAAAAGACAATCATCTTCAGATTACAGGCTTTTATAAGCTTCTGTAAAACATCTTTACGACAACTGCAGCAAAAAATGCTCCACATTAGCTCAGTGGCCCAACTGACGGGAGGTCATGTCAGTGCAGAGAAAAACAGGACAGAAGAGAGCAGAACACAGGCGAATTACAAGATTAACCCGTGCCCTAAAATGTCAGAACCCATGCCAACTGAAATTGCCTATGGCAAGGTCAGACGAGAGGACTGAAAGGTTGGCTGTGTGCATGTTTGTGTGTGAGAGAGTGCGAGAGGCAGACAGATGGAGATAGATGGATCGACAGACAGGGGGAAAGGAAGCTTGTATACACTTGTGTGTGCATGCTTGTGTGTCTGTGATAGGGAGGGAGAACGTGCATGTGTGTGTGTGTGTGTGTGTGTGTGTGTGTGTGTGTGTGTGTGTGTGTGTGCGTGTTGGCCAAGCTGCTGAAGTGTTCCTGTAAGCCAGCTTGGCTTCTCCAGGTTGACTAATCTTTGACCCAATATAAAATGATTCCTCTACCTCTTTTCATCTGTTCGCAGTCCATCCCTCTATCTGTCACTCCCACTACCCCTCTCCTTGACTGCACTTTATGAAAAATACACCATAGGTCAATTGTTCATGACACAAGCTATAGGTTTATCTTCACAAATGTCAAGCATGCACAAAGGCACACACATATTGTGTATGAACACGGTACACACTCTGTCTGAAGAATGAACTTACACATTTTTACACAGAATTTTCTAGACACATAAATTTTTTTAACTGAGGAGTCAGACAGAGCAGGATCAGTTAATTTACAACAGGCAGAGGGCAGAGATACACACACAGAACAACAAAGTCACAAAGCCCAGCTGTCCCCTGCTGGCAGATAATG
Source organism: Seriola dumerili (assembly GCF_002260705.1). Lineage (NCBI taxonomy): Eukaryota > Metazoa > Chordata > Actinopteri > Carangiformes > Carangidae > Seriola > Seriola dumerili. Next base: position 2,633,208 of record NW_019174545.1, on the reverse strand, counting down.
TTTCAACCACAAAACCAATAACCACAAGAAATATGAATCTTTTAATCAACAGCAAGCCTGCATTAATACAGCTATCTATCAGGATTAAAGTCACATTAACACAACATCAACAGAAGAACAGAGCAGTATTTTAACAGTACTGAAAATGCCTAAAAACAGGAATCTAAGATCCTGTTTTCTCAGCATTTATAACAGCAAAATTATAAAAATGTTCTCATTCAGTACTCACTTGTCCAGCGTTGCCCAGAATAACACATTATCATTTTAAGTGTTATACAGCAAATCTTATTTTTGTGGTAGTGAAGAAGTTTTGCTCGTGTCAACCTAGGTTAAAGGGTAGATAGTGTTAACTCATTTAAGCTGCCAGTTAACATTGCAGTTCATTATTTCAATTCCTTGCTAGAATAAATTATAATTTCATATCAGGGGAGGGGGTTGCTAAAACTCCAGCCAGGGAACAGTAAGGTTGGGGCTTAGGAGCACATGGGATCAGTGTGAGTCATAGTCTTACATAGGCTGAATTGGTAAAAGGTGTTGGTGTAAGAACTTTACAACATGAAATTACGCACTCACCACTGGGACGAGCGAGATAGGTCATAGTAGTGTCACAGGACGAAGGGTTGGTGTTTGAGGAATAACCAGCTGCATATGGTGAAGAGTAGCAGATGTTCTGGTCCTCAATTACACATCTGATCTGGCCTCCAGGGGTTGAAGCATATGCTAAAGTTGTGAGCCAGAGGAGCTGACCACACTGTGCGCTCATGTTTTACAGGTAACTGAGGAGGCTGACTGCAGCTTGGCATAATGTAGGTCAATTTAAACCATTTTAATTAAGAAAGTATTATTTCCTTACCTTAGCTTTGAGAGATGAAAAGACTTTACATTACAATGTAATAAAATCATTCCTTGAAATTCTGTAAGGGCGTGCTCTCAGCAGTGAAATTGAGTTACTAATTACATATTTAGTTAATACAAATCAAAATTAACTGACCTCTATATATTGTTCTATTGTTATGATAGTTGTTTCTCAGATCTTACTTTGATTAAACTTAAAAGCCTATGCAACATCATCTTTGTGTTAATGAGATATTAAGTGGCTTTCTAGTTTTCCAAAGGAAGTCACAACTTAACAGCATATGCAATATTTTCTCTGAAATGAAGCATCAGGAGAGTAGAATAAGGAAGTGATGGTGCAGAGGATTGCATCACATTGGAGTCGCTCTAAGGATAACAGGGACATCCGAGTTATCAAAATAAATGGAAGGAAACCAAAAAAGAAAACCTATAACAATGGCATTTTAATCCCATTTGACTCATATGATTCATTGTGTTTAAAATGGAGACTAACATTTTTGTCTTGACTAACAACTTTGCTCAAGTGCCTGTATTTTGCAGCTTGAAGTTGATGATGGTCCTTAATGGCCCAAAAAGCTTTCAATTAGTGTTCTTAAACAAGGACAGTCATCCTGCCTCCTTCATTTAGGAGAGCTACAGAGCTGTGCTAATCTAATCATATGATACACGTGCTAACACATTCTAGTGGACATGGACATATTGTGGTGAAATTTGAACTTTTGATGAAAATCTGTATCAAAGAAACTATTTTAGCCTATTACACCCCTAATAATGCTAAAATGAATTTACAGCCTACCTACTGAGACAAACTAAAAGATGCCATCAGTAATTTCAATTACATTCCTTCACAAAGGAGAAGTTCTAGTTCTTGCTGAGAGCATGCGGGAAGCTTAATAAATAAGTTAACACAACTTAGACACAAAGTGCCTTCTGCAAAATCAAAGTCATGAGGCCATGTGACCTAAAATCAAAGTAAAGCTGTGATTAATAGATCAGCTGACCCTTAAGACAGATTGGATCTTCTGCCCCTCTCATTTATAACCCATTGTATTCCTCTATTTCCAGCTGGGACCTATGGTGAGGAGACTAGTTTCACCCTGAGCCTGACGCTATTAACGAGACCAGAGAGAAGGCGATAACATGACGGCAAGCATGTGTTACTGTGTATTATTTCTTTGTTTGTGCAACTGAGAGAAACAGAGAGACACATGCATCTTCAAGTACATTTAAAAAGAGAAAGAAATCCAGTGTTATCAGTGCAATACCAAACAGTCTGAGGAGAACACAACAGTAAGTGATGTGAACAGGAGAGAAAAGAAAATGAGAGCAAAGGGGAGGTGAACAAGGAAAAAAAGACATGAAAGAAAAAGAAAGAGGTGAGATGAAAAATTAAACCAAAAGGCAGCAGTGAATAGATCATCTGTCAAAGAATTACACCTTTGCTTCTGGGCTAATCAGTAACAAATATGGCACCAACTTTTGTCATGCAATTGTTGCTCTCCTCTTGGACCAACCAGCAATTGTGAAAATGCTGAAATAGTGTGTTTAAATGATACCGTTCTGCAAGTTAGTTCAATGCAGCCCAAGCTCTGTCAAATATCACGTGATGGACAAACTAATCTATATAGAATGTAAATGGGTGAGTTTTACTAACATAATAATAATATAATAATAAATAAATCAACGCACATACACAACAACTATACTCATCCCTGTGATCCCTCACATGTGCACACAATAAATGCACAAACCTACACAAACAAACAGGATTGCACACACACAGCAGAGGGTCTCCATGGGTTGGAGTGTTTAGAAATTGTACTCTGTATGTGCATATGTGTGTGTGTGTGTGTGTGTGTGTGTGTGTGTGTGTGTGTGTGTGTGTTTTCTTGACACAGCATGCAGAGAGTTGTCAGTTTTCATCACGATACAGTATTCAGCTCCAGCTGCAGTCAACAAGCTTATACAAAGGGATTATACAGTATGATACTTGAATTGAACCATCAAAAATACAATGTGCAAATATGAAATGAAACATGAAGACTGCTGGGGAAAAGATTGCCTTCATAGTTCAAAAGAAATCAAAACTGACTGTCGGTACAGACAACGCAAAGCTGCACTCTGGTGTAGAAATCACACACTTTGTCCACAATCTTCTCCAACCTCCTTCCTAAAAGGTTTTGGTGGCATAACCATGTTACACTATGATGATAGTCAGTCACATAACCACAAGAGGTTGCTTGTAAGGAAAACAGAAACATAAGTAATTTCATTACATCACTTTTACTCTTTTGGCAGATGCTTTTATCCAAAGCGACTTACAAGTGAGGAGGACACTAAAGTCGCAGTACAGTCAGGGACCTTGAAGTAAGTACTGAATACCAAACCTGTTCAATAAGACAAAGTGCAAGGAAATCAGGTAGAGAAGTGCACTGAAAGTGTGAGTTAGGCATATTAGGATGTTAAAGGTGTTAAGGGAGGAGGTGTTCTCGGAAGACATGAGTCTTCAAGAGATTCTTGTAGATAGAGAGGGACGCCCCTGCTCTGATAGCATAGCTCATTCCACCATCGAGGAATAAGAACAATCTGGACTGCGATTGCCATTTGTGCAGGGATGGCAATGCCAGACGACATTTCTTGGAAGAACGCAGTGGCCTAGAAGGAGGAACAAACAACTAGTGCTGTCTTTAATGTAGTGATGACAGTTTCTGTACAGACAGTGTAATGGCTCTTTGTTCAAAAATTTTATTTTTGGTTCTTAAGTGTTTGAAGCTGAAAGAACTTTAAGTGAAGTTCGGGTTATTGGATGCGGGGTTGTGTGAGGTAGTTATCTATAGTCAGTTTATTACCTGCAGTAGATTCAGATCAGTGTGCTTCCAGCTTAGAGAAGCAGCCGGGAGCGCCTACACAGAAGCTGAGCGATGTACTGCTGTGGACAGGGCCAGCCGCAAAAATGTGTTTTAATCATTTAATCACAACCCCCCCCCCCCCCCCCCCCCCCTCCAAAAAAAAAGAAAAAAACAAAAACAATATCTTTATATAACCTAGTATCAAACCACCTGCTCAACAAGCATCCAGAAAAAAGATATTTTCAACTATTTTGTCCACCATCTCCCAGTATCTTTTACACAACAACAACAGGCTGGTTAAGCGAACAGCAAATTGGAAAAGCTAAAACGAAATGTGTCTGTATGTAAGTCTGACTGATTATCAATTCTTTAAATGGTGCAGATTGTTGTAAACTGATCGACTGTCTGAGACAAACCAGCCCAATCGATTCTAATCCTGTTCTGAATTTATTCTTTTTTAAAGATGATCATTTAAAAACAAGAACAATTCTTTAGTAGGCTAATGATAAAGAACCAGTAATAATATGAGCTGGATCAATAAGGGTATGGATAATATGAAGATAAAATCCTAATGATACTCATCCATAACGTTAGTGGCTTGGCTCTGACTTTGAGAGGATGAGCAAATCACAGTTAAAATCCCTTCACTATAAGCCTTGTTTAACCAGTGTTATTTTGTGATTATTATTTTTAATGGCGCACAGTGTGATCAGTCACAAAAATGTGAAGGATTATTTCATTTGTAAGTGTTGTCTATTCATTAGTAGGGAGAGCTTTTAATACCTTTTGTCCTTGTAGCTGCTAAATACTCTCATAAAGCCTGCCTGCTACCTTAGTATTAGCATTGAAGAGCCTAAGCGTTTGAGAAAACGTTAAGGCTAGAATCTGGGCTCATTCTATGTTGATTGAACGTGCCAGTGTGTCATTAAAGTTTTCTGAAGGAAAATTAATCGTTGTGATTAATCGACAAATTGGTAAGATAGTCGATCTATAATATATAATCTATAGAAAATAGTCGTTAGTGGCAGCCTTAACTGATTCCCTTGTATTCTTCACTGTTCGGTATCTGTAACTGCCGGGGTGTTGTAAGGACAACATTTCCGCTCTCTGCCGGAACTAAAAACAAACACAGGAGTCATTCCACCGGAGTGTACATGTCAGATTCTCCCCTTAAAAGCTACTACGTTGTTTGTGTCCATTCAGCCATACGCAGTAAGAGGCTTTTGGAAAAGCAAGCCTTTTGTTTTACTGTCAGCTGTTAGCAAGGTACTGTACAAACAGAAACTCTTCTATTGAAACATCTCATGCTTTTATCTGTTTCTGAGCCTTTTCCCTGGGTCTCCCATCCACGATCATCTCCCCATTTGTCTTTCTTCACTGCACAGACTCTCTGCCTGCATTTGTCTCTCACATAAACTGCCCTCTCTCATTTCTGATTTCATTGTGCTTCATCTCTCTTCATCTCTTCTCTCTTTATCTTCCTCTTTCTGATCGCCCTCTCTTTCACCCAAGACAATTCTGATTGCACATCTAATACATCTTCAATAGCATAAATCCCCTCAGGAACTGAGTACAGGAATTACCAGAGGATGCAACAGCCCAAAACATGCTCCATAATAGAAGCAGCGGAAGTAGGGGGAGGAAAGGAAGGACAGGAAGGACGGAGGGAAGACACTTAATTTTTCCATCCCACTTACTCCACTGTTTCCTTGTTCATTGTGTTTGTAGGTATGTCATCTGATCATTTGATATAATGATCTGTGGCCTGTGTTGAGACATGCTCGTGTGGAATTAAAACTGTGTGTGTGTGTGTGTGTGTGTGTGTGTGTGTGTGTGTGTAGGTGCATGAGGGTGAAGGGAGGTACACTGATAAAGGCAAGATAAACTGATAGAGATGGCAACATGATAGTGGAAGAGTAGGGACCTAAAGGATGCTTGTAGGGCATACAGTGCATGGAGAGTGTGTAAGTGCGGTAAAGTGTGTGTGTGTGTGTGTGTGTGTGTGTGTGTGTGTGTGCGTGTGTGTGCGCATGTGGGTGTTCGGGTACGTGGAGGGGAAACGGGAGAGGAGAGAGGAACAGACAACAGATAAGCACATTGGCAAACTCAAACAAAATGTGGGATGACAACCTCACACACACACACACACACACACACACACACACACACACACACACACACACACACACACACACACACACACACACACACAAATCCGTATCATCTCTAAAGTACTTACTGGCATCCCCATTAGAGGCTGTACTAGCAGAAGTCAATAGCACTAACCTTTGGTGCTCCTCACATACACACACAGACACACTCAAATGACCAAGCCTCCAGTCCTTTAGCAGTAATGCTCTATAATCATTGTGCTTCCACCTCCATGTGCACAGATAAAAACCTTAATGTCATCGTGCATCACACACACACACATACACACACCCTGTTTGTTGAGATAAGAACATAATGCCACCTCTGTCTGGTGATAAAGTTCAAGGAGAGAACCAGAGCCGAGCCCTTTAAGTGCCCTTTTAGCTGCACTAGAAAATGGGGGGCAGAAAATCCTCTCTCTCTCTCTCTCTCTCTCTTTTGATATGTATGTGTGTGTCTGTTTGTAGTTTGCAGTAACACACAACATATAATGTTTCATAATAAAAGCCCTGTTAAGAAATGAAGTGTCTCTGTCCATTGACACACTTATTTGAAACAGTTAGTGGAAGTGTTGAGTTTGTATTAACAACATAATGCAATATCTTTAACAGGGCAAATGGGGACAGATCAGAACAGGTCTTCATACTAAAATATGGCTCATTATACATGCCGTTGAGGTAAATAAAGGCCGTGGTCAGTATATGAGGAAATATGGTAACTGGCATATGAGTAACACACATTTGTCAATTCTGTACCAATTTAGGATGACTACTTTCTTTCTAGTGAGTGTGAACAATAAATGGGAAGGGAACAACAAATGTTAGAGCTATAGACTGGAGTGTACAATCTAAATGGGTGTGTTTTCACATTCTTTTACCGATTCTTCTCTGCTTAAGACTGCTCTGCTTTCTGTCCATGAATATTTCTCTTTACCTTTTCTATTCACTTTGCTCTTCACATGTTCATCCTTCACACTCTGCATCATCCATTTATGCCTCTTTATCTATCCCAGCTTTCCACCTTGCTCTTCTAAATCACTTTTCCACTGACCTCTACTAAGGAAAAAATACAAATTTCAAAGTCATAAAGGTCTGAGCCATGCATGTGAGTATTAATTTGAGATAAACGTGAAAGCCCTGCACAATCTGTATTGTAGCTGATAGGAAGTCCATTAGTTTTTGAAGTTTTGTAAAATAAGTCTAAGAGTCACAACATTTATCAGTTAAAATGTATCTGAAGACACCTTAATCTTTGTTAATCCCTACTCGTCTTTGTATGCCACTTTACCCTCCCATTTTCCATACCTCAACTGATCCCTCAACTTCTTTCCCTATCTCCCTTCTTTCCTGATCCACCTATCTTTTTTTTACACATCACTTCACTTTGTCATTGCTTCTTTTCTTAAAATAAACCTCAGTGGGCCTTCTCTTCTGTCCACCTACCCCGTGTCTGTCCTTCTATCATGAACCCCCCCCCCCCCCCCCTAATTTTACAGCCACTCCTACACTTTCAAGTGTCAACATTTGTTTCTCATGCTCCATCGTCAAAGCAAAGACGTCAGAGGAATGACGCACAATTGTGTATGTAACACCAAGATTCAGGAAATCTCAGTAAAGTCAAAGAATTCAGTCCAACAACCCACAAATCACCAAGTTATTCACAGTCATTTTCAACCCTTCAATTTATTCTGACAGTGCCCGGCCAACCCACTGCTCTTTACAGATCAGTGGTTAATATGGAAAAAGTTCAGTAAGAGTTGACTTAAGACTGAGAGAATGACAACAATGTTGGCCTTCACATGTCAGTAGGCAAAAGGAGAAGCATGGAGAAAGACACAAAGGATGAGAGCATATGGAAGAATGAATTCGACCATACTGAACCACAGTGTCATATATTTCCGAGTTGGAATTTCTCCAATCTCCTTTCATTTTAAAAGACACTGACATTTAATAAAATAATCCTGAGATACAGTAATTCTCTATATAAGTGAGTACTCAGCATGATTTACAATTAAGTCAGACAGATTATAAATCTACACCAAAGTTATTAAACCAACCATGGAACCAAAGTATAAGGCACTCAAATATATGAAAAAAGACTTAATACATCACAGTGACTTTAAATGTAATAAAATTGGAAGATAGTGGTATTACATCAATTTGTTTCTTATATTCCAGACTACAAACTTAAAACATATTTTTTAATTTATAATATTTTATAATACAATACAATACAATATAATATAATATAATATAATATAATATAATATAATATAATATAAAATATAATATAATATAATATATGTGTCCTGCAAAAAATCCCTTTTTGATTGTAACTGACAGCCCACATTGTCTCTCACAAGCATATATTTCATGGCCCTTGGGACCAAAATGAATCAGAGGTAATTCATTATAAATTGTAGAAAATTCATACGCAGGTTGTTGATGAGAAAATACATATTCATCAATGGCAGTGGAGCAGGGCAGAATCGCAACATCTGATTTAAGGCTCCATTAGCAGTGGAAGCCTGCTAATCCCGACCCCTCAGGGATGATTGTAGGGAATTAATTCAAATGCATTTTATAGGTGATCAGATCTGTACAAAAACTTTCCATGACCAAGAAAACTGCTTTGCACAAGACAGATTTCACATATAAAAAAGGACCTTTTTGACTGCTGCTCTATCTGTCAGGACCCTGTTCATTACACTCATGGACTTCCTGTTTTATTTTTAAATCTGTATGCACTCCTGTTCTCTGCTTTGCTTCCTGTAAAGTTGTTCAGTGATCCAGCCAGCAATCATCGACACGTTTTCAGACGCACCTGTTGCTAATCAGCTCGTTAGTCAGTATATATACTCCTGTGTTTCACTCAGCCTTTTGCCATTTTGTCATCGCTATCGCCGTGTGCTCTCTTGCGTTCACTAGTGTTCTTAGTCAGTTTATGACCTGGTTTGCATTTTTGGTTTTTGGATTTCTGCCCTGCTCTTGCCTGATTTGTTTGCCTGGTTTTGGACTGTTTTACTGTGTATGACTCTGCCTGCCTTACTGGATTAAAGAGCTTGGATTTTAGACTGGACTGTGGTGTGTCTCCTGCCATCCAGTGTGCGTTACACCTTCACAATACCTGTGGGCAAACATGCCACCCACTTATTTCTCTTCTACCGAAGTCTACTTTAGATTGATGGCAATATGTATCCCAATGACAACATGGGATCCTCATCTTTCAGAGACCAGCTATTATTATATTTTATGTGATCGTTGTAACTATTTGTCATACAGTGATACCTGTTGAGAGAGGGCAGAAAAAAAAAGTCTGAGTTTAGACAAGATGTGTTGTGATGACTATGTATTTAAATGGATCAATTCTCTGTTTCTGTGCCTCATCTGTGTTGCTTTCATTGAATCAAAATAGATTAAATTGTGGGAAATAACTGCCTTCTCGTAGAGCACTTCAGCAGAATTCAAGAGAACTAAAATTGATGAGTTGCTAGTGGAGTGCCCATCTGAAATGTGAAATTAGAAAAAATTCTCTACTAAATTCCAAAGTCCCACCAGTTTTCCCCTTTCAGCTGGCCATTACTCTCTTTCTCTTATTTCAATTCCTCTCTGTGTTGCCTCCACTAAGAATTTATGCAATCTTCTGATAACTCACAAATTGTTCAATTCATTCAGCACCACCTGTGATGTCCCTTGATAGATTATTTTACAAGACTCAACAGTCACATAAAATTGTTTGCATAAAATATGATGGAAATTTAAGATGTCATTCTCACCTCATAAAATTATGTTGGATGATTTTTTTTATTTTTTATCTGTGTCTCTGTATGAATTGGTGTTTGTACGTATGTATCCAATGGTTATGGCATTCAAATTCATCCTCTGCACTGAACCAAATCTGTGCATTTAAATAACAGCTTTTTTTGTAGTTTTGAACAGCCATAGAGCAAATCTTTGAACATCAGACCTTTCACATTCTGCAGACATTCTGTTAATATTGAGAAATCCTGTGAAATTGAGGCAGGTAGGTAGGTTTGGCAGAATTTTCCAAAGGCTGCACTAGATTTTCTCAGACTTTAATTTGACAATTATTATACTGTAATGTAATGTAAGTGCATCTTAGCTCTTGTGTGCTACTGTTTAAAATGAGAGAAATAAACATAAATAAAGATATAGACAATGGTGAAAACAACGTAGAGAAATGTAGTGACACACTGAGATAGAGAAAAAGAGAGTAGAAAAAGTACAATCCTGAAACTATGACAACAGCTCAACTACTTTTTCAAAACACAGCTCCCAGCAGAGCCACCCACCGACTATAACAACAAAATTCCACCCACCGAGCAAAATAACTTCCAAGTTCCTTCTGTTCCAAATGCGTTTTCTTCAGGCTATTCCAGACATGGGAAGAGAGGCAGCATAGATCATAAGGCCTTTAAACACCATTTCTGTCATGGTTTGGGTAACTGTCAGCAAAAGAAGAATTAAGCAGACCTGGAAGTATTATCAAAGATATATAAATAAGAAGAAACCTGTCCCAGGTTGGTATTACAATTCATCAAGTGACTGAGTCAAGGCAATGACACAGCCAGAAATCCAAGATGTATTGATGGTAGGTTCATATTTTGTATAATATGTGGTCAACTTGCAGTCTCATGTTCTGCTGTCATACACAATATATAATACACTTTTGTTTTATGTTGGGGCATTACATTTCACTGCCAGCTCTGTACAGTATCTGAGTATTTCCTGGTTCTTTCAGTCATAAAAGACAGGGAACAGAGATGATAGTTGGCTTTACTTAGGCAAAAACTTTTGCAGTGGATACAGCCATATTCAGGGAATACATTATTCAACATGTCTTATACAGAATATTTTCCTTCATGTTTCATTTGCGACATCTGTCATCTCTGGAATAATCTCCAAACCCTTTGATGGTCCTTCAAGTAAGAAATGTCAGAAAATAGTCCCAAAATGGCAACGTTTTAAAATTTTAACGCTTTGAGATCAAATGGCAAAATTCATATTTTCCACTTCTTTGCATATCTAATATGAAGTCTATGTGTATATGTGTGTGACAGAGAAAGTGAGACAGAAAACTAATTCTGCCTGAGTAAATTTTGACTGAGGGTAATACTGTCTAATTCCCAAATACTAATACTTCCGTTCATATAATATTCATTCCTTCATTATTTCATGCTACTTCTGCCAAGAAAATGTAAAACAAAGGCCTGACTGAAACACAGATGGACAGTGCAAAGTTTCCTATTTTATAACACAGCATTCTATAGATGTCAGTAGTGCTGTTTACTTCCAAATTACAGAGGATGAAAAGGCTATGTAAAAAGTCATGTTCTCTCTTAGCTTAAGCTTGTCATACTACACGTTACACTGGTTAACAGTGAACATATCATTACAACGAGATGATAGTCACCTTGTGAGGGCTTTATGCATAATTCATGGTTAGAATATGAATATGTATGACTTTATACCAATATTATAGGATTATATTATTCTCCCCTACATTGTCTCTGTTTTTGTTACCTCATATTTTATTGACTAAGCATCACATTTATATTTTAACCATGAGAAAACAACAATTGCAATGATTTTCATTTTCTTAAATTTGTTATGTTATCGGTCTTTCACGAGCTGAGAAAGTCCAGGAAAGCCATTCATAACTCATGACAAGTAATATTTTTAAGAAGACAAGGGTCCCAGGGTAAGAAACCCACTTTGCTCCTCTGTGTACATGAAGTGGGTGGAATAGGCAGATGTACTGTATGTACCAGCCATGAGCCTTGTTGGCAGCGACGGGTACATTCACCCACATGTACAAGACTGAAAAAAGGACAAGCAGGAAAATGTTAAATAATGCAGAAAATTAAAAGCGTGTGCTCATTCTGAGAATATGTCCATGTGCGTATGTAGTGAAATGCATGGATATGCATGGTGGAAGACATTCTGCTGAGAACCAAGAAGATGTTGAACTTTATTTCCTGCTGGGCTCACATCACAACAGAGACATAAAACCCATAAATCACAGGCAAGCAAGGACATACAGACTGACAATAATGTCCCAAAAAGAAAGAGATGAGCCAACAGGTTCATAATAACCACTATGTCTTATCTGACATCATGGTTTGGCTCAAAACCATTCTTTCTTACATCTACATTTTTCCTTATGTGGTCATTTATAGGTGCAACAATCAACTGAGAGAAGTCACTCTGTTGTATGTCAATCTAATAAAATCTGACTTTTCAGCAAACATTTTGTATTTTGTTTAACAAAATTGATAAGGCCTAAAAAAACAAGTGATTAGCCGGCCCTCCATGTAGTGCTAACCCAGAACTCATCACAATGGCCAAAGAAATAATAACCAGTGGCAGCCTGCACCAATGTGGTGGCAGTTGAACAGATTACCGTATACGCTTGCTCACCAAATTTAGTTTTAAGATCTTCTCATCTGTATTTGTTCCTGTGTTCATCTATAGATTATTACATCTCTTGTTTTATTCATTCTTTCCATTTGCTTTGCTTCATTTTATTCCCATTTCTTTAACAACTCCTTCAGACTAAAACACAGAAGTTATCCTTTTGTCGTTGTGTTTTCCTGATCATCTTGTCACAGCCAGTTTGGATAGTACGGACAATTAGACTGTTTCAGAGACCCTGTGAGCAAATATGTATTGTTTGAGAGCATAATTGAAAAAAATGGAACATATCCTTTCAGGTTTGGTAAGGTTTAAGCACAAAACCTACCTGGTTAGGGAATTTTAGATTTAGGGCACTTCCTTAATTGCACTTTCGTAATTGTATTCCATCCACTAATCACTCTCTCAGCCTGCCATAACTCTCATCTCCCTGTCTCACTCCTTCTGCCAAGTCTTGGAATTTTGGAACAGCTTTCAGTTCACGTCTAACATCAGGGCCTAATGCATCTGGATGGGAGGTGCTCTCTGTGACAAATGACCTCACAAATAACTCTGATGGGGAAAAAAAACAAGGTCCCAGCAATCTCTCTCTGTCTCCACATGTCTCTCTGCCTGCGTGTGTCTCTCTTTCAGTCCTTGTATCTGTCTCTCTCTCCCTAACCCCTCCTCACCATCTTGCCAGGGAGAGATAGAGAGATCTATGATCATCAATCTTATCCACCAATCTTTACCATCTCCTGACACTTCATCTCAGAAATCCCTCTCCACTTGATGTTTGACTAAATTAGATTAAATGACTTCTTTGTCAACCTTCCCAAAGGAGAGAGAGTGAAACTCGACTTCTACTAACACACTAAAATGGAGGCCGACACTTCCATATTGTGTACCAGCTAAAGCAATTTTCCACATCTATTGTAGATCACAAACAACAACAAACAAATGAGTGAGTGATAATAATGATGCATTCAATCATCAATTTCTGAATATTTTGAGCCCTTTTCACTGTTCACTATTTCATCAGAGGCCTTATTGTCTATTTAAAACTGATGCCCCAGTCATTTCTCTTGTGTTGGGGGATCAGTGAGGTAAATCATGTGTAAGGGGACACAGATGATCTAACGTCGGTCTGTCCTGTTAGTCAAATCTGGTTACAGAAAATACACTGTTTTTAGATTGTATATTACAGCTATTAAATGTGCATATGATACATTCTATTCTCTTATTTTGGCATTAGCTGCTGAGAACACCAACATCAAATAAAAAAAAAAATCAGTACTTTGTAAACGCCCATTAGATTATGCAGATGCACTGGTTCAACCCTCTGAACCTAGTATAGCGTACAGTTAAGCATGGGAGAAGCTGTATGCTCAGTGTTTAAATGCAATAAGAGATTATAACAGTTTCTGTGCTGACTTGAGGGTCTAACGCCTTCGCAAAACTGCAACTAAATTTCAATTGCTGTGAGTCTTTCTTCTCTTTCATGATCAAAATCACTTAAAGCAGGCCCAAAGATTTCCTTGGTGTGATCCAACAGTGTGAAACCTTGAGACACACTGTCACAGTCCTCTGGCCAGAACTGTGTGCTCACTTCAGTGTGTTTCCATGCTACACTAAAAAGGCTAAAACTACAAAAACACTAAGCCATAGATACACACATACACAAATACTGACACTAACACTCTCACAGACACACAATAACACCCCATCTCTCACTCCCCTCTCCCCCCATCCCCGTTACGCCCCCAACCAAATTAGATTGTGATTGCTCTTTCCGAGGTCACTTTTAATTAAACTGAGATGAGAACATGACACATGGGATTAAGCCCCATCCTACTGCCTCAAATTATGAATTCATAACTAATGCTAGAGCCTATTGCTTTCAGCCATGACCTCCATATCATTTATGTGTAGAGCAAAAGGAACTCCCCTGATTGTCTTCTTCTGCAGAGATAAAGACCATGGTGGTGGGTGGGTTGCACACGTGTGTGGGAGGGGACTAGTTAAAACACATTTATAAGTAAATAAATAAATAAATATTACATACAGTATATATTCTGTTTGAGTAAGCTGTGCTATATGTACTCCCTAAATCAATACTGACTTGACCAGAGAGAGAGAGAGAGACATAAAAGAGAGAGAGACCAGAAGAGCTAGGAGAGACTGAAAAATATTTTCCTGTGTCTCTAATGTAAATTTTTATGACTGCCATGCCATGTTCAGGACATCATGAATAACACTTTATTGGACTTGAGAGGACTAGCTGCTATATTTTTAGCTGATCTGGTTAATTGGTAGAGACACACAGAGCTAAGTTGAGTCGGAGAAACATCCATGAGCTTCTTAACATGATTAATATATGTGTGGCAATGCGACACATAATCCCTGCAAAACACATTCGATAACCTAAAATACACAACTGTTAAGTAAAACCAAAAATACTGTGTTGATGTGCAGGGAAGTGTACTACAGTGTTTCTGTAGCAAACTGAGTTCTCATTCTCACTCATGACACAACATCTAAACTATGACAAAGGCAGATCCTCCCATTTGCTAGGGTTTCATGCATACAGTTAATAGAGTCAACTTCTACTTTTCTCTGGACAAACTTCTTTTTCTTCTGGTAGATAAGATGCAGTGCTGATGTATCCAGTTAGATTACGTTTTTCCAAGAAATCCATCCCTCATTGATTCCAATTTTCTACTTCTGTGTCAAAGCATTTTGATCCACAAGACTAACATCTCAATAGACAGGGCTGTGAGGAAAGCTTGAACTACTCTTACTGGTGTTTTCCACTTAAATTCTTACCTGCAAAAAAATGTTTGAACCATTTTCCTTACCTCAGTGATAAAAGCCTTGGCGGTGGCTGGACTCATGAACAGCACAGCTCTGCGTAGTGTATCCCTGTATCGATGCAGCTCTTCCACACGCATTGTTCTGAACAGACTTGTGATCATCATGTTGATATTAGATTCCACTTTCTGAAGGGACACGTCCATTCCCTGCTGAGAGGTCCGGTCCAGGAAATCCTCAATACCACGGATATCTAAAGAAAGACAGACAGAGATAAAGGTGTGACCATAGATTTGGCTCTAGAGGGACACAATTTCACAAAAAAAGCTAATGCACTCAGATAAGCACAAATATTAAGACCATCACTGATAACTTTACACCATATTCTCCGCTGTAGCTGATCAGTTATCTCTCTGTTTGGATAGGTTCAGTAAATATCTCAATTCATGAGCTCTAACTGGAAATGATTCCTTAGTGCATTTGCATTACTCACATTTTATCCTGTGTATCTATCTGAGATATGGCTTTTGTTGTCAGAACAGTGCTTCTGTCAGTACTGAATACCTTTGTTTCTAGAAACCTGAAGACGCAAAAGCATTCTGAAGACATGCCCTGTCTTACACACACACACTCTGTTTATTTCCAGTGATGTTCCTCAAGGACCTTGTCCTATGCCTATTCTTTTCTCCTCATACATGCTGCCCATTGATCAAATCATTTATAAATATGAGACTGGCATCACCTCTATCTACCCAAACAACACAGATCCATCCAGACCCATAAGGACTGTCTTGACAAAGATTTGATGGTCAGCAACTTCCTCCTGCTGAACAAAACCAACTCTGTGATTAATAATTGTGTGCCCCAATGACTAAAAACCTTGCCCAGTTGACTGAATATATTGGGGCATCTGTCCTCTGAAATAAAAATAGACAGTTAGAGCAGTGAATAAAGAAAGTTTTAAATTTAAATCTCATAGAGGTCAAACCAGAAGTGATACATTTTAAAGAAATATTTCTCCCAATCCAAATGTTTTACACTAATTATGTGACTGAAAAAGTATTTAGTTGGCTTTTATCAGTTAAACTTCAATCAGGAAAACGGTTCTTGTTGTTGTGCTGTTAGGACAGGGGTGGGTTAGCCAAAATGAGTACAATTGTTGCTGAATCCAAGACATATTCCTACTGAGATGCCAAGAGAATGAATAACTCTTGACAATGTCAAGAGTTACGATTAACGTGCCAAACTGCTATAATTATCTCTATTAAGAGTTATTTTTGTATGATAACAGTACCAGGATGCTGGTGTCAGTACTTTTACTGCCTGGTCTCCTCTATACTTAATGAGCTACATTGCAGGTCAAGGTAATCCTAATTAAGGCACTTTGGTTGAGACCACTGTTAATGATGTCGGAAGATATGTGTGTGTGTGTGTGTGGATATGTAAAGCAACTACCTAATGATGTATTTGATATGGAAAACGGATGACACTGCCGTCATTGCCAGTGTCATGGCTAAGCAATTAACTGGATTGATTAGACTTGTTAAGGGCCAGAGGGTTGGGGCGATGGTGTGATTGCATCAATGCCAAATTTTGGAGGTTCTACAGCATATTATGAGGAGAGACACAATGCAACTGCATTGGTTCAGAAAGAAATTAATTAAGAAGGAAGACAAACACAATCCTGCACACACACACACACACACACACACACACACACACACACACACACACACAAACAATCACACAACACTGATTTTAACAATATCAAGCAGGGTGTGAGTTAAGAAGGTTAAGCAAGGACAGTGGGAGATATTTTGGACAGTTTTTCTCTGTGTTAGATGCCACATAAACACCTTTTCCCACAGTGAGGAGATTAATAGGGGAATGTCGTCAGTTTTTTCAGCAACAACAACATGACATGGATAGGGAGAACATGGCCGCAAAGTCATAGCAGTTTGTGGTGAAAAGCTTGTAACTTTATTTCCTTTCTCGCACATGTACATAGCAGCGCAGTCATACGATGCACATAAGCAAATGAAGAACTCCACAGGACAACAGCTGGACACCCAATCTGTTTACAAGTGAGTTTTAAATTGGAACAGTGTGTGTGTCTGCCTGGGCATACACGTGCGTACATGCAGATGCGCACGTCTTGCTGTGTTAGCACAACATGGAGTGAGTGAGTGCTAAATTTCATCATGGTTCATGGACTTACAATCACGGTTTGTATACTAATTGTTACATTATTGCATCTCTCTGTGTACCTGTGTTTGTGTGGTGATGATGAGAAAGGTAGATGAGCAAACAGAGACATCGAGATGGCATCTTTAATGGGCAAACAACGGTGCTCTAATCTGTCCTGGAGCACAGAGTTATCAAGCCATTATAATCTAATTACTATTATTAATTTGTAGAAACAATTATTTGTAGTAATAGTTGTAATTACTGCTAACTATATTATCACAGGCAACACAATCATCATCACCAGTGCTGTGACTCCTAATAATGTCCATTCATACATACAGTACACACAGACAGGTTAATGCAAAATTAAGAGAACATATAATGTGCAGTATGTATGAAGTCCTCATTTATTTAAGGTAGGAGAAACAAAGTTCAACAAAGGATTAATTCAAAGATGGTATTTTTAACACTGTGCTTTGGTTTATCATGGCTCTGTTTTTCATCACAATAAACTTTTTTCCCATTCTCATCAATAAACATCAGAGCACAGTCAGAAAGATGTATTACTGTGTACATGCATACACACGCATGCCAAACTCATGCACACAGACAAAAACAAACACACGCACGCGGTACGTTCGCGTTTTACCAGTCTAAGCAGATTTAAGCTTAGTTCTCAATATGCCATATTTATCCTGGCACAGCCACTGACATGTATAATCAATGGCGCCAAGCCACATAAACATTTCACACTGTCTGACTTATGTTCTCTATGGTAAGAAAGATATGTAAATTAACAGAATCAAAAAGCTTTTGTCAACAGAGCAAAAAGAAATGAAGCAATGTAGAGAACCCAGTGCATAACTCTTGCTTCCTCATTCTTATGCATGCCATGGCTGTTTTACATAACAATTTAGGTTGTGCCAGTCCAGTTTTCACATGTGCTTTCAAATCGGCCATTGTGTCTGTAAACTTCTGTCAGATCTGGCTATTTAAGTGGCTGTATTATAGGGCTCCCTGTCACCTGTCAGCTATTCTCTCTGTTAGCTTGCTTGCCTTGGTGACTGACTGAACGGTCAGTCTGGCTTTATTTGCCACCGTCAATCCTTTCTCCACGCTAGCTCATAGTACAGGTTGTGCATCTAATGCATTTACCTTGCCCCCCTGTGTGAGGAGCTTAAAAAAAAACAAACTCCACTGTCTCACTCCAGCTCTCTCAAACTAACTGCACTAAAAACTAAATAATGTTCTTGTAAATAACCTGTGTAAGCCATGATATTTAACTTGGTTTAAGATATGGTCTAAATATTGCAATATGAATTGTGAGTTTGTAATTAAAGAGGGAACTCTGAAGGTCAGTCATGGCAAGAGACAGAAAATTGAAAGCAAAGAAATGCAAAGTGCAAACCAGCAGTATAATTAATTATAATAAACAACATAAGTCAGGAGATCCTTTAGCAATGTAGCCAGACATGCAGAGGTTAGCGGTGATGTGTGAGATATTCAGTGTAGGACTGTTTTATGACCACCAAAAAAAGTCTTTCAAATGTGGACATGTCTTTTGTCCAAGTTTACACAGAAATAGTCACAAGCATCCTCATTCCCTCCATCAAAGTTTGGTTGAGTTCCTGCTTCCTGCTGTTCAAAGGACACGGCTTAGGCATGTACTCCCCACTGCTGAGCGGATCATTGACTGTCAGCTGCTTTCCATCAAGGAGCTTCAGGACACCATAGCGGATAAAAAGACAGGTAAAACTGCCACCGACCTTGCCCAACCAGGCAACCATCTGTTTGAGAAACATTCCTCTGGGAGACAGTACCGGTCCATTAACGCCATGATCACCCATCACCTCAACAGCTTTTTCCCCAAGCGCTGTCACCTCACTCAACCACTCCCCCGAGTCTCTGATGCAAAGACACACTGTGCATCCCCACAGTCCCAGGCCTCTTCATCCTCATCTAATATGGATGACTGTATTAATGCTGCAATGCTATTCCCTTTCATCTAAGTGGTTTTTGCAACATTTTTTAAAACTTTTAGTGCGTCAGCATGACCCTGACTATTCATACTGTGTACCACAATGTTGATTGTAAAGTTTGTTTTTGCAATGTTCCCATTTGTTATCTCTGCCTTTCAAAATAGAGAACATAACCTGCTTAGAGCACCTTCCACCACCTTACAATATGCGAAGTGTCATTTGCAAAGAAAACTCGATCAACTGGAATGGTTTCCATAATTCCTTATAAAACAAGGTTGAGGTATAGTTAGAGTCTCTGTGTCCCTTTCCCCTATTCGTCAGGCTTCCCTTCTTTCCCCTCTATTCCATCTATCCCCCAAGTCCCTGGCTCAAAGTGAAAGCTAGAGGTAATGTAGTGTAGCAGCCAACAACACACAGGGATTTCACCTGCATGTACCGACCAGCTCAGAGGCACTCTGTCTGTGTTCAGAAACCTCCACTCCTTCCTCCCCTGCCTGCTTTCGCCTCATCCTTCTCTCTTCCCTTGGCTTTTCATTTGAAACCTCCCTCAGTTTCCCCAGTTAGCTTTTTGTTCTCTCGGGCTGAATCTCTTTTTGAGAGTGTGTGAAGTTTAAGCTGTTATACCACTCTGAAAAAGGCGGGCTCTCTGTCATGTGTTGTGTCCGACAATTCAAGACAAGAAAGTAGTTTTTGCATCTCACCAACAGTTAGTGCTACTTTCTTTTAAGTCTGAAAGAGACTTGAACCTGAACACGATCTTTCTCTCACCTTAACCAAGTAGTTTTAGCTAATGCAAATGGTATTTTATTTTTTGCAATTTGTCAGTTAAGTGATTTCATTATGCACTGCACAGAAAATATTACCAAAGAAGAAAAGTGAAAAATGGCTGGTCAAGACAATGCATAGGTCTTTGTGCAATTACTTACCTTCTAAGCAAAAAATAATGGGCTGCTGGAGTCTGCACTGTGAATACCCCATTAAAATGAGGAAAAAAAGGAGGATAAAACATTGATGTGAAACTTGCACTGTGAAAGAACAGAAATGGACCAACAGTCCAAAAGAAGGTGTTAACACATCCGATACTAGACGAGATTCCCCCGAGTGTGGAGAAAGAGGGAAACATCAAACATCTGCAAATGAGGTTCAGTCTAAGTAACTCCTTGGTTGTCTGTCAGAGCCTCTCTGTCTCCCTGTTCTCCCTCTTTCATTCCCTCTGCTTGACTTGCAAATCTTCTCCTTCTTCAAAATAATAAAGAAAATACCAAAGTTTGGGACTGTACGCTTTTCTCTTTGCATCTGACTTTACAGTTTCAGGCCGTCTTCCTTCCTGGCCTTCTGCTTAGTTTCAACCTTCCTCTCCCTGCCCGAGGCGTTTAAAGCCTGGGCTTGTAACTTTTGATAGAACTGGGGAATAGCCAAGCTTAACTGGTAGTGATTTTAGAAAAATCTATCCATCCATCCATCCATCCATCCATCCATCCATCCATCCATCCATCCATCCATCCATCCCAGCAGGGAGTGAGGCTTGATCGCCCATTGTCCATATCATAATGCAAGTTTTTTGCTGCCATGGAATCCATGCTGACATGAATTAGTTTCGCTCAGTTGGTAAGGCAAGCTGGAGGACCAGTGGGGTAGGGTAAGTGTGACACTGCATTACATTTCTATCCATTTAAAGCCAGCGTGATGGACAGAGGCCAAAATGGTTAGCAGAGTAAAAATGTAATCTCAGTAGATGGTAGTACATTTCAGTGTTTTATACCAGTATTGTTTTTCCCCATTGTGGAAGATATTGTTATCTAAAGTTTAAATACTCTTGCAGTTCCTTTAAGGACCAATAGATGTTACCAACAAACTTCTATTATAGGGAAGTAGGTGCAGTCTTACTCCTCTCCTCCTCTCCCTGTGCCATGTTTTTAGCAACAGGTTAACATACAATCCCCATACAGAGTAGTCACCCACTAAAACTTTAAATTTGATATATATGGATATAATTAGGATCCTGAACAGAAAAAAAAAAATTAAGGCACCATTGTTGCAACTAAATTTAACTTTCAAGAAAGCGTTATGGAAAGGAGAAAGAACATTTATTTTTGTGCAACCGCCTCTCATGCTATCTCCATCCCATTCTGTTCTGCTGTTAGACGAACATCCTTATCTATTTGCTTTGTCTTTCCCCTCAGCGTTTACTTCTGGCTATCCTTATCCCTGCCCCAGGCATTTCACTGTTGTATGGCTCAAAGGCAGTGGTTCTTAAAATATGGATTGAGCCTCAAAATGGACTACGGGCCTGCTTCTCGTAAGCCTAGGTCTAGAGAATTCATATCTCAGTTAACGCTGGGGCTGAAAATGTTGAAGTAGCCAGCCCTCGGAATCTGAACCTAAATTTGGGAAATTTACCTCCTTATTGGAAATAAAATGCTTTAAGCCCCAAAGCATCACCACTCCTCTCGCCTGCCTATCGGTCTCTAAATCATCTATTCCTTTAGATCTGAGTGCCTATCTCCGTCCACCGCTTTATTTTGCTTTTTCTCTTTCACCCTTTTTTTCTCAAAGCCCCAGGCTTCGCATTCCCAGAGTCCCCACAGAGAGCTTAACTAACACTTGTAAAAAACCAACACTCTATAAAAGGCTTGGCACCTTTTAGGCGTGCATCACCTTCCCTATCTCCCCAAATCTTCTCTGACTTTTAATCCCCCTCACACGCCACATATCCTCTTTTCTGCCTTTCACATACCTTATGTGTCTAAACTTCTCTCCACTTCCCTCATCTCCCTTCTTTCTTGTTTTCTTACATTTTTTATGGCCTATTTTGATCTTGACATTCCTATGCCTTGAGCTGCTTTGTTATTGTCTAAACTGCATATACTATTTGATGATTATCAGTACTCAGTTGGTGTAAAGGATTTTAGGTGCAAGCACATTTTTCTCCCAAACAAGTGCTCTTAGATTCTAACCCCCAGTGACCGCTGGATGTGGTTGTGTTGTGTTCTGACTCTGTTGCCAGAGGCAATCCTCTGCCATTCTTGTTGCTGCACCAAAGTCCACATCTATAAAGCATGAAATTCCCCTCTGAATGTAAATAAATGTGTATATTTATTGACAGTATACATGTATTGGCTAGATTTTTGTTCTTGTTTATATCACTTCTCCTGAGTCCGTGAAGTAGAAAAGGAATGCTATTACTGTATGTTCCTTTCTGCTAATAAATCCCATTCACGAAATACAGATATGGTACAATAGCACTACAGTAATTAGAACTCTAAAGCACAAGCACAAAGTAACTGGGTAAGAGGGTAAGACACTAGACTATTTTCCACACAGCACTCTGCAACATGATTCAATTCAATTCATTCCTTTCCTGAGGTTGCTGCCCACTCTGCCCTTCTCCGTCTTCAACTCTACTTTTTGCTGCTTGAGAGATTTCACCTCCAGTGTCCTCCAAGGATGATCCAGCTACTTCTCTGTGGTCACACCCTTCTGTAAAATGTTTTAAACCCAGTTCTTTTTTTTTTTTTTTAAAGTTGTTTTTGTGTTTATCTGCTTTCCTGACTGGCTTTTACTCTGCCCTACCTGATCTACTATGCCTTTAGATCTCTGTCCCTATCCCCTTTCTGTTTTACTATTTCTGTTTTCCTTTATATATTCACAATCTCTTTTATCTCGTTTTCTCTCTTGTTCTCTGAACGATTTTACTCTGGAGGAGACAAAGTAAGACATGACCTCCCTGTATAAAGCTTGTAGATCTTTGGTGTTTGGTTCATGAGTGTACCTGTTTGCCTCCATTCCTCTGAATCTGCCTTTATCATCAACTTTCCCACGTCTCGCTTGGCATAGCTTTTATGTATTTTTCACCTCCTCTTTCACCTCCCACCAGCCTTCCCCCCTGTGGCGTCTCTGGGCTTCACTGCCGTTAAAAAAGATATCCATCTAAGCATTCATCTCTCATCATTCCTTGTTCTCTTTCCCCTGTCTCTAGAAACAACTTCATGCTCGTCAGTTTCGTCATGCTCTCCGTTCTCTTTTTTATTCCTCAATTTTGTCCCTTGCAATTCAGATATGAGTCAAATGTGGCAGCTCATCACTTCCAGGTACGGTCCAGACAAACATCCATGTAAAAGGCTTATGGATTTGCAGATGTTTGCCTCATTAATCCTCCTTTCTTCTTCCCCTTCACTCTGCCGCCACAAGTTCTCTGTGCCTTTTGTGTCACTGGTGCTCTGAGTCATATCCTCCCACAGTATTGGCTGTGTGACATAATAGGTCTGTACATGGAAACTTCAAAGCAAATATAGTTTCAGTAATACATTTTCAAAAAAAGAATATCAAATTGGAAAACAATATTTTAAGGTTTTAACAATATTCTATATTTTTTTTTCGTACAAGAGTTGTATAGAAAAGGCACAAAAATCATCATCATTGAAAGTTTAACTACTCAGCTATTGTGTGTATATCTAAATGTTTTGACATATTTGAAATATACTGAAAATAACACTAAGCCAACAACCAGGGTATACTGACAACAGTCTCATCTGTCAGAGAAATATGTAGCTCAATATGTTAAATAAGTGAATTTTAAGATGATTTTCAAGTAGTAAGGAAAAGTGATTTATAAATGATTTCAATCTAACCCGTTATTATTCAGTATTTCTTCATTCACGGAAGTCAAAGCATTTCAAAAACAAAAAAACCCAGAACTATCCTCCCCCGTGCTCCTGCTGTACCCTCCTGTTCTTAGTCTCCGCTTGATGTGTTACTACATGAAACCTGCAGAGATCAAATTGACAGTGGGATTTTACTACTATCTCCTTTAAGGGAAACCTCGACATTTCAAATTTCAGACTGTTTTTTTCATCAGTGTCTTTACACTATAAAGGTCTACATGTAATCCATTTAAGATAAAAATCAGATTTTGTATCCATCTTTTCTTTAACAACATAATACTTATTACTTTTTGTCCTTTGACCAAAGCCTTTCTATGCCCAGTCCCTTTTCTTTCTTTCTCACTTTCATTTTCTCTCCCTTTTCACTGCTCATTAAATACCTCACCCCTGTCTGCCCTGTCAAGTATTTTTCTTTGTTCACCTCTACAAAGAGGCAGATGCAACAAGGTGATGTGACACTCTTCACTGCAACACCAATAGGCGCAATGTGGGACAGATTCTTCTTTATATGAAACCCAAAGCTAGTGGTTGATATTTTCCACTGAAAAGAATTTGGAGTTTTACATTGTTCTCATCCGTCCTATCACTCACTAATGAGCTAATTGTTAATGCGAATGTAAAGGGAGGCAGATTTCAAGGTATGAAATTGTTTTAAAACTATTAACATGCTTCATTACGTTGTATGCAAGGTGAGAGAGCCATGTTTAATGACCATGGGCATGGGTTACAACCTGAACACCAACTCACAATACTTTTAGCACATGGCACAGGCCCAAGACACTGCGGCATCACTGCATTATGACAAACTGGGCCTGGTATAAATGGTATACTCGTGAGGTGGGCACAGATTTACCATATTGATTTCATATTTAATTAAAAAAACTTCGGCTAAAATATTTATAAGTACTGATTCGGATCATACACTCAGCATGCAGGTAATGGAAAACAGGCTGAAAGGACCAGGCTGACATTTTAAAGAGTTGCCCCTTTGACCACCTAAGCCAATGTGTGACAAGTATCATCTTTGTGAGGTGAAAACCTGTATCCCACGTGAATGCATTTAATCCTAACCCTAACCCCAATTTATGTTCTAAATAGCCAATCTAAAGACACATAGCTGTTTCTGTGGAGCCAATGTTTCTCACATAATTACCATTTTGTGTGTAGAACTCATTGTTGTAGTACTCATAGTAGTGACATGAAATGGACTTGAGCATTGGCTGCATTCAGACTTGGAAGTTGGAGACAAGGATTCTGCCTTTTTTGTTTATTGCAGTGCATGGGTTTTCACATGCTTGTGAGGTCATTTGTTTGGCTATTGCATCACACACAGTAAATAAACTCCCTATGAAATGGTGACAGCCGTGCACTCTCGGACGCAACTCGGATTCTTCTTTGGTGCCTCAGACTTGGACACTGACTCGTATCAAGTCTCGACTTGGAGTCTTTAGGTTTAATGATTCAACTACAACAACGGTAGATCTTCAACTTTTAGTGCTATGTTTACCGTTGATGATATTTAAGGCCTTTTATCATTATTACTCACTTTCACTTTTATTAAGTAAAGCAAATCTGTCCAAAATAAAAGCACTTTTATTTTCTCCTAATACAAGAGTGGCAACCTAACAAGCATCACAGTTTCAAACAGCTCTTTCGTTCAGCTATAACCTTTTAATAGTGTGCCTCAGGCCCCTCTTGTCATTGGCTAAAAGCAAAACAAAACAAATCATCTTAATGTCAACAGTGTTATTACCACTAAGTGGTACTTCCCACATTTGCTCAACAAGGCCAGTGTTGCTCTGACTGGATTATAGGCAAGGTCACTCAGCAGGTAACATGTCACTCATGTTTTCAATATATATCAGGTTTTACAGTGCGAATACAATACACCTGAGGTAAGACTGAAAGGGAGCGAAAGCAAAAACAGAGATACTGTCGGGAAAAGTAAGACAGATAAGAAAGGAAGATGGACGGGGAGGGAGAGATAAACTATGAGAGGAAAGAGAGAGGGAGATAATAGAGAGAAAACATGTGTTCTCAGTGTCCGGAACGCACCAGTAGAGCTGAAAATAGGGATTGGGACAGTTGCACCGTAGCTTCATTTAAGAGGACACACTCGGCTGTCTGTTCTCTAAAGAACTCTCCTTGTACAGAGGCGAGGCCTTTTGGGAACATTACTATCATCTTAAAAGGCCATCTCTGTCTCTCTGCCTCGCTTTCTTGCTCTCTCTGTCTCTCTCTCTCTCTCTCTCTGTCTCTCTCTCTCTCTCTCTCTCTCTCGTGCTCTTGCTTCTCCCTTCTCTCCTTGAACATGGGGTGAGGCCATTAGGGAAAAACGGCGATATCTTTAAAGGGCCTTCTTTGGCTGAGAGAACAGCACTGCCAAAACCCAGAGGAACCATGTGCTGAATCAGTGGTCACAGAGCACAGAGGGGATAGAGGGATTTAAGTGGGGTAAGAACATGCGTGTCTTTGTGTGCATGAAAACGTGTGTGTGTGTGTGTGTGTATGGGGTGTATTATGTAGATATTATGTGTGAACTATGCCACATTGGGGGACAAATTTTGAATTCAAACCAGTTGACTGAAGGTTGTCTTAGCTAGGTGAAAAATGCTGTTCTTACTTTCAGTCTTTAGGGTTAGGATAAGGTTAAAGTAAAAGCCTTTTCCCAAAAGGCATGACTTCATTTGTTGGTAATTGCAATGCAACCTTTAAGAGGCTGATCTCATGGTGTGCACTGGAGGCTTTTGCAGTAGTGCAGAACTTTGGTGAAAAAAAAAAACAAAAACCCAGAAGCAGTTGCTGCAGATTTCCCATACACTGAAAAAGCAAAAAGCAAAAATAAAGACCAATAAGATTCTGCACATAACTGTACTTGTAAGTTATATACCCATGTGCAAACAATCTTCATGTGTCATGATAAAAGTTAACAGAAACTAAACAGTGTGATAGACACAAAGTCAGACCAGTACTTGGCGCACTTCCATTGTTTTACTGTATACCTGTAGTCTGCCAATTACTCCACAGATTAGATGAAAATCCTCTTTCCAAATGTTGCTCAGCGTTGATGTAATTTAATTTACTGCGCTGATGTCTGCAGTGTGGGACTAGCATTTCCAGATGGGCCACATTAGCCACCATTCAATATTCATTCGATATAAACTGTATGGTAGAGCTCACTAGTTAGAATACACTCTCATATGACATATTCAATACATTGATAAAATGCTTTAATGCTGTGAAAGATTGAGGGGAAGCATACAAAATGCTAAACAATTCCACTGCAGAGATCACTTTGGAGATCAATGCATACAACACATTAATTGTGTTAATTGACTACAGTGAGGGAAATGGAGCCACATTATGGCTATAAGGGGTAAATCAACACTGAATCACCAAAGACAGAAAGCTATTACACTGTTCTCTATGGGCTTTAACTTTTAGGCGTGTTATATTTCTGTCTACTCACTAATGAGTGATGTCACAGCTGGTGTTTTCCATTAGATACCTGTTTTGACGTCACTCACTGGGGTCTGATCCAAGATGCAACAGTTTCAGCAGCAGTGCACCAGCAGTGTACTCCTCTGTATGACTCAGAGTAAACTTATCTTTACACATAATCGTGGTGCCAGAACAAAGAAGGCGGCGCGGTACCATGACGGGAAAAAGTGGGAAAGACCTAAAAGTACAGTGACAGGAAGTCAATCTAGGGATGTGAACTGAAAACCGGACCGATACAGGCTCTTGACAGTGTAATGGCATCAACAGGGCGCGTGAGGGAGGTTGATTAAGTTTGTAACACTATTTCCAAAGACAGGGACAGTTGTGTAACAAGATATGACAACACTAACGTGTTGTAGGTTGGGGTCAGAAATTATACTTAGGCCCTGAATGTACAATACAGACAAACCACGTATGCAAACACACCTACACAGGTGAATACACCTGTACAAACACGGAAAACCCCAAAACAATATTTCTGTAGAAGGAAGCTAAGAGACTGAAGAAACAAAGTGGCACTTTATAAAAGGGACATAAGAGTGTTTCTTGTCTAATGTTAGAGTTAATGGACTGGAAAGAGAGAGGGCGTGGAGACAGAGAGAGACACAGAAGGAGGGTAAAATGAGACAGAATACGTACACGCAGGCAGACTGATGCGTCACCAGCATGAAGATGTATAAAAATACACATAAAAAGATGGACGAAAAAATACCCAGGATGCACATGTGTGCACCTATTTCTGTGTTTTTCTGTATATGCATACACATGTCCATGTCTGCCTCGGCATCCATATGTTTTTTTTGCCTGAAACATGGAGGCAGGGGAAGAGAGAGCAATGTTTTTGACTTGACTATACATCTATTACCTCTCTAATGTCCTATCATGCTGGGAAACCATTGATACTGCTACATCAGATAAATTCAAAATTCACACAACACCAGTTTCATAGATCAGACCTATGATAGATGTTAGCTCAAGTGAATCACCTTCCTAGATATATATATATATATATATATATATATATATATAAATAGATAGATAGATAGATAGATAGATAGATAGATAGAGTGAAGATTGGTATCAGTAAAAGCTGTCTTGAATGTTTCCTTACCAAAATCAGAATCATAGAAGAGGATGAACTTCTGCCAGCTGTACTCAGACACCACTTGCATGATGACCTCATTGAGATAGACAGGTGGGCGGACCATTAGGGTGTAGTCATCTGTTCCAGGGACGCGACTGGTTGGTGGGCAGGCGGAGCGGGGTGTTCCTGCTGGGGAACGCTGGATAAAGAGGTGGGGGATGTGCATGGCATCGGCCAGAGTCTGAAGGCTGCCCGCCGACATGCAGCCGATGGAACTGACCAGGGCCAGGATACCACGGTTCATCAGCTCACAGGCTGGAAGGAGGAGAGGGAGGCAGCAGAGAAAGAAGGAAAAGGGAGAAGGAAAACAGAAGAGGAATGTTTTATTTTCCAAAGCATAGAAAGGCAATGATTCTACTATTCATTTCATCCCAGGAAGCACTAGTGGTAAAAAAAATAACTGTGGGCAATACCAAGTCATATTTTTGATCCCAGTAATTATTTGTGCTAAGAGTGCAGCAAGGAAAATAATTCTTATTCTACAGGTCACCACACTGCAGCACCAACTGGAAGAGACAAGGAAATTGTTTGCTTGTTTCCACATGCATTGCATAGTTATTTTGAGAACCAAAGCTGTTAGAGTCATACACAACCTGCTCCGTGGCAACTAGAAATAGAGAGGGATGGAAATGGAAACAGAGGTATACATACACAGATAAAGACATATGACAGCAGAGAAGGAGCATACTGAGTCCTACATGTAAAAACCCACTATAAGACAAAAGGAGACTTTTTTTTCTGTACTACTCCTTTTCAATAAATACAGGCAAACCTTTAAGAGCTTCAAAACATTCTTATTTCTAGCTGTCACAGAGTAATGTCAGCCACGTTAGCAATGGATAGCGACATGGACATGATAAAAAATAGGGGTTTGTGCATAAAACTTACATGTAAGTTATAATAACATAAAACTAAACATTTATTAACAGACAGACACATGAGACTTATATGATAAAGGATGACTGCATCACTAAAATGCTTGGTGGAGAACTTTTTTAGAGTGTTTTTTTGCCAGCTAATATTATATTACAGTCAGAACACAATGACTGATGTTTCTGCTCATTTCACTCCACCCTGCAACCCCCATTTCCAGTTTTCCATACTGACAAAAGCAACCATCTGCTGACAGCAAGCACCATTCTAGCTACTGAATCAAAGTTAAGTCAAGCCTTAAGCCTGAAGTGCTACAGTCACATTATTAATTGACCTCCAGGCTACTTTATGACAATACTATATAAAGTCTTGTATAGAAAACCATTAAAGTATGCCTCTATAAAAAAAAAAGTGTATTAAAAGTCGTACTATAAAACTGCATTGTAAAATATTTCCTTCTTGTGAGAGAGACTATCCACAATCCCCCAGTTGTTTGTGCTCTGCTGCACTAAATGCTCCCGTGCTCTGAAACACTATCTGTGCTTATTTCACCTCCTTTTCCTCCCTTCCACTTTTCATCCTTGCTAGGCCTCTAGTGCTGTCAAAAACACCTCTACCTCCTACCCTCTCAACCCACTCCCCTGTAATCTCCCTTCTTGTCCAAAACAGCCCCTCTGAGTGCTTACCTTTCAGCCCTAATCATTTCAGAGCTGCAGTCTTGCAGTGATTTTCATTTTAGTTGCCTTACAGCGACCACAGAATGTTGTACACTGTCCTCAGTTTGGAGTCATCTGCCTTTCCCTTCCACCTCCTTTCCAACATCTCTTCTTCAGCATCTTTCCCATTCCACCCACCTGTTTGTTTACCCTCATGGCAACACAAACATCCATCTATCCTCTTTCCTTCCCTTACTCCAGCCATTTTTTGATTCATCACCTCTTTATTCCTTTATTTTTTTGCGCACATCATCGCCTGCCACAGTCAGCTCTTCCTATGCATTTACCCACATGGCTACCCGCGGTTTGCCCTTATGTCCTTGCCCCCATTTTCCATCCCTCATTCATCCTGATTCTCATTTCATCACTCACTTCTGCTCCCATGTTGCTCCTCACCATGTCCTTCTGTGTACTAAGCACCAGACTTAGGCGTTTATTTCGCTTTTAGCAGACTAAAGACCTGTCACACAAAAGCTGGTGGAAAAATAAGTTTAAAGACAGTACAGTGAACACAAACACACACACACGCACACACATACACACACACACACACCCACATAAATGGTGTGATGACAATGTACAATGGCAAGAGAGCCCAATCTAAAACACACACAGTGAGCCTGTATAATGCCTCACAGAGTAATCTGTTGACACTGCAAAAATAAAGCCAGAGAAAGAAAGAAAGTTTCCAAGAAAGAAAAGCCTTAGGAGATTCATGGTGCTTAGAAAAGAAGAATAAAACATTGTATGTGTGCATGTGTGTCTAAGGAAGAGAGACACAGAGAGAAAGAGATAGAGAGAACATGAAAGCTATACAGAATGACAATGTCTTCCATGTCAACTGGTTTTCACAAAAACATGATGAGTTGGATTTCAAAGTGGTTCGTGAGGCTGAACCCTCAAATCGTGACAAACCCAAGAATATGCGTGTGTGTCTGTGTATTAATGATGCACAACGTGAAGTCTGCTTCACTGCTTTTGTTGTTTAACTGCGTAGTTCAAGTTTCACTGATTTAACTTGGACACATTACTTTTGAGGTGCCAACCGGAAACTGATCTGAAAAAGATTGCACTAGTAAACAAACAAAAAAAAAAGAAGCTTAATGCACAAGATTAAAGATATTCTGTGGCTGGTCCACTCAATAAAGTAACAGCTTATAAGGTAAATTGGTTGCAGTTGTCACACAAGTCTTAAGCAGTTCAGTGACATAAATCTAATTTGGAGGCAATAACTATGGATATTATGAACACAAAACCCATTCTTTAATTAACTGGCAATAGTTTGTTAGGAATGATTTTCCTTTTTAGCAATAGCTAAAGGGTTATTTCAGGCTACCATTTCCTCATGCACTGATGTAGATGATTAATGAAGCTCAAGCAGTTTCAATCTCACTGCCCATTGTGCAAGTCCACATTTTGAGGAATTAATTAAAGTGTAACAATATATGATTAAACTTCACTAAGTCTCAGTGTACTGCTTAGTCATGGCCATTATTCTTAAAACCAATGAGCCCAGGATTCATCTTCTATCTACTATCACCTCAGTGTTTGAGCATATGCATGCTTGCGGGTGTGTGTGGGAAGGTGCACCTGTGGATATATTTATGCGTACATTAAGTGTGAATGCAGTTTTATGCCTGTGTATGTGAGTTTGCTTTTGTCTGAATATTTCAGCTGCATAAGCCAGTCCTGTATCATAAGCTACATTATTCAGATTCCACATCCCTATTATAGCGGTCATGCTAACTAACGCTTTAGCCGCCTTGCTCTAGTCTAGCTATAGCGCATTAGCTTAGCATCATCAAGGCTTTGGCTAATGGAAGGCTTTGCTAATCCTCTACTTATTAGGGCACTTTGGAGAATTAGTGCCCTCATCCTCTCTACATCACACACTCTTGAGTCTGCAGGGGGCTTTCTAAGCACTAGGCTCATTAATACTCTTTGCTAATGACTTAAAGGGCCCGTTGCGTTAACCCAGCCCAATTTTACATCACTCTGAAGTAGGCAACAGTTAAAGGAGAGTGAAAATGAGAAAGAGCTAGACGTGCTGGTGCAGTAAAACCTGCGTGTAGTCACTTTGAAGAGTTTGACAGGACCTAACAAAAACACACCTTGCTGACGTTATGAAATGTTCAGAAGTATATGAATAATTCTAAAAAGTCATGCCTGAGCGACTAAATACGAGCTGAATGTTAAGCTGCACAGATGGATAACGTTACACCCGGCTAACACTGTGTACAATGACTGCACTTTGAGCACAAAGACAGGTTTCGATTTCAGAGGGAGAGCGAGAGAGAGAGAGAGGTGTGTAGGAGTGCAAACAAATATAAAACGTAGCCATTCGGAATCTTTCACCTATCATCCTGAACCATAACCACCCACTAAACCACGCTCACACATCACCACCATCATCGTCACCAACCCACACACAAGAGCACACACACAGCCCTCCTGTAAACGAGCAGTATTCTGACGCATGATAAATCATTCTGGGATCAATCTCGCTAAAGCAGCTAAGACCTGTCAAGCGGTCTTGCAGAGGTGTTTATTTGAGGGATGTACATGTCAGTCAAACACACAGACATGGACACATCCAAGAGTTCAGACTGTCAGCCATGGGGATTACAGTAGGACTCGTCTACTTTGCTAATTCATCAGCTCTGTGTTTATTTATTTATTCATTTTTGCCGGGATGTCATCATACCTGTGTGGGAGTCCATCTCTTCATCAGACTTTGTATGCGACTTCCGTTTTTTCAGAATTAAATGCTTGATTGATCCTGCGAGACTGCGACTCCACAACTCGCAAAATGAGATAAATCAAGTGCTTCTCCTGATTTTTTCTTATATTCAAAGTGTATTGAACCGCTGCCTCACACGGGTGATGTTTATATGCAGACATTTTTGACGCATGTTCTGTATGTCAGTGTGGATTGTACACGTGTTGTCTGCAACAGAGCATGTTATTGAGCTCTCTCTCCCTTCTCTTCTCGGTCTGTCAGAACAAATGGACTGCAAGTACTTCACCTGCACCCAGGTGTGACTGATTCTTCTCTCTATCTGTGTCTCTCCACGCAGCTCTCAAACCTACCACACACTCACACAAACCATGCACACTTCATCACTCTGATTCATAGTCATCCAGTTTCTGCGGCCCAGTGACTGAGGATGGATAGCGAGAGGAAAGTGAGAGGGGCGAGAAGAAAGGAAAAATCAATACCTGAAGAAAAACAGATAAAACTGTGCATGTGTACCTGTATCTTTAGAATATTTCTTGAGTAAGTTAGAAACTATAAGTGACAACACTGGTCACAGCTTTAAATGGAGTAAAACATATAAATACATATAAATACTCTGTCACGCCCCATTTAGTTTGCATGTCTCATTTAAAACCCCTTAAACTATCACTGGGCCAATACCAGCCAAAAGGCGTTAGTATAAATTGACATACAGTAGATATATAGAAACCTTATATAAATGCTGGTAGAGGCACATAGTAACACTTTGTGGGACATGTCATAAGTCTCATAGCAATCTCATAGCAACAGCAGCTGTTCACTATAGCCAGGTAGCAGGTAGAGTGTGGTGGGATGGGGATCATATCAGATACGCATGTTTCCTTTTTTTCGGGTTATGGTTTAGCTGACAGGAACAAGGACAACTCAATTTGTTTTCAACATGAGAGAAATTCTCAATTATGTAAAGCAATAAGCTGAAAGAAAAGACAGAGCCTATCTGCTGGCTGTAAGATGAGTATGTAATCATAATCAAGTGTTTGGCTTCCTCAGAAATGCACTGACGGAGCGAGAGGAAGACCTCGCCAGCGCCCACAGCACTGTCGTAGCCGAGAGTGTATCTTCATGTCTAGTATGTGAGTGTGTGTATCTATGTGTGGATGACCTACTTGTGTCTGCGTATTGTTTCATGTATTGTTCCAGATCCACGGCTCCAAACTGCTGCCATGCACTGTGCCATACACGGCTAAGCACTGAGTGGCAGAGAGAGATGCTTACTCACACAGCTGGCAGGCTGAAAATGTGCTCTGCTCTATATATGCCTCTCTCTCTGTGTGTGTGTGTGTGTGTGTGTGTGGAGTGCTGGTTTGCTGATATACACTCCTTGAGGGAATTAGCGCTTGAATTAATGTGGTCAGGGAGGTAGCATGAGCAAAAGATAACATGCCCTTTTCGACTTTGTTTCTCTAGAAATTTATCACAGTAAGTTCTCTGACTGCTGGCACTTCCTGTTGCTGAAAATACCAGACCAACGATTTCTCGCAAACACAATCTGTTCTTATTCCTGCCCCCAGTACGCCTACCCACCCCCTACCCTGTTCCCATTAACATTTAATGGACCCCCTTTGGTCCCTTCATCTTGTCACATTTAACATCATCTATTCCTAGCCAGTCTTTGTGCCCGGGAGATGTATACATCCTCTCTTTCATCCAGCCTCTTTTTTTGTCTGCTCTGTAACTCCATCTGTGTCTCCTCTCCCCATTCCCTTCAACTGCCCCTCAATTCAGTGCCCCTTACCACTGTATTTATCCAGTTACTGCACTCACCGTTATCACACTCCCCAGATGAATGCCCCCTCTCCCTTTTTCTCCAATCCTCATCTCTTTTTTCTCTCTTTAATTTATACTTTAACTCCACCACTATTCCTCTGCTTTGTCTCTTCTTTATTTTCCTTAAATAACCCTTTTCTTTTACCCCACTCATATTTCTACCACGTCTTCTTTTGTATCCCTCCTCTCCACCACTACCTCGCTCTATTCAGCATGAGTCAACAGTATAATTTCCCTAGGTTTTAGCTTCTGGTGTTGTTGGGCATAACAGATAAATGCCTCTTACTCACACTCTGCTCTCCTTGATCTTGTCTCTTCTCCACCCCTCATTGATCTGTCCTTCCTTCACCTTTTGCCACCCATCCAGACTCAACTAAATTATTTACTCCATTATCTGAGATTGGTGCGTGTACAGTGTACCATTTAGGGCTAGTTCATCTTTTCTTGGCTCCATCCATATATCCATCAACTCTATTGTTTGTTAAATCCAATCAAAATGTAGCTTGTGCACTTTCTCCTCTAGTGCCTACTTAATTCTCTCTTAAAACTTTGTGCCCTCCTTCCCTTATCCTTTGCTTTAAAGGTCCTATGTTGAAGAAAGTGAGACTTTCAAGTCTTTTTGTTTATAAGGCAGGTCTAGGTGTTGTTTAAAAACTGTGAGAGGATCAAAACACTCAGTCCATCGAGAAAAACGCACAGCCCGTATTCAGAAACTCAGCTTTAATCAGACCGTCAGGACTTTGTTAAGTTTGTGATGTTACAACGAAACAGCAGCTGCCCAGCTGTAACAGTACTTTCTCCATAATTCCCCCACACGCCGCCGCCACGCCGCAACATGTAGACATTTCTTTCATGCACTCGCCTTAACCGTCTCCAGCAGTGTCTCATCTGCAGTCCCAATAAACCCCATTTAAAAACTCCACACAGTCTGGCAGCGATGGAAAGGTAGACTGCGTCCGATCCTTCTCTTGGTAATCCACTCACCAAATTCCACTCTTGCTGTCCCTGCAGCCCGATCATCCACCTCCCTGATGTCTCCAATGGTCTCAGACTCTGCAGCCATGCATGATCCTCTGTCTGGCCTTCACACACACAGGCACTGTACCAGTCTGCCCGAAGGATCTAACAGTTAGAGGTGCGCTAGAGGCAAAGACAGTGAGCTCCACCACTCCTGCATTGGACCTGAATGCTGCAACACTGCAGACAGTCACCCCAATACTGCCAGATGATCCAGGGGTTTGGCAGGCCTAAGGCTGGAGCATTTTAATCCAAATTTGATGGTCTGTTGAGCTCATTTCAGCACGTGCTGCCCATCGCCATTTGCCGGTGGGTTTTCACAAACCTCCAGTAGTAGTACAACTCATTACCTGCGGTCAGCCAATCAGAAGAGAGTCTCATTGGCTGACCAACTTGTTCAAGAGCTCCAGAGAGAAGCATGAGAAAGGAGATGTAAAACTATATGAGATGGTTTTTGGTACTGAAACCCACAAATATATCTCATGGATAACAAAACATCAAATAAAATACTGGAAAAGTGGAGGTGGAAATACAGGACATTTAACATCACTTTAACATCAGCTTTTCCACAAACAGTAATCTACAACAATTAACTATACTGTATGTAAGTTTAACCTTTCCTCCACTGATATGAGATAATAAAGATTCAACCTACACCCATGAAGGCTTTAAGATTTCACTGCAGAAGAAGAAGAGACAAGAAGAGCTGAAATGTAAGAGGAGTGCGACTTTTCTACTAAAACTCAAATATCAAAATAAATTTAAGGGATGTACTGTGATGAAAAGCAGCACTGTACAAGTATCTTATCAAAGTGCTCGTGACAGTGTTTGATTGGCATCTTTATATGCAACTTAATCATAGGAAATTAACATCCCTCCTCTTTTTCATTTTATCTGTTCTTCTTATCTCTTCTGCTCTTCCCTCCATTCTATTCCTATATCCATTCCACATTGAAGAGCCTTTTCAAAGCAAGTCAAAAATCATTTTGCAGTTTTATGCACATTTGTCTTTCATACCAAGGCTGGTGTTAATTGTGCATTAAGAAAAATAAAAAATGAAACGTCTGGCTACCTCCTCCTGTGCTCTATGAATTGGTAGAGAAACTCCATTGCCTTCATGTAATTTTTTAATTTTCTTTTCTTGCTGCCTGCCCACTTTTAGTATCATATACCTCTCTTTTTCTCCTGATACTAATAACATACACCCACCGTCCACATTCTCCAGGTTGTCAGCAGTTTTTCTGCCATGTGTTTCACCTCAGTCCTTTAACTGCTACCCCCCTTTGTCATGCTAAATTATCAGCGGTTCATGTTAGCAGTAGCTAAAAATAAAATTTAGCAAATTTTTTTTTAATGCTTCACAGAGGTTTTTATTAAACAGAGTAGAAGGTACAGAATCAAAATAAAGTGCCCTACAATCAGACTTGGTGTGAAAGGCCTTACGTCTCCTACAGTGGCTCACCGTGCAACAGTTTATCCTCTTTCTCATTTCTTTGTCCCCTTTGGGTATTCCTCCCACCATCCACCCTCAATCCATTCAAAGAGACCTGACGTATATATATATCTTTGTGTCCGAGGTCTATCTATTGTAAAGTCAAGGAGATGAACATGTCCCCTGGGAAAATCCACAGCTCCTCCGTTTACAGCCACAGGGCTTTTATAGCTATTACTTCCCCAGGACACATCCTGGCACTTCCCTTTCTCCTCCCTCACTTCTCTACACTTCTATTTTCAATTTTCTTTCTCCAGCTTTGGGAGTTCTGGCCTTGTAACATATTCAATTTTCAACAAAACGTTTCCAAAAAAGAGACACAATCACACACTCACAACATGTTATTCTGCATGTATATATAAATTGACTGTTTCTTATCCGACTCGCTCTCTCTCTGTCTGTCTGTCTCTCTCTCTCTGGTTCTCTTTGTCAGCTGGGGTAATGACCCATTTGTCAATGCTTTAATCATATTTAGAAAATGGATTGGTTGTTGTTCACTGCTAATGGCTCAATGTGTCTCTGTTTTCATTGCCTGTGTACACGGCAGATGTCATATTTTCCCACTTGGTATCTCAATATTCAATTGCACACAGGTGTGTGTGCAAGTGGGGTGAGTGTATTGCTGTTTTCAAATGTGTTTTTGTGCCTGTATAATTTAAATGGTTCTCAGATGTTTTCGCGCACCCACAAAGACAACCTGGCTGATGTTCCGTCATAATGCAATTGGGGAAGTGACTACAGATAATCACTGAGCTATTCATCTCTCCATGATCAGGTTTTGACAAAACATTCGGGGGGTGTTGCACCTCAATCACTGTAAGTCACTCACTGTAAACACTGCAGTGATTGGCCCGAGGTGTGGGGGGTGGGGGTGGTATGGACATGTTCTTTTACTTGTAACTGACTGACCCAGTGATTGACTGTATTATTCAAGGGGAAACAAATTAGCTTAACACTTGACATCTGAGTGGGTGAATGTGTGTCTGTGTGCAGTATGACACACAATTTCTACCAACAGAAACCATGGAACGAACCAGTCAAAGATATTCCCTGGTGCTATGGTGCATTCCCCTTTGCCAGGGACAGCAGCATATTGAGTGATGAAACAACATTAATAGCTGTAGCTATGTACAGAGATTTGGAAGAGAGAGGGAAGAAATTGATGAGTTGAGTGAGAAATGGCAAGGAATAAGATGAGTTAAAAAAGGGACTTTTTTTGGTCCGTAGAGAGTAAGTTATAGCTGTGCATTTCAGAAAGAAAGTAGAAATGAAGACCGGCTTGAAGGAGAGAGAGATTATTTAATCGTTGTATTGCGGTAAAGAGCTCTGGAAAATGAAGGAAGGATAAAGGTCTGTAGAGACAGATGCACACAAATGCAAATCAGCGGGCAGGAGAGCGAGAGGGTGAAGGCAATGAAAGGAGGGAGGGAACGAGAGATGGATGAATAATGGAGAGACTGTGGGGAACTCCATAATGATACATGACTCTATCAGATTTACTTCAATGAGAAAGAAAGTGCCTGCTCCCTCCCTGGCAGAGGTGGGAACAGAGTGGAAAACAATACACAGCATTTGGCATGCATGTAATGGAAGGTGAGAGTGATTAACCAAAATTAATTAATTGAATAATTTAAGCAGAAAAATACATTGCATGGGGAAGGAAGATGAAGAGATCACAGTTTAATTCATCTTAATGAGAATAAACAACATGCTGCGTGTTTCAGGCCTATATTTGAAAAAAATCGCCACCAGCTAACTGATGTTTTGTATGCTTTACACAAGAGTTTTAATTGCTTTATGCAGAACCCACCTTCAAGTCTCTCGTGATTACTTTTAGACTAGTCTTAAATGATTTTGTTCTGAGCTCATTGTGGAAGAATTTTTCATGTTTTTCTCCAAGTTTTCTTACTCCTCAGAGTCATACATATACAGCAATTTCTACATGAAAAATTTCTGCTTCATTATCTAAACCCTTGATATGGATAAATTAACTCATGTATATGCATACAGTTTGTACTAGTTTGCAAAGTGACACACATACACTCATCAGGTATTCTACCCACAGCACTTTGCCCCATCAGGTTCATATACGCTCCTGGTTTAATTAAGAGAAAGAAAAAAAAAGCAGGAATAGAGCTCTCTGGTGTTCATAAGCGATGTGATGAGTCAGTAGTGATATGATGTACACACACGTTAACACACACGCACTGACAGTGTTAATGTATGCATCCAGCTGCCCATGGCTGCTAGTATCAAATTCCAAATCCTGCTGCTGGCACACAAGACTGTGAAGAGATATCTAGCCTCTTCCCTCCAGGCAACTATCCAGCGCAAGATGCCAGCTAGTGTCTTGTGTTCTGCCCCTACAGACCCCTTTGCTCTCCTTTCCCTGTGCTGGGCTGGTCAGCGCTCCGCATGGTATCAACTGTTCTCTCTCCTGGCTCTCTAATGGTGAAATGACCTTCTAGATTCAGTCAAAATAGCAGCCACTTGCCATCTTCCCAAACAAGGTGAAAACAGTTTCCAGGAGTATCTTGCATCACCCGTGTTCGAGTAATTGTTATCCTCTTTCTTCTACTCACTATAATTATTCTCTAAAGAAATAAAATAAAAAAAAAGGATCCTGAGCTACTCTGTTTAATAGATTATTAATAGATCATTCCACTTATGTAAAGACTGTGAGTCTGCATCAGCTAAATGAACAAAATGCAATGTACATGTGTGCACAAAGGTGTTCCCAAGGATCATCTCCTTTCACTTTCAACTAGCCTTAGTTGTAGTCATAAAATACAACCAATTGTTCGTCTTGACTTTCTTTTTTTACTTTTTATTTTGTCTTTAATGAGATGAAATGCAATTACACAAGATGACATGAATAGCGTTATCTTGGGAGATTTATCTTACAGAGTCATCTTACTGTTATCTTCACCTCCAGCAACAGCAATGTTTTTACAAGCCTTTCGATATCAATGTTCACTATTCACTTTGATTTTCTTTTTCATGCACTACTTAAAAACATGAAAGAAAAAGAGGACTTATGTTAATATTTACACTGAACAGTTGAGCGGGGCAGATTCATCCTGAGCGAGTTGGTGAATGTAAAAAATTGAATAATTGCCTAAATGGGAGTAAAAGAGAAAATAAATAATGTATTAAATATAACATTTGAATCTGCAGTCAGTCAATCAATAAATATTTTAGATATGTTAGTCGTGGTATATTCAAAGTAAAAATATGCAGTCTCTTAAGTGGGAGCACAAGATTAAAAACTGCCTGTGTATGAGCCTCTTAGATGCTGCCAACCCAATGCCATCAAACATGCATAAAATATACACTTTACATATTTTGTATATTTTGCATAGTTTGTATCATTCACTGGCAAAGAATTATCTCATTAAAGTGTAACAAGTGCAACAGTGATATGCTTTGCTGCTACGCTTTGGTTTTAAGTGAGTTTTGTGATGTGGGCGGATGACAATAAAACTCACAATAAAACTTGCCCATTACTAAGCTGTGAAGTGGCCCTTCTCTCAGATGGGATACAAGTTATTTTAAACACTGTTGTTTTAAGTCCTTAATTAACAGTGGAATGGAAAAGTTTAATTCTAAAAAACAATCCCCCGTATGCCCTCAGTTTAAGGAGCACGATAGCGTCCGATCAAAGTTAGATCTCAATTGACTTTAAAGAACTGTGAAGTGTGTGACCGTGAACATTCCACCAGACAGGTTCAAAAATAGTGATGAGAAACACATTCCTTTAGGACACCTTACACCTTTGTACATGTGTATTAGTTAGTTTGCACATGTGCATATGTGTGGGAGAGACCACAGGAGGGTCGTGGTACTTGTGTCTCTGGAGCCTTGTATGCCAATTACTATCCAAATGAGCAACTGAACATAAGTGTGTGGGTAGCAAGCTTACAGTAACTGAAAGTGACATCATTACCAGCCAGCGGGCACAGCCAGTTAACTTGTTGGAAACACTCTGATTATGTAAAGTAACATGATAAAGCCAAATTAATTACTTGCTGTCTTTATAGAAACTAAATGTGATAATATATCAATTGCGTATTGATAGTTGATTATCTACAATCTATTATATCAGCGGGACATTTAAGCCTGACTTCAGTTTCATAAGGAGAAAGACAAGTCCGGGATAAATGATTATATTATCATATATCTCATAAAGAAGTTTTTCCATGTTACTTCATGACCACAGCTTGTGAACCTACTTACAAAAGCTAGTAGAATAAAACCACCTTTTATGCCCAATGTTTGCCTGTAAAATCATCAAAATTAACCGTGATGATCTTTAGTAAACCTGATGACCTCAAGATGAGAGGTTTGTTTTGTTTTTTTGATTGTTTTTTTTTTTGATGATGATATGGAGATGTAATTATGTAGACCAAATGGACTCAAACCTTCTTGGCACAGGAGGTTGAGTGTACTTGGAGCCACATATTGTATACTCAAGCTGTTTGTACAGTATATTCTCTGTGGCACTCGAGATAAAAGCCTCCCCAACTGGCATCTATGAGAGATTAGACAGAGAGACAAGGGCCATGCGGTGAAGAGGTTATTTTGGGTTATAACACTACTCAACCTGCCCATGATGAAAAGAGAGAGGGAAAATGAGAGGGCTTTGAAGTGCTAGTGTCTAGCTAAAGGCTACATTCACCTTTTATTTCACCGAAGAGCCAGATGGAGGGAGAGAGGAGAGCGGAAGGAAAGAAAACTGACAGGAGAGTGTATGTGAGAGAAAGAGGAAAAAAGAGAGAGATTAATACAGCCTGACACATATAAGGTTATGGCAGAATGGGAGATACACACAAATCGAGATACAAAGAGACAGAGACAGAGGGAGAGCAGAATACAGACAGTGAAAGAGACAGTTGGGAGAAAAAAGATGAGATTAAAGCACAGCAGCATTGGATTAATGACAGATACAGAGGAGAGAGAAAGATAGAGTTATTCATGAATTATCTGATGCATTCCAATTGTACTTGGACACTCTTGCTAGACTGTCGATATCACATTCATGCCAAGAAAGCATACTGTGTTGAACTGAATGGGCCCCAATTCTAGAAGACAGGCCGCACGGCAACTCTCTCGGTCTCTGCGTGCAAATCATTGGCAGACATGGGCCGCTGCTATGGATGCGTTGTTCAACAGGGAGGGAGCAAACATACATGTTCGTGAGTGCATATCTGTTTCCATATGCTCACATGTGTGTATGAGTCCTTCAGGGAAACAGTGAATCAGGAAGGAGATATCAACACTTCACAGGTTCTCCTCAGTGCACCGCAATGCTTTTCTACACTGTAGTATAACTGGATATCTACAGTAATACAAACTATAAACAGAATACACACACACACACACCCAATGCCCCAGAAAACTAAATTGAGAAAAATATACAACAGTTGCACTGCAGCCAAACCCATGCCATCACTTTCTGTTTCTCTCTCCCTCTCTATTTCTCTCTCACTCTCTCCACTGACAGCATCCTTGATAACTTTTATGTTTCTGTAACAAGAATGAATGAGCTCAGAGGGAGGAAAAAGTGCGTGCACGTGGGTGTGTGCTTGCATGTTTCTGTTGTGTGAATGTTTGTGCAACCGCAGACTTGTTCCCAGATCTTTTCTTTTTTGTTTGTGGGTGTGTTTGTGAGTTTCTCTGTTCATATACAGTGTGTGCATGGTGTGTGACTCTGCGTGAGTGCGCCATATGACAGATGGCAGGCCCCCTGTGAAGACCTAGAGAGAAAAAGGGAGCAAGCGACTGATGTGTTTCAAGTTGAAAAGCGACAGCAGAATCTGTTCAAAGTACTCAGTAGAGCCTCTCCGCTGTCACTCTGTTGATTCATAATTGAATGAGCAAGTGTTTATAGCCAATCACGCAGCATGAAAACATTAACAGACAGACTTGCTTTGTGTTTTTTGGGTCCTTGACTGTAGTTGTGTTTGATAAATATCCATTTTCATTAAAGTAGCTGTCAGCTTTGGCTTTAATGATTGCAATGTAAATCTGTGCTGATCACTGTGATAGCTGTTGGCTTGTTGAAAGGCTCGCACACATTGAGTCTGTCAAGGCCTTTAGCCTCGTCTTTTTTCTTCCTACTCATTCTGCTCTGTCGCTGTCTGTCTGCTGGAGGAGTCCTGAATAAGGGATTGTTCAATGGCACACGTCATTCACTCTCACAATGAAATCTGACCCTGAATGTCAGAGTCAAATGAGTGGTATACGGATATTTTTTGCTGGTATATGTGTGTGTGTGTGTGTGTGTGTGTGTGTGTGTGTGTGTGTGAGAGTGTGTATGTGTGTATGTGTGTGCCAAAATGAGGCAGATTGTCACTGTAGGGAATTGGCAGGAACAAGATTATTTCAGTGTATGCTGTGCATAATAGCTGTTAATTTTATTGCTTTGAGATACTGGCAATTTTGATGGAGTCACCTTTAAATAAACATGGTCTGCTAATGTGTTTCTGTTACTGAGCAAAACCTTGTGCCTAAAACACATTGTATATCTTTGTTAAATTGTTTCAGCCAGCTATAACAAAAGGGGACTGAGTGTGTGGGTGGGTGTCTGGTTCTAATGCATGCAAAACGATTAGTGGATTATACATTAGTGTTGACAAATGCACGCGTATATCTATGTGATTGTTGGTGGCTCATTGGTGCCTCAGTGGTTTCTGTGTGTGTGCCTTGACTGTCAGTGCATAGTTTGGGGAAAATATTAT
Source organism: Seriola dumerili (assembly GCF_002260705.1). NCBI lineage: Eukaryota > Metazoa > Chordata > Actinopteri > Carangiformes > Carangidae > Seriola > Seriola dumerili. The sequence continues at coordinate 2,589,252 of NW_019174545.1, read as the reverse complement.
TTGCACTGAGTGATTGTGTTTTGTGTAGGCCAGAGAGACAGAGAAAGAAAGAGAGGATCAGCAAAATAGTGACGAAAAAAATAACATTAAATGGTTCCTAAACAAGTCAGTCTAAAAAAGCATTGTTACTTAGAAACTCTGCAGAAAACTTTCAATATTTTAATATAGAAACACCATCTCTTGCTGATTTAGTAAAAAGCAACCATTAAAACCTAATAATTGTCTTTGAAAAGACAGAACCAGAGGTGTTATTAAGTAACAACAATACTTCAAAAGCATGTTTCAATAAAGGCAAAAGAAAAGTTGTTGATAGCACATACACTGGATATAAATAGCAGAGATAAATTGGCACATACGGTGGGAAAATATCTCAGTAATGGAAATTGGATATTGAATTATAGTTGACTTTAATAGTTTCTATTGAGCTTCAAAAACTCCCCCACTCAATAATGCGACTGTTTTCACAGGTTTGGGTTTACAGCTGTCTCATATTTGTTCCTTAGATAAAAGTAAATGAGAACAACAATGGGAGATGCAAACTGCTTCAACACAATGACAACAATAACAGCTCTTAATGCTGTGCTGCTGAGTGGCACAAACAGCCGGATGGAAATGGGACAAGAGACGAACCACCACTGAGAGCCAGACAGCTAGTAACACACATGGGCGCTCATACACAGACAAACAAACACACACGCGCACACACACACACACAACACACATATGCCAATTAGTGACAAACATTGTAATTGCATCTCATAAGGATAGCAGAGACTCATTAAAAATGAAATGAAAAAACCCTACATCCAACATACTGTGTATTGACAGAGAATAACAAATGTCTTTTTTTTTCTTTTTTTTTTTGGTGCTTCATTTCTTAAAAATTAATTTGAATTTGATGTGTTTACCAAAACCCTGATTGCTTTAATGAGCGGCACATTGTTGAGTAGTTGTTTGTGTGACCCCCTGATGGAAACTAATTGACTTTGAGGCTAAAACTTTGATTGGAAATGCTGTCTTACTGGAACATCCCTCTGGCAGAATTTAACTGGGAATGAATTGAGTTTTTGGTGTGAGTTCTATATGTTGTCTATGTTTATGTACTGTAAAACTTTTTATTGTTTCTTTCCATGAAGTGTTGAGGAAAACTGCTGTTTGGAAAAGAAAAAAAAGAGACAATTGCCTGTGGGGAAATATAAGAAGGAAATGAATTATTGTATTTTACTTTATTATGACGGCGCTACTAAGACAAAGCAATGAAGAAAACCAACCATACACACACATAACCACTGCCTAATACTGTTGCTATAAATAGTTTCATATAAATAATCTTCATCCTTCTTTTTTCTTTCTAATCAACGAGGGCATCGTTTAGTGGTTATAGCCCTTTCAAAATAAAGCTAAATGACTAAAATGGACTGCACATACAAACCTGTGTTTTCATGGCACTGATGGAATATCCTGTTTACTCTTAAATTAAGTTAATCAAGAAGGACTGTGCATTCTTAAACCATTCTTAAGTCTCTCTTTTGCCTCATTAATTTGCTAATACTGCTGGTGGCTGTTGCAATATAAACTCAACATTTCCTCAATCTCTATCTCTTCAAATTAAAACCAGTCCAGTGGTTCAGGAGGTACAATCCCTTCACTTTCTGTTGAAGGCTTCTATAGTCAAATATCTATTTAAGAAGATTGTTGGGTTTCAATAGGAAACCGCTGAACAATCAGTTTGTGGTATGTAGGGCATGACTATGTTGTTGTATTGATTCTATTTAAGCTGTGGATGTGCAAAATCAGCTGAATTTACTCAGCAAACAATGATAGTAGAGGTAATAATTTTGACTTATTTCTCAGTGATGGATGGGGTCTGATCCATTCGTCACATTTTGGTTGGTGCGTCACAGGAGTATTTGTTCTTTTTGCACGTGTGTGTGTGTGTGTGTGTGTGTGTGTGTGTGTGTGTGTGTGTGTGTGTATGTGTGAATTCCACATTGAATAGCTATAAATTACAAGTCTCTGTTGTTTCTTCCTCCATCAGCGTTAACAGCCTCGTAATGTTACTGGATGCGTTGCATACTGCCAGATCGATGAGCTTGATTACATTCTCAGCCACATCACACACATGCTGTGAGGAAAATTATGATTATGATGTGTTTTCATCATGTACTGATTTCACAATCAAGCTTATTAGCTATGGTTGGAAGTAGACTTAGATGGGAAAATGTCTGGTAGGAAATGTTTACTGATATCTAAGAGCCAAGAATGTTTTGGCGGGGGTTTTTGTCTGGCTGGGTCATGCTGACCCCGACAGATTGAATGTGTGGTTGTTAATGTGGATTGACCATCAGTTCTTTGGAAACACTTGGGATGAGAAGGTACTGGGCCGTATTGGGTGCTGTTTTGTTCCTGTATCTCTGCCAAAGGGTGGTGTTGGGTGTACAAAAGAGAGATGATTAGAGTGGGATTAGAGGGGGATGTCACATGCACATGTACTAAGTGTTGTGTCTAACTGTATCCTCTGTTCATTTAAAAAAAAAAAAAAACATTAAAGAGAGCATTTCATTTGATTCACCTGTGGGTTCAGAGTTCTCTCTTTTAATAAACATATGGAGGATTTTTCCCTAATAGTATGCAAACAATGACACACACACACACACACACACACACACACACACACTTTCCCTTTTGTTCAACTCTGTCTTTTGCAAGCACAGAGAGATGGAGTTCAGTGAAGGAGAGAGATGACAAGTGTGTGAGGGAGGAAAGGCATATAGAAACAATGGAGGAGTGGAGGTGGGTGAGTTAGACAGTACAGCAGCACTGTGACACAGTACTGAGACAGAGAGAGTAATGATTTTGTCAACAAACGGGTAACAAACTGTAATTGTATTTCTACATCTGTATGTGTTTGACATTGAGTTTTGAAATAAGGGCATGGTGATAGTTTATGTTTTTATGCTGCAGTGAAAGTGAAACGTGAAAGCGAAAAGTCACAGGCAGATGACAAAAAAAAAATGTATGTCAGTTTTGAAAATAAAGTAGGTTTTATGGTTTCATAACCTCTACCATTATTATTTTTCTCATCTTTGCTGTATGTCCCGTGTTGTAATATACTCATAAAGCTCATCAAAGGCACACTGCAGAGTTGGCTGAGGTGTTCTCACATGATCAACCAGAACACGGCGATCACAAACACAGGCAAACACACCACAGTGTAAGCTTTTAGAATGAACAGTGCTAAAAAGAACAAAAAGCCAATAACATAACAAAACATCTTGTGGAAATATACAAGTTTCGAACCCTTGGTAATATTTGATTTGCGACAGGGGTTATCAATGAGAATGGATGGAATTACAAATAAAACAGACTCATGCATGAATGGATTACAAACAGAATAATTCGCCCAGCTGTTTTGCAGTGAAAAGGGGGATTTCAGAAAGTCTGGCTGAGCTTCTGTTTGTCTATTGTTGCTTCACCTAAGATGGCCTGTTAATCTAGCTGATGCAAACGCATCCTGCTTTTTCACATGTATGCATCCATGTGATTGTGTTTCAGTGTGTGTCTGCAAATCTGTATGAATTGTCCACATCATAGGTGGGGTGGAGGGTTGGGAGGCAGACAATGACAGCACCAAGTGTGCTTTTAAGGAGACATCCTAATTAGTCACGCCAATATATCTTTTGCAAGCAGACTGTACACATGTCACTGTAAGTTAAGTCAATACAATGTTTAAATATAGATCAAAGCAATATATTATGGGCTTTTACGAACACAAATGCACAGAAGAACATGGAAACATATAGACACACATTATATACCATGATCAGAAAATACATGCAACTACACTGCGCATGCACACACACACACCCACACCCACACACACACACACACACACACACACAAAAACACCCGAGGATAGAGTGTGTAGACCAGCAGCCAAGTTTACTACGCCATAACAGACTGATCAACTCTTGCATGCAATTCCACTATCTGTTGCTGTGTAGCAACAAATTTCCATCTGTATCTCTCTGGGCATAAACATAGCTTGATTTTTAAGCATCAAACATTGGCAGAGGACCTAATCTACATCATCAGTCTAACTAAAATCCAAATGAACAGCATTTGAATTTCAATATATAATCTGAATGTATAATATGTGCAAATAGCATGTTTGCGAAATATTGCGTATGAACAGGTGCATTACTGGGGATGACAGCCAAATAACAATTTGTTTTTCCTATTTTAGTTCTTCAGGGAAAATGAACTGACCTCATGTTTTCCAACACCCTGGTTTACATTCACTCAGCTACGTTCATTCATAGCCAGAAGGATCCCAGTACGTCTCAAATGGATTATATGTTGGAGCGTATGTTAATTCTGTATACTGTATATACAGTATAGTGCGATCCCAAAAAAGCATTTTTTTTTTTTTATGTTTTATGTTTTATGTAATTCAGGACAAGACAGCAACATCTCCATCCACTTTGCAAGAAAAATGGTGCATCCAGAGGCTAATTACAGCTGATTTAATGAAGTCTTGTTTGAGTTTGACCTTACTGGGTTGTAAGTAAAATTTTTTATATTCCAAAGATCAGTTCATGGTCATTCACTTACGCAAAAGTTTATTCAAAATACATGATATGAACCATTGACTTTAAACTTTTTGTTTTTTAGAAAAATGAGGGGAAGGCCTTGGGGATGCACATTAACATAATGCCTAAGTCATGTGAGGTTATGTATTTAAAGCACCACCATTATATTTTATTGCAACTTGAAATGTAAAAACAACAGCCTAGTACTTGTCATGCATATTATTCACAATATTTAGATGGATGGTTTATCCTTGTGTCCTTGCCTCAAGCACTTTTCACTTGAGAAATCAAAACAGATTAGTTTGTCATGTTTGAAATAGTAAATGTGGATGGTGTACATGTACATGTTGTGTGTGTGTGTGTGTACTGTAGTTATTTGCATATTTATATGTGTATGCGTGTGTGTGTGCGTGCATCTTCTAGTCACACTTAATAGAACAGATCCACACTCACACTTGGTATTTACTTGATTTCTCTGATGATTTTCACTCTTTTCTGACATTTGTGTTTCTCTCTGTTCTAGGAACACCTGAGCTTACCTTACCTTATTCTCCCTCCCTCACTCCCTCCTTCCTTCCTCTCCCACTACTACTCACTGGTTTCCCTGCTGTTTTTTTTTCTCTCTATGTTATGCTGCGACTGTTATCTGTTTCCTTCTCTTTCCACTCCCTACCACCTGTCTGTCTCCCTCCCTAAAATCTCTCCTCTGTAATCTCTCTCCCACTCACTCCCCTCTCCTGCCCTGCTCTGTGGAGAAACCAGACAGATGCTAAGGTTTAATGCCTTAATTTGGCTGGCTGTCAGCCCTTCAATCTCTTTGATACTTACACCTAATACACCTAGTCCCATCGAAGACACTGTGATCCAATTTGGGCAAGCTGGCATCCGCTCAGAGAGACAGAGGTTTGTGAGACGGCACAGTTTTCCCTCTGTGCCGTTGGAGTGTGTTGGCATGTTTGTAAGGGTGCATGGCTTTTTTTCTTTATTTCACTGCATATATGTGAGTGCTTGCGTTGGAGGGAGGGCAGAGACACAAAGAGAAAAAAGAGAATTTTTTTTCGTTTGGCAGCTCAAAATGTCTCGTGCACGCACCAACACAGGCACTTACACACATGTAATTAATGCTGCCAGCTTAACGACTGCAGTGTTTGACATGTTTTCCAGAAGCAAGCACAGCCCTGGAGCAGCACAGCACAGAGTCATCTCGAGAAGGGTTTGGAACAAAGAGAATATACTCTATTGATAATAGGAGGAAAACTTTAGTCGGAGGTGGAGCTCGGACGAACTGCAGCAATGGCCAATCAATCAAATTGGCTCTTCTTAAAAGTTGAGGACTCCACCATGATATACTGACAAATATCTAATTGACCAAGAGGAGAATCCAGGCCAACCTCTATTAGGAAGTTTATGTTCTTGTCCAAGAGGTACAAAGGTCTGTGTTGTTTGTTTAGCACCCTAAATATGAATACAAAGCAGGCTAAACATCCTTCTGAAGGCAGATGATGCCCATTTTAAATTTGAATATTTCAGTAGAAATCCCTGCTCCTGTTTCCAGTGATCAATGACGCACACAAGTTATTTTAGAAAACAATGTTATCTGTGCAGCTACTTTACACATTTTTTGTTTATCACAAAGACAAATTGTGGAAGTTTTCTCACAAAAATGGAACTTGTTTAGTCTGCCAGAAGTCTAATCATATTGTAGGTGAGTCGGCATTCCACACTTTATTCATCCAAAAAAAAAAAAACAGAATCTCTTCAAGGTGTTTCTGTTCTAGTAGTGTTGGTGTGCAGAGAGCAAGGCGAAAGATTTCAGTGTATGTATTTCGAAAGAGCGGATAATTGTTGACTCGATTAAATCAAAGTAGCCATAATGGATGAATATAAATGGATGCATGGATAGATTAATTACCAGCAGCTGAATATGCCAATAATGGAAAGTATCACCCATTACCCTAAATGAGTACAGATTCTGCGCTAATCATTTTAAATCTGAATTTCGATTTGAAATTAAAACATGGACAAGAATTTGTTATTGATGTGGCACACCAACATTAAATAAAAGGGGTAATTTTGAATCAGTATGTGCTCCTCTGCCAATAACGACAATAGCTCAGATGCACAGATTTCTGGCCAGAGAGTGCAGGCTAAGTTTCATTCCAAAGCTGCACACGCAGCATCTGTATTAACAAACCCACAAACAAGTGAAGGCAAACAAAAATTACATTTAAATCTTGCAGGTAATTTTAAATGCTATCCTGTAAATAAATGCCAATTAATAAAAAGCCATGCCTTCAATTTTCCCTGTGGGCTCAACAATCCATTGTGAATAAAAAATTGTCTTTTGCCCGATAATACTGGCAAGAAAACAGTAGGGAGAAAGAGAAAACAGAGTCTGTGTCTATTTATTTATGTCCTTTTCCACTGGCATCACTGAAAGCTGACGGATTTACGGATCCAATCCATTTTACTTCACCAAAGTTTTCCCTGCGTGTACGTGTGTTCTTCCCCACAAAAGATACTTTCTAAGCTGCCACAACTTTCTATGACCATAAAAGGAACTTTTTACCTTCTGATTTTTTTTCATGTTTCTCTTCCCTGTCTGAATAAAGTTTTAAGCTTGTAACAGCTGACATGTATTTTAAGCCCTTGTTTTCTTTCTCTGAATATGACAACATGAAAACAACAACCAGTTGTAGACATCAAGGCAGGAAGCTCATGTTAATAGGATAGTCCTTGTCCAAAACATCACAAGCAGAGGAAATACTCCCTGCAGCATAATAGCATAAGAGTAAGCTTAGCTGGAATGTGTGGCACCAACTAAATCATTGCCCACTGAAAGACTGTGATTAAGTTTGGGCAGGTCGACAGCCGCCTGGGGGCAGGTGTGTGTTTGTGTGTGTCAAAGAGTGTCTTAATGTTTGTAGCAAAGACGGTGAAATCATGCCAAGACCAAATGTCAAAGACAGACAAGCCAAATAGCAGGAAGAGAGGGAGGAGATTAACACTCAGCTCATAAAATTGCAGTTCTTAGAGGAACCGGGCATATAATACAGTTAGGATAAAAAAAACTTGAATCAAACACTTCAAAAGCTAGAAAGGCTAGCAATTTCCTCTTGAAACAGTACAGTCACAGTCAGTCTGAACATTACCTGCTAACCTCCTGTGTGTATTCTTCATTGCATCTCTCTACTCCACAACCCTGCAATCTCAATAGCAAGCAGTTTATGGTTAAGTAAGACAGATACATAGACAGGAAGCTCTTAATTTATGTTTTTGTCAAGCTGAAAATGTATTGACAATTACATTATCAGTGATTCAATATGACAAATTGCAGCTATAAGGCCACCTCATGATATGCCAAATGGGGCTCTGCATGTCAATGAAAGTGTAATTTCGCTGTCACATGACATCCATCGGTTCCTACAACAGCGCTGTAGAAGCCATCCTTTTGTACCATGATACATATGGGTGCTATAAATAGCACCCAGAGCCATTTCTTCCCAACACTTGCACCTGTAAATCATTAGCAGCAGCGACATGTCAGTCTTCATCATCATCAAATGAACTAAAAACTCACCGACAACTTAGCTCACAACATAGTACTTATGGAAAGAGAACATACAGTTGGCTTCTCCATAAAAAATAAAATAATGGCACGACATCACAAAATGAGAAGCACATTCGCGGAACGTTATGTTTATAAAGTTTATGTGTGGGAAATGAATTGCGAATGTTTTCTGTGCATTCATGCAGCGCTTAGAAATGTGGTCGCAGATGTTCTCCTGTACAATCAAAGCCTCCAAGTCTTTTCTCCAACAGTGGGCTTCACTGATACATATTACCAATAATACCACCAAGTAAATTAAACTGGCAAATCACATGTATAAACTATGCAGTGAATTACATTTCTATCTTACTATAGGAGTACATTTAGCTCCCATACCAACCTTAGAAAAATAAATAAATCCAAACACAGTCGAAATAAGCTGCTGGCAAAGTATTCACACAAAAAAGAACCTACTTGAGAAACCAAGCACTGAAGACAGTGGATACGCCCACATACTGGAGGCTTGCGGCTAATGATGTGCACATATGTACTTGTGCACGTTTTTTCATCTGTATAGTTTTAATATGAAACTGACGTTAACACAGTTTTTTTTAATTGACTCTTTTGTATCCCCAGATGTCTTGTTCAGGCATACAAAGTTTTTTAGCCGTGTCAAAGAGTACCTGTTTTCTCTCTTTCTTTTTTTTCTTCCTTAATTGCAGTACTTAAGCTTTCAAGGGCTGACATAAAAATACAGCTTTGTGTGGCAGGGTATTAACTGAAAGAAAAGTCACATAATAGACAGTGCGTCCATCTCAGAGGAACAACCCCTGACCAAAACAAATAGAGAGAAACTAGGGAAAATACAGTGGCTTCAGAACGTATTCAGACCCCTTCACATTTTCCACACTTTGTGTTGTAGATGTAATTTTAAATGGATAAAACTGACATTTTTGACGAAAGATGATTTTTAGAAATGTTGTTGAAATCTCACGTTTAAAAAAAGAATTGAGACCCTTAATTCGGTAATTTGTTGAAGCACTTACAGCTTCAAATCTTCTTGCTTAATTCTCTACAAGCTTTACACACCTGGATATGGGCAGTTTATCCCATCTTCGCACACCCCTTTCAAACTGCATTAGATTGGATGGGAAGTATATGTGAGCTTCCATCTTCAGGTCTCTCCTCAGTTCTGTGAGGTTGAAGTCTGGACTTTGGCTGCACCACTCAACGACAATCATAGACATGTCCTGAAGTCACTCCAGCATTGTCTCGGCTGTGAGCTTCAGGTCATTGTTGTACTGAAAGATGAATCATTGCCACAGTCTCAGGTCACCTGCAGTCTAGAGCAGGTTTTCATCAAAGACTGGCTGCATTCATCTGACCAGTCTCTCTGTCCCTGTCACTGAGAAGGCCCCCCACAGCATGATGCTTCCACCACCATTCTTCACTGTAGGGATGGTATTAGGCAGGTGATGAGAAGTGCCTGGTGTTCACCAGACATAGTGCTTTCAATGCCAGTTTGCAATCTGCAAGCAGGCTGTCATATGCATATGCCTATAAGCACCAGCATTCCACACTTGCCTGACAGTCACTCAGGGCTACTGACCCTGAGGGAGTCAGTACCCTAGGGTGTTGAGGGGGTGTGCTGATCAACAAAGTGTGCTCTTACTATGGAAACCTTCATGCATCATCCCTGTGCCTAAAAGGGGATAAACCAGTGCTGCCGCTGATCAGTGAGGGTGATCGGTGGCACTGGCTTCTCACATAATGAAACACTAGTCCAGCAGCACTTGAGGCCACAGGTGGCAGACTCTCTGGACCCCTTACAGTTCACGGACCAGGCCCTGAGACTCCCTGCAACTTTATAAAGTTGAAACATGGAAAATGTTTTCCACCTTATAAAAAGTCCCCCCCCCCAAAAAAAAGCTTTTCTATGTTGAAAATTACCCTGCGGTACCTTAAGTGCTACGAGTCTGCTAACCCATTCACGCTGTACCTCAATTCACTCATGCTTTTTGCACCTGTCTGAGTTTGTCTTTCTCTTGGGATTTTAAACTTGTCTTCTGGGTCGTTGAGTTGTATTCCCCTGTGTAACTGAACACAAGTCTGAACCATCATTACCGCCTTTGGTAATTGCTCGCTGCTAAACACATTTTCCCATTTGCTCTAACTGGGAGTGGTGTGTAATTAAATTAATTATCCAAGTAATCAATCAGCTTGTGTCAATTAATGTGTCCAACTCCATTGCATGTTGATGACTGATAGTGACCATAGTGATAATATTACAGAGTGTGGGTGTGGTACTGAGGGAAGAACGTGGCTCCACTTTTGTATCTGGGTTGAGCCCACTGAGAACTTCTTCAGATTCAGTTGTTATGACAATATCACATGGAAATCGTACCAGCAGCTAAAATGATACTTGGCTGTTGTCATACTGTCAGCAAGAGAAATGCCTGCTCACGCGCACTGAAGCTTCATTCTGTAGCCGCTGTCTTTCAAGTGCCTCAAAGTGCATGCGGATGTCTGACATATGAGTGTTTAGTATGCATGTTTGAGCGCATACACTGTTTCTCTGACAAAACACAACTGCGCATACTTGAAGAAATCGCCTATGCACATCAAAACAGAGAGAGGAAGACAAGAGCAGATGGTCTGTTTTGCCCCTTGCTTCTGCTGTTGGACTATGGGGAAGTCTTCACATGTCCCTGTCTTTGCTTTTCTGTCGGTATTTTCCTTTTTCCTCATTCTCTCACTTTTTTTTAAATTCCATATTCTTTCCCCTCTTTCAAACTTATTTCCTACTTTGTCGCTTTTCAAAATGTAATGCTGTAATGTGATTTATGCTTCCCCCACTAAGAAACAGACATTTGGAAACTGCACCCTGTGCTGAGTTTTTCTGCCTTTTTGCCTCTTCTAGTGGAACAAGTCATAGATAATCCAGACTCTTTTTCTTTGTCTGCTGTGAAGTGAAAAAGAGAATAAACTGTGCACTGAATAGAAGAGACAAAGAAGAGAAGAGAAGAGAAGAGAAGAGAAGAGAAGAGAAGAGAAGAGAAGAGAAGAGAAGAGAGTGAACAACCAAGACAGGATATATGGCAAGAAAAAGTAATGTGGGCAGCTGCTGTGTAGGAATGGAGAGGCACAAGCACTCATCTCTCCTGACTGGAGATCAAAAAGCTTAGGTGTCAGTTGACAGCTAAACAGGTGTATTAGATTCTGTGTAGTGTGTGTGTGTTTGTGAGCACGTGTGCATTTGTTCAAGTGTGGTCCTCTGACCTTTTCACGTGGGTGCGTAATAGGTCAATGAGACCTTTCAACCATCCCTTTTTAAGACAAGAGTCTCTTTAGCAGTCCAAGCATACCCTCGCATGCCTCTCATATGGGTGAGGAATGAACACATACATCCAGAGTGTTCCCTTTACCTAACCACTGCAATGATTTTTTGAACCACATCCACTAATGGGTAAATGGGCCTTTGAAGGCCACTACAATTATTCTAATTTAGTCGCTAATATCCCTGAGGTGGCTAATGGTCAGCATTTAACTTACAGGAGACACTGCAGTTGCCATTTACTTGATTAGAAAAGAGCAGGTACTACAACACAGATTGTGGCAGGATGGACGAAAGAGGAAGTGCTAAGGAAGGAGGAAGAAGGGATGGAAACAAAAACAAAGTGGGAAAAAATTGCAAGTCTTTATATCGCTCAATTTAATGTGGAAAACAAATCAGATACTATAAATTGGTGTATACTTTTGTGTTCAACTTTGAAGAAGCAGCTTAATTTCCAGAGTCGTGAAGATTTCTACTGTGAGATTTTCTTATTAAACCGTGATTACCTCTTCCAGACCTTAACAAATTGTGTTTTGTTCCCAAACTATGAACTGCATAAACATATCTCTAACAAGGATTTGACACAATGAACCAAACAAAATTGAGTGTCTAATTTGTGCTCTTGTCATATTATGTCATTTTTGGTACTGTCACTAATTTCCACTTTCTAGCAATGCGTGCTATGTTCATTTCACAGCATTTTGTGAGATCTTGTTGCAGCTGCTGTATTCTTAATCACGCTTTGGTTTCCCATCCCTATCATTTTCCTCCCTCTGCTTTCTTTCTCTCCTTTTCTCTTGTGTCCACAGCCATCCAGCTATCCTTCTCCTTCCATCTCGCTCCATATGTTGCTACATCCGCTTTTCTCATTATTTGTGCTGAGTACATGAGCTGAATCTCAACAATGTGGAAACTCTCCACTTGATTGGGTGTCTTATCAGAGAAAACACAAGAGCTTTAATTAAAAAACAAAAACTTTGCCACACATTACTGCACAGAGATGGGCAGGAAGATTGGATGCAACTGTGTGTGTGTGTGTGTGTGTGTGTGTGTGTGTGTGTGTGTGGCGGGGGGATTTTTTTTTATGTATCTGTGCAAATATGAACACATTTACTGGTGTGTGTATATGTGCATGCGTTATTTGCTTGTGTTGGGATGTATCCATGCATCACTTTCACCAGTAGCATTTTAATTACGATAACAGAGAATTATAATTACTTTTATATCGCTGTGAGCATCATTATAATTCTATAAGTTGTCGTGCATGCATTCCTCTCATCAGAGCATCCAAGGACGTAATGTGTTGCTGGTGCATTAAAGCCCCATTGTGATCATATGCCCACTAGACTTAGCAATGAATCAATGATAATATCGCAACCCTTCTCACTCTCCATGGGAATATGTCCAAGGTGTGATGAACATGATCAAGAGAAATACATGCTTTTTTTTTTTTTTTTGAAGGCATGACGGTTTTCATTTCTTAACATTCAGGCCAACAGAGACCAACGAAGAGAGGAGAAGTGATAGAGAGTAATTACGGAGAAAAAGCAGAGAAGAATGAGAAGACGACAAGGCCATTACAGTGAGGAGCTGAGAAAGGAGATAGGACCCAATAGAGCTGTCTCCTCCTTAATGAATTTAGCTTGCCTCCTCATAATCATCTGAACAAACAAAGACATTGTCTGCATCTTATTTCACCCAGTACCTTTGATTCTCTTTAACTCATGATCATTTCCTTGCATTTATTTTTTTAAAACGTATCCATACTTCTGACTGTCTTTAATTACGCCTCAAATAGTATAAAGGACATCTTTCTCTGCGAAAAATGAAGCCAAGTCAGTGAGTCGTTCACAGGAGGGAACAGAATAGCATGTCACCTGTAAAATCGGATTTCTGAAATTGAATCAAATGCTCGCAGTCTCTTCGGTGACACTCACACACACACACACACAAAAAAAGGAACGCAAAAGAACAACATTCATAGATATGTACTACAAACTGACATTACCAGATTACTGGGCACAACACTAATCCAAGCATGAAGAGAGCAACTTTCTACATTACAAATCCAGAGATAAATTATTTTTGTGCCCATTTGTGTGTTGAACTGTATTGCCCCACATTTAAGGTATAGCCCAAAACGGTTTCCCAACATACCTGTGTTTACCTCTTTACTCCACTGAGCCTTACTCATATCTACACGGTGGGGTGGTCAGTTCACAAGATTAAATGAAAGAATTATCAAAGAAAAGTAAACTAATTCCTAACATGACTGTGCAATTAAACACACTTATGCTGATTAGTACATAATTAGTACATGATGAACTATGTTTGCATGCATGCTGGGCATTGTAAGTAACTTTCCCCAGTTTTAAGTAGTCATCAGAGCATTTCGCTGGCTGAACTTGATTCCATTCACCAGGGATTCATATTCACAAAGTGATGCTGCATAATTTTCTGGTGATTAGTGATCATTCTGTGGTTTGGGTCTGATAAAAACTACTATAATATAGGACTAATTTGTATATGAAAACCAAGACAAATATTGGACAACATTTTTTTTTTTTTTTTTTTGCAGAGCAGAGGCAGGGTATGCATTAGTATGATATTAGCTTTGGAAGAGAGTTTTTCATGTTAACAATACTGATGAGAACAAGATTTTAATTTTGGAAACAAGTGGTGTTTCTTCTCAGTGCTGGTGATCGGGAAGCCTCATTTTATTGCATGTTTATGTGTTTTCTACCAGTCCTTTGAGACAATTAGCCGGCTACATAGGCATAGAGAAATGTCAACACATTAATAGTGTAAACATCTCAAGGACTTACGAGGTTTCACTAGAGACTTTAGCGTCTACACATACACCCACCCACATAGTCATGCAAACAGATATATGTATATATATATATATATATATATATATATGTATATACTGTATATGTGTGTGTCTGTGTGTAGAAATCACAGTGCACACAGACAAACATACACACAAATTATTTCACATAGTTGTAATGCATTCTCCAGTCCAGTAGATTTTGCTCTCCCTTATCATGGTAGTTGCATTGCGCATAATGCCTGTGAGAAAAAAAATCTTCATGCATGGTAGACAGAGAATGCCAATGCGTGTTATAATGAAGAGGACAACATATTGTGCCTAATTCAGATGCCTCTCAAACTTATAGAAAAAACTTGCTCTGGAGAGCCGTGGTGCCATATGGTGTAGATGCTGTTTAAGATGCCTTACAACACTGCCAAGAAACATTTCTAGGGGAAAACAGAGGTGCAAACACATACACAGTTTGACTCTCCCTCCCACTCCTAACACACTGCCTGCCCTGTTGTCTTTTCCTCTCACGCATACTGCATGGTGCCCTGTCCCCTCCTCTAGCTCACTGAACTCTGCTCTTTCCTCCACTTGTTCCGCATCCCTCCCTCTCGCCTGTCTTTACCTCTCTTTGGCTTCCCCTAACTCCCTGCAGGCATACACACACTGCCAGCTCCTTCTCCTTCTCTCTCACTCTGATCTCACTGGGGAGCACTCCTGTCCTGCTACTATTCCTCCTCACGGCTTACTTTGCTTCGGGCCTTTCTCTCTCTCCAGCTCAGCAACTACATCTCTTCCCTCTCCTTTCCCCTCTTTCCTTTTTCCACCTCTCTGTCAGGAAATGTCACATTCCTTGCTTATTCCTTCTCTGTCTCCAATATGTTCCTCTTCCGATTCTCTCCCTCCATAAGATCCGCCTCTGACAGAAAAGGCTACCCTCCTGGAATTGCCACTTTATTGGCATTGAACGGTTTGAGTGCCCCCATGACCCTGCAATCCGTGTTGTCTGAAGCATTAGTTCCTGGTAAGATCTCCTGTGGAAAATGTCTCCCAGGAAAATGGACAAAGACGGATTCTTTGACACCTATTGAAAGATCCAACGGGAGGTGAGCCATCTCGCCTGAAAAGACAAAAGGACCGACCGGGAGCTGAACCCGCGAGGTATAGTCTCCCTTCTATCCATCTCCCGTTCACACTGAAGAGCCTTCAACTTGTCTTTTATCAACACGTGGATTGAAGTCAGTCATTCACATCTTAGCATGGACGGGATGTCGTCTCCTGACACACTGTAGCTGATCAGCAAAGCCCATGTTTTTTCATTGCCCCGATTTCGCTTCCCGTCTTCCCTAATTTCAGATAGAAAACGGTCATTTCTCTCATCACTTTCACACTGAGCTATTCAGACTACATACCCTCCCACCTCCCTCTCAAGTCTAAAACACTGTGGTGAGCCAGGTTGTCTTTCTCTCCAGCTCAACATGCATTCATGCCTTGCCTATCGACTCTCCCTTCTTCCCCAACCAGCAGTTGTCTCCACTGCCATCTTAGCTCTCCTCTCCAGCAATTTCCTATATCCTCTCTTGCTCTGAGGCTCATTCACACTGAGTTCAGCTGACTTTCTGTCTGTGCTTAGCATGAGCCACCACTTTCTCTTCCTCCCCCTCTTGCTCCCTCCCTCTCCTGTCCTTTGTTCATGTTCACACTCAGCTGGTCTCTTCTTCTCCACTAGTCCCCACTTGCTGTGTCCTCTTCTGCACCTCCTGGTTACCAATCCTTTTGACTGCCTTACCTCCTTACTACCCCCTTTGCCCTCTCACTTCCCTCTCTTGTATCCCCCTTTTCTTCACCAGTGAGCCTAACACTTCACACTGAGCTGCTTTCTGCCCTCCTTCAGGTTTTCCCTCCTTCATTTCCTCCCTCCATCCCTCTCTCACTCTTTGCCTCAGTGAAAAGAATTACACTTCCAATGGTGCATGGTAGGGGGTCAGACAAGTAGCTAAATGCACCAGTCTTCTGTTTCTGAAAAATGCTTTCACTCACAAACACTTTGACTCCGTCCCTTCATATTAGACCCTACACTTCCCCCTCGCTTTAGCCACACACACACACACTGGCACACACAGTAACAGCGGACTCAGAGTCCTTTGTCTCATTTTCCCAATTCCTCTCTCACTCTCTTCTTCTCTCTCTCTCAAGCCTATCTCAATAGTGTGGCCTGCTTGAATTGTCAGTCCCATTACAATCGTTACAACAGGGCCTGCACCCCCCCCCCTCACCCCCTCCCTACTTCTTTTATATCATTACGCAACCTTTTGTTTCATTTTTTAGAAGCAAGCTGTGCCCACCATCCTCCCACAAATGACTGCCAATATACCCTTGAGCAAAGGCATTTTCTACAAATTGCACCGATTGAGCTGCTAATGCTTATACTGGGTCGCCTCCAGGTGAATGTGTGCATGTGTGTGTGTCTGTGTGCTCGTCCTGATTTGTCCCGTTATTTGTAACAGTCACAGAGCTTCTCTGTGTTTCTAATCCTCTAGGAAAAGTCTCATTCCCAAACATATCTAGAAACAGGTCATTTCATAATATTAATCAAATGTGAACTGGATCTCCATGATATTGGCACACATTTCATTCATTAGGATTTCTTGTCTTTTTATGTGTTGGATTCGGGACAATTTGGATGCTGCAGTGGAAATTATAATGAAAGCCTTGATATAATTTTTGGTGCAAATTCAGCAGGCTCATGATTATCATCCATTCAGAAAATCAAATCAGTGACTCAGTAAATTTGAGTTAAACACAGACTTCATGTATTGGAACTTGAAACCTAGATGAGTTGTAAATTCCAAAATCATAGGAACACACTGCAGGTAATTGTAGTCCAGTGTGAATTTGACTGATGTCTGTAAAGTAGCTGCTATGACAGGACATCTGTAATGTTAATGACCGGTTTTAATGGGATCAAAGTTCTCTGGAATCAGTCCCCCTGTTTACAGAGAAGGGAATGTCTGTTGGATTTGTGAGATGTCACAGGTTCCACATGTGACATGTAGCATCCATCCCATAGAAATAGAATGGTAAACAGTAAATGGACTATATTTATTATATAGTGCTTTCCTTATCTTACCTGCCTTAATGGACAAAGCCGGTGACAACATGCCTCTCATTCACCCATTCAGACACACACACCGATGGCGTCAGAAATACCACAGTAATAGGCTACATATGTATATGTGTCATGTATAAGTCTTTACCATAAATACCAGACCTAAACCTGATACAATTACTGAGGGTACTTTGATGTTTCTGTCTTTGACTGATGTGATTCTCTGGTGTCTCCTTCTGTCCACCTGATGTTGAGGCTTCAGTAATTAGTAATTAAAACTCAGTAACAGTAATTATGAACTCGTCTAAGGCTTAAGAGTTGGTAGAAGACTTGTTCAGAGTTGCAGTGAAAAACTGGCACACAATATGTTCTTGGCAATCTTAAATATCTGAAATCTCATCTTATCCAAATAATACTCAAGCTTGGTTTTGTTAAATCCATTTTAAAAAAAAAGGGAAGTAATATTGCTAAGAACGTAGCAGAGATAAAAACCTAATTGCTAAATCATACAGCACAAGCTCCTTCACTGACACTGGTGCTCCGAGTTAAAAAAGAGCAAAATCACAAGTTGTTACATCTTGTCAGTTTCATTTAGCATTTGAAATTTTATTTTGTCTTGTCATTTTAGTTCCTGCTCTTGTGTGTCACCCTTCTTTCATCATCCACACATCCTCAAGTTTCTTACCTGCCCTCGGTGTTCCTGTCTGTCAACCCTGTGTATTTATACTCCCTTGTTTTCCCTTCCCCTTTTCCAGATTGTCTTTGTTACCTCGTTTGTGCATTGCTCTCTGGTGTTCTCTCCTAGTGTTTGATTCCATGGTTTCAGTTTTTTGGATTTCTGCCTGTGCC
Source organism: Seriola dumerili (assembly GCF_002260705.1). Lineage (NCBI taxonomy): Eukaryota > Metazoa > Chordata > Actinopteri > Carangiformes > Carangidae > Seriola > Seriola dumerili. Next base: position 2,570,997 of record NW_019174545.1, on the reverse strand, counting down.
CTGTCTGCTCCTGTTTGAGCTGTTTGGACTGCTTACCTGTGGATGACCTGCTTAAGCTTCAGTAAAGACTCTGCCTTTCTGCATCAACCCCAGTCTGCTGTGTGTCTCTCTGCATTTGAGTCTCCAAGTCTACTAGAATTGTTACACAGGCATTTTGGACATGGAAAAGTGCATTTAGGAATTTAGATAACAAGGCAAAATAATTCTTACAAAGACTGTGTGTGTTTTATGTGCAGGCACAGAGACAAGAAAGTATACTTCTATGTGTGTGTGTGTGTGTGTGTGTGTGTGTGTGTGGTCCTAAAGAGATGTTAAGTTGGTGCCCCTGAACACAAAGCCAGTTGTAGCAGACTCTTCACCTCATTCATATTTGACCAACCGACAGAGATGGCGCACTAACACAAGACATATTCAGTTTGAACTCCACCACTGAACCAGAGGTATTTATGAGTGTCCGCATGTGTAAGAAGTATGCATATGTATATCGCCATGTCTTTGCACTGGAGTCAGTCACTGTAACAAGATTAATGGTTGACTGAGACGGAAGTCAATTTTCTTTCTAAAGAACAAGTGAGAGGAAACAAGCTTGATGGCCTGCACAGTATCTCTCTGCCCTCATCCTTCAGGGATCATCTCTCCCAATCCCTGCTCTCTCTCCCTCCCTCCCTCCCTCCCTCCTCCCTCCCTCCCTCCCTCTCTCTCTCTCTCTCTCTCTCTCTCTCTCTCAGGGGTCTACTTTTGCAGATTATTATTGCGGATCCATCTCTCCTCCTCCTTCCATCCTTCTCTCTGCTCCACTCCACAGGGAGCTCACACAGAAAATAATCCATTTTCCCACAAGCAGCGACAAGAATAAAAATGGTTTAACAAAGCTAATTAAAAAGTAAAGATTGATGTACATGTTCATAGACTAAGTCAGGAATCGAGGTAGCTAAAGGAAGGGTTGATTTGTGGGAAGAGGTTGTCTGAATGACTACAATCACTTAGCTTCACTGCTTCCACTTGTGAGTTTGCGCACGCAAACGTATGCACACACAAAGAAAGACCTCAGAAAAAACAATATACAGTTAGTATACATTCACACTGGTGTACACAGCCACCCCCACACACACACACACACACACACAGCATAAATGATGATATATCTTTTAATGAAGGGGAAAGCATGTGAGAGGAATGCTTTATGGCTATTTAAACAAGTCAATTTCATGCTAATGTGACCACTGCTTACCATGCTAGAAAATTATAAACAACCTTCTGGTGTGGGAGGAGGAGGGTGCAAAGGCAGTGAAACAAAGCAGATGTTGACACATAGCAAAAAGAAAAACAGAAATCTCTCAGTCTGCCTTTAGCGTGTATGTGTTTCTGCTAATGTGTGTCTATATTTGTCGACCATATAGCTTGTAGACACAGGTACAGTCAACCAATAACAGTACAGTAAGGAGTGCACTGCTCACACCAATGACATATTCTGTTCCCACAATGTTATCACATGTCTCAGCATCCTTTGATTTTTCTGATTGCTGACCTTGCTCTGTCATCCTCTTTTTCTCCTCTGAAAATATACCGAAGCAATTCCTTGCTTCTAGAGGTAACACATCGAAGACAACACACACACACACACACACACACACACACACACACACACACACACACACACACACACACACACACACACACACACACACACTACTTGGGCTTCCCTTCATCATAGCAGGAAAACAAAAGGAGGGGTCTTCAAAGTACTGGGGAAGAAAATTTCAGCCACTGAATCAAAGAGGTAAGTGTGGAGCCATAATATGACACAGCCGAGCTTTCCTCGAATCATTACACAGAAAGCCGTGGACATTTTCAGAGAGCAGAGAGCTGGAAGAGAAGACAGAAACAAAGGATGATTTGAAGGAAAGAGGGTTAAACTAAGAGAAGCACGAGAAGGAAATTCCCAGATACAGTAAAATGTGAAACAATCACAGATCATTCTATTCTGGAGTCAATATTAGGAGGACAAATCATTCATAATATATCTATCAAATCCAATTTGCTGATATTGTAACACAGCTCTGTAGGTAGAATGCCATGTGGATTACATGAGTTTGTCTTGTTCTTCTTATTTTGCTCTCTACCTCTCCCACTTTCACTCTCTCTCAGTCCTCTGGAGCCCTAACATTATATGGGATAATGGAATATTGACAGAGACACTCCATTGTGCTTTAGACACACACAATTCAGCCTACAGAGGAGCCCATATTCTATTCTAAAATGGGAACCAATGTGCTTATATTACGAAGGGGCATAAAGAGAATGCCATGGAGTGTATCTGACGGATCGAATATTGCAATCTAAACTTTATCACTGTGTAAGGCGCTGGGCTGAATCCTTGATGAGCGCACTGCACTCACTAAACACTCATTTGCTCCATCTCTGTCCGTCACTGTCTCAATGCTGCCTCCCTCACAGACACACAGTGTCACTTTTTTCTAACCCACCATTTCAGTCTGTCAGTCTTTTTTTCTCTATATACATATCTCTTTTTGTCACTCGTCTCTCTCCCAGCAGATTGCCATGGTAACAGGTGACAGAGGCTCAGGTTTACAACACATACCGTCTGTCACAACGAGTGTGCTCTTAATTGGTCATTTAGGCTAGATTCTATGCAGTGTTAAAGCACCAGATTTGCTGCGTTTACCACTGTTTATTTGGGTAATAAGGGTAATCATCACTAACACTGACAAGAGCCATATATCAAATAACTTCATTCAATAATTTGCCACATAAGGACTGAAAGGAAACTGGTTACCAGGAAGTGTTGTAGATGAACTGAAAGAAGCATATGTCTGAAAACATGTTTGATTGAAAGAAAGAGGAAACTGTCCCATTATCATGATGACACATGCAGTCAAAGGAAGTTGTTTGGACCCTTCACATACAGGATAATTGATCCATTGTGTCTTGACTCTCTTGATGATTTCATAACTCAGTCAGCCACAGTGCGATGGGCAACTATGTGTAAGGAATGGATTCGATTTATATAATTGTGCAAGCTTAGTAAAGAAAGGCTAATTATGATTGGGTCAAATGGAGCAGAATGGAGGGAAGAGTGTTTGTAGGTTTCTATGGGTCAGTAACTCTTTTACATAGACAGGAATGGAAAAAGGATTTAAAAAAAAAAAAAACTGTGGGTCAGTCACTCCATATGAGCCAACACACAGAAGAAAAAAAGATTATGGAAACAACAGATGGGAAAGAGGGCAGATCTCTGTAGCTTATCTTTCCAAAGATACTTCATAAAGGTCTGTTCATATATTTAGCTGAGATCTATTCATGTAACCATCTACTTATCTGTATTTCGCAATGTGAAAATCTTAATTTAACTTTTAGTTTTCATTTCTTCATCTTTATCTGCAAGTTCTGCATTCATTAAATATCTCACTCCTTCCCTGCATCACTTCTCCAGCCATCCCTCAAACTGTTTTTCCTCTCCCTCTGAAGGTATGTGCAGCTGTAATGATTTGTGAAACCTAAATATCCAAACCATCCATCCATTTATCTCTTCACTTATCTATTCATCTAACCATTCGCCTATCTCTCCACCCATTTGCACATTAATCTCTCCATCCATCCATCTCTCTGCCACGTTTTCATTTACTTCTCTCCCTGAATGAGCTGAAGGATGAACTGTAGGATTGAAGGATTAATGGTCACCCACGTTTATGATTTCCCTCTAACGTCACTGCCCTACCCATCTCTCCATCCGTCTGTTCCTTCCATCATTTCGCTGCAACCTCTTCAATCCTTCATTTTCATATCCATCGGTATGTGCATGCAAGTGTGATTGGGTGTGTGTAGAAAAAGAAGTGGAGAGGACACCATTGTCACAGGGATGAGAGGAGACACAAGAGGATGAGCTGATGGAAAGATGAGAAGAAAGACTGTTTTAAAGTATGAGCAGCTGATTTCAGGTGGAAGGTTTTACAGGTTTTATTTAATGTGTACCCATCCAATTTCCTGTTCCAAGAGTAAATTATACATGAAACTTGACTGAGGTCCCCAAAAAGAGCCCAAGGGATGAAAAAGCAGTGGGTATAAGAGGCAAGCAGAGGCAGGAAAGTGAAGAGGTGTGTTTAGTGTTTCTGATAGCAGCTGTGGTGTTAAGGATGCTTGCTCTTATGACCAATAAACTTCTCAAATGGTTAAAAGCTGCCTTCCTTTGTGGGCTTGTTAGTGCATTTTGGTAGATGGGTGGGTGGTTTTTAATGTTTTAGTTTTACTTTTCTTTCTGTTTCTAAATCGTACAGTCTCTTGCACTTTGCATGTGAATGTGAAGTGTTGCTGCGTGCATCTCAGTGAATTCACTTGTACTGAAATGTTCCGTATAAATGAAACAGCCTTGCACACAACTTGTCTTTGTCTCTGTTTTGTAAGATGCACATTTAAAACAAACAGGAGCATAACATGTCTTTTTATGTGCGTGCGTGTGTGTGTGTGTGTGTGTGAGAGAGAGAGAGAGAGTGCTGGTGTTGGTAGCTACTGTATATAAAACACGTTAGCTCAATTTAGTGCTTGAGTACTCCATAATCTTCAGTATGTCAGGGAGAGTGAGTGGCAGAAAAGTGCCAGTTATTATCTGTGAGAGAGAGAGAGAGAGAGAGAGAGAGAGAGAGAGGCCACAACATGGGCCATCCAATACCAGCAGTCACGCAGGTTACAACAAATGATCTCTTTATTTGGTGTCATCATTTCTGAACATATCTTCCACAAGTATATATGAACTGTTGTGTTGGCCACACCAAAAAATGGATGTTATCGTCTGCTGTAATGTCCCAGAGATATAGCTTTTAAATGGGATGATACTAGATAGAAAACACAAAATGCTGTACCCGTATGATGGAATAAAGAGTACAGACATGTGCTTTACTGGTTATATCATTCAATATTTCATGGCATTTTTGAGATTCCAGATGCAAGATTACAAGAACAAGTTTTTTATGCATGCATGTAAAAACATGGATTTAATTCTAGTTCCTTGTAGAGAACAATGTGTATTCTTTTTCCTTTTTTCATCTTAACTAATCAGTCCTACTTATTTTTTAACTACAGCACATGGAACATCTTCAGGGCAAATAAAGAAGATCTACAGTCTTTAACACACATGCAGACAAGAGTCACTTCCCATTGTCCTATAATAACTATCAGGTTGATAGTTTTACCTGTGTATTCATGATGTCTTCTTATATGTGCATGGAGGTCTGTATGTTTTCCTTTCTTCTTCAAAATACTCCATCCTCCTCTGAGCAATTCTTTCTCTGCCCTCCTTTCAAATTGACTTTCTGTCTTGAATAATGTCATGTAAACCTGAAAGCATGACTTATGCCTTGGGTTCAAGTACATAATTATTTTGTTCTGTGATTGATTGTTGATTAGTTAATTCGAGGTAGGCTTTTTTTCCGTTTGAAGTTCTTTTGAGTCATACTTGTGATAAATGGATGCAGTATATTGTATGAACTGCATTTAAATTCCACTTCTACCCCCTGCCTTTGGCCTGAAGAAATTGCTCTCCCACGAAAATTCAATAATTTGTGGGTTACTTTTTTATCTAATCATTCATGAATTGAATTCTCATCACAGCGTCTTGCCCCAGATGTTGCTGCGCCTGCCGAGTTTTCATTTTCCGCAGCTTCTTTTGCTTTGCACATAGTTTGAGAACTGTTATCTGACATGGCAAGGACTCCCACGTAATCTCATCCTAGCCTAATACTGACGCAAGCCTACCAACCCAATCAAAGCACACTTTAGAAGACAATATTACCTAAACTGCTCACACCAAGACTACTTATTAACACTAACTTGTGGTTGCTATGGCACCAGCCTATCAGAGGGCCTGGGGCTAAACCACAGAGTTGTATATAATCCTTCCTATGATCCTAGTCTGTTTCTCAGGGCAACAAGCCTCCTGAGATGATTTATGTATCAGTCTCTGCCGGAGTCTGCAGAATCTTGCTGGAGGTAGAGAACGAAACAGCAAAGAAGACTGAGAAAAGAAATAAAGTTTAATCACAAATGTGTGTGTTTTTTTTTCTTTTTTTCCTCTTTTTCTTAAATCTTAACCTTCTGCCTAAAGGAGAATAGCAAAGACGTGAAACAAAAGAGTATTAATCTTAAAAGTATGTTCTCTCTTATATATATCTATTAAACAATCCATTGAGAAATAAAAGAGCATTTTTATTGAAAAAAACAACATTTATATAACTTTTTTAGTTACTCTACCAGTCATAAAGAGGCTTTGACAGTTGGCTGACTTTGTTTTGAGTCAGCATTACTTTCTAAGTTGTGCTATTAAGGGTTCTCTTTTATACTGCTTGAAAAGCTGCATAACTTTTTATCTGTCCACTTCAAGGACAACTCACATGGACACGTACTGTCCTGCACAAGGACAATATCCAAATCCCTTTGTGTTCTGCTACTAAGTAACTTTGCTATCCATTGCATAGGGATTCTAAATCGGCTCTAATAGTCTTACATTTGCTCTCAAAGGACTTGATGTGCTATTTTAGTATCTGAAGCACCCTACACGGTGCTATGTTAGTACCTAAGCTTATGAAAAACCATGGTTAAAGCCTTTTGATAAACAATATGACCTAGCCCCGGCTTTCAGCGGCTTCTCATGGCTCAGTTGTTGGAAATAGCTGTTGATACAGTATTAAGACTCCTCATATCCTTAGACACACACACACCCACACACACATGAATACTCATTGACATAATACACTTCCTAGCCCCTTACCCTAACCATCACAACTAAATGCATAACACCAACCCTACCCCTCAGCCAAAGTAAAACCTAATTCTAACCCAAACCCTTAAATCTAGTCTCTGCCATTCGCAACCTCAATTTTTGTCCGCAAGGTGACAAAGAGTCTCCATGGGTCAGTGCGTATTCAAATTGAGAACCCCACCAGAATATAAAAGCAAGCCCACACACACACACACACACACACACACACACACGCACACACACACACATGCACAGAGACACACAATGACTAGTGCTAGACTTTTAAGCTCAGCAGATTCATTGGAGGTGATTCACATTTACTGCTCTATATTGTAAAAGTGAGGCGACACACAGCGCTTTAACAGATGTGAAGTATACTGAGTTGGTTGGAGGAGGTTTGTGTTTGTGTGCAAGAGAGCGAGAGAGCCTGCAGACACAGTGGTAAAGAGGAGGAAGGGAAAAGGAAAACAAGGACGACAAGACCCGCAAGCAACACGTGCAAATGTGCTCACACACATCCACACAGCTTCACTCACATATGTGGATTCATGCCCACAAAGCTCAATCAAATTCCCTGAAGTAACATTTACACTCTCTTTTCAACACCATACATAATATACTACAGTCTATTTAGCTGTTTTTTGGAGCCAGTAAGCAGACAAATTAAAATAAATGACTATTTCAGTATTTACTCCCACTCTTCCCCCAGATTCCTCCCCCTCTTTCCCACTGCTCCAAACCTAAGTGATAGATAGATAGATTTGAGTTAAATACTGCATGAACGAATCTAATTCTCGTCTGATTTGGGAGTCTGTTTGCCAAGACAGCTTTGGTGAGATGGTTGCCAGAATTCTGATCACAGTTGCCAGGTGTTTGGATTACCAGTATTGTTTGCTCAGAAACAATGGATCAGTAGTGGGGGAGAGACAAGAAGAATATGGCTCATTACAATAAGAGTTTCTCTTGAGTTATTATGTTATAAACAATAAGCTATGCAGTATAACCACTGTAAAGAAAAGAAGAGGCAGGTTGACAACACTGAGTCGAGCAGCATTCTGTCTATTATAGTGCGTTATCTGAGGTCAGCCCCTTCATTTAAATTTGTCACATCATCAAATATGACAAGTAGCACCCAACCGACTCTAGATAGTTCTTACAAATTAGATGTGGAGTGCACACACATCTGTACAAGCCTCACTAGCTGCCCATCACCAGCTAACCCACACAGCTGACCCAAGGGATCAGCTGCCGTTTCAGTGTCAAACCTTGTGTTCAATGTACTGAACACGAAGACAAACAGAGTTGAGTTTACTTACATGGTACAGTAAATGTGTAAGACCGAATATTTATTCCAATTCAGCCTTCACTATTTTTACCATCGGTATCATGATTATTTTAGGTAAGTAATAATAGGCATGGAATTGGAAGTATACACTGTGAAAAAGCCGCAGTGGGACCGGATATTCAGAGATATCTATAAATATTTTATCAGTCGTTCCTCCGCTGTAGAGACAATAAACATTTGGAGGCTGCTAGGAGCTAGAGTGGAGGCAGCTCAGAATCTATGATCGAACTGTTCATCATTTTCATTGTTTTGATGTAATCACAATCAAACTCAAATGTCACTTAATTCAACAGCCGGTAGCAAAGAAAAGCAAAGGGCAAAGTCAGGAGGGTCAATTGTCTACACAATATAGACATTTCTTACAGCAGTTATTTTGACATACTATCACTAGAAAATCACAGGAATAATAAAATAATAATGGTTGTATGCATCTAGATGCTCCAATTCCAGCAGCATGTAAATGCACAGTAGTGTCCCAGTGAGCCACGTTTGCATTCATGCGAACCCCAAGGCCATTGGTAGTGTTACTAGTTACACCTGTGCTTTTCCTGCTTTGACAGCTCGTACAGAAAGCGGAAAGGCTCTTACAACCAAACCTCCATTGGGTGTCATTTGTGACCAAGCAGTCCAGAAAATTGACCCTTCATTGCACAATGTACCTGTAGCAATACATTTCAGAGAAAACACTTCACTATCCATGCTTGAATAAAAAATAAATCAGTATGGTAAGCTTTTTTCCAGAGCGCTGTAGTATGTGGGTCGGGACTTGAACAAAAATGGAGGACTTGTATTTTACAACAACCACACAGAGTCATCATTTTATGAGGAAGGGGCACAAAACAGTTTCTTTGAATGGAAAGTTTCACTTTGACATGAATCATGTCTAACACTCATTTGCAGTGTTCAAATCTCAATCATAATCTTATTTGATTAAGAAGTAAGATACTTTGTACAAATTATACGTGGTAGAAAAAAACACTGCATCTTAGTAGACACAAATTTGAAGGTAATTACTTTCTAAATACACTAAAACAGCCTGCCATTTAAAAGATGTGAGTGAACATGAAAGACTGTATAATATGTGATCAAATTAAATCAGCTCTTACGCAATATGACGAGTAAACAAGCACAACATAACACCACATTAAGATGTCAAAGAAAATCATATTCATAGAAACAAACTCTCCATTGCTTCTGAGTTTCCTCACTGCTGTCAATTCAAAAGATATGTGCGTCTACAGACATCTATGTAAGCATATGTGTAGTTGTGGATGCCTTGTGAATGTTACTCTGCTTGTTTGGCAGTGCAGTAGTCAACAAACAAAATGCTCAACCAAAACCTCTCCAGATAAAATGCTCAGAATTTCATTTAGTCAACTCTGTTCCTTTGTGTATCTTAAATTCAGTCTCTCACTGACTGTTTACCCTTGAGTTTCTTTCTGTTTGTTTCTTTCTTTTGAAATCACCCAAATAAAAGACTGAATGCATGTGTTAGTAAGATTTACAGAGATAAAAGTTTCTCACAGACGGTCTGTGAGTCACGCTGTATAAGTTATACACACATATCCATACTCACACAGAGCCTAGTGTATTTTATCAGTAGTGTTACATCTTTGCTATAAGTCTTAAAAAGGGAGGAAATCAACATTTGCATACAATCTTCCAAGTGGTAAGGCAAAAGTAGACTAATAATATGCACAGATATTTTGATAAGTAGTTATAAATATCTTTTAATGTTATATTATTATTACAATTATTTGTTTACTGTCACTGACAGTGTTTCAGACAGTGTAGAATTATCCCACATCTATCAATACCTTTGCAGTTAAATGCTGTGTGTTTGTGAGGGTGTTAAAGGTTCATCACTGTTGGGGTTGAACCTCAATAACTCAAGTTTTAAATGAAGCATGATCAAAAGGTTTTTTTCTGCAGCCTTTAGCTATACACTGCCTTCAAAAAAGCTGAAACCTGCTGAAAGTATAGACAAGCAGACTCACAAACAAGTAACAAGACTAGGTCAAAACCTAGTATATGGCTGGACCACGTCGTAGGCTATTTGCATTCTGCCTAGTGTCAGCTGGTTTCAACCCTTTATCTGTTTGATTCTCTCCTACTCTCAATGCTCACATATACAGAATTTTAATACAGACAAATTCCCAATAAAGATGTTCTCATATTACATGTGTTTCAGAAAACAGAACAAGAACGTAATAGTGACTGAGACCATTATGACTACTTGTTACCAGCGGCAGTCACTTCCAAGCCATTTCTGAGCTGCTGCTCTGCTCTGCTAAAATCCTGATTTTATAACCACAATGTCGTCTGACTGAATCACCAAACACGCAAGTTAAAAGACAACAGCTGTGCTTTGATTTTGGCCATACTTACGTGTAAAATGATAACTCAGAGAAAAAGTAAGAAACTCATTAACGTAAGCTGTCGTGTGGTCAGCACAGAGAGGTGTACCTGCGGGAAAGCCTGACCCTGCACTCAGGGGCCTTACTGGCGACTCTTCACTATGCAAAGTAGCTAAGGTTTGTCCAGAGAGTCAATGGATTTGTCACTAGTTGCTTTTTTGAAAAATAGTTGCTAAAGGTGTCTGAAAAGCTACAACCAATGATAAAATTCTAATAATTGGCCAGCTGATAAAACGTGTGAGGCCAGGAACACACTGGCTGTGTAGCGTATGTGTGGTGGCTGCAGAATAGCTTTTCATTTTGGCGTCCAAATTAACAGGTTAGAGCAAACACATTGCCTCACAACTGCATCGCGAGATGTAGAGATTCTGTGTCTCGTCTATATTTCAAATCTGACATGTGTGGCTCCCATCAAACCAGCAACATTACATAAAACTGACATAATCCAACATTCAAGTAGCCTGAAAACTCTATGTAGAAAGATAGAGCTGGCAGTATCAGTGACACAGCACACATGCAGCCGGGGTGAACACACACACAAGTGAGAGCCACAGAAGTTCAGTGATGCAACTGCCACGCACAAGCAACTTGATTCCAACCAGGGCCAAATTCTCAGAGATAAATCTTTTCCTGTTTAAATCATTTAGGTCAAGCCCTACAAACATATTGTCTCACCGCAACGGAAATCTACAGGACATCATTATTATTTTGTGATTGCATTAATTTTTAACTTCTATTATTCAGGCAAGTGGACATATGACCCTTCATAGCTACCACTCAAGTCTTAAAGAGTATTTTTAATCCTAGTCTATCTTCTGGTGCAGTTCTAAGATGCTTAAATACACTATTTATCCTTGACTTTTCATTGGATATAATGTGTCTGTGCTTGCTAGTTTCATTTAGCCTCACCTTTACCTCTCTCAAAATGGAAAATAGACACTCACAGAGTGGCTTACACTCCTATATTTAGACTGAACAGAAGCACAACCAGAGTCCTTCTTAAAGCTGAGGCAGGTTGACTCATCCTACTACCAGATCATCTGAAAGCACAGTTCGCAACCTGTGTCTACCCACTGCACTACCTGTCTCTCCCAATGTTTCCTGTTTGTTGCTCTCTGCAAGGCACTTTGCACACTGCCAGCCAATGACTCATGATCTTGAGCACAGCAACTTTTACACACACAGTCTTATGCACACACTCTCATATACACACAGAAACTAAGGTGGAAAAAATTAAGATGAATAAGCCCAGACAGGCACATCACACTCATGCACTTGCATACACAGACACAAACACACACACACATCAGAACATGCTGGTTTTGTACAAAAATCCAAGCACCTCCTGCTTCACCTTAACCCAGATTAATGTTTGTTTGGCTGAACAGCCCAGTCAACCATGCCAGGATTTTCCAATAGCCAGCACACAGGTGCATCAGGTTAAAACTTAATGGGTTTGATGTGCAAAACAACACAACTTTAATTGACTTTTCATTGCCCTGACATGATGCGCTGAGGTCTAATAAAACAAATCCTTCAATTCAAAATAGCTGGGTGGACAATGAGTGATTAAAATTCTAATTTTACAAACACATGCATTTTAGGAATTAGGAAGAGCACTGGCTCACTGACATGAGGAAACAAGTTAATAAAATTGAAAGAAAGAAAGAAAGAAAGATAGATGAAAGAAAGAGAGAAAGAAAGAAAGAAAGAAAGAAAGAATTTCGAATTTTTAATAGTGCTCCTGACAGTGTGAACACACATTAAGAAAGGCAGGATAATGTCATGAATCTATGTGAAAACTTGGGCGTAAGTACAGTTACATCAGATTTCTATTTCAAGGTAAATAAATGAGTATCTATATCAGGGCTCGAATGACTCATAACCTGTCAATTCAGCTCCTTTTATGTTTTTTTAAAACCAGTAAGCACCCTGCCAAGGTGCACTGAATGTTTCATAATCCTTAATTGAGGAAAATCCTGTAACCTAGTTTACATAATTGCAGAAACTGAAAATGTCCCTTAATTTCCCTGTTTACAACACTGGAATGCTTGCTTTTAATTGTGAAATTATAATAATAGCAGTTATTATCATTATCATTATTATTATAATAATTACATGTTTTCTATTTGTGCCAGGAAATTTTTCTCTTAGCCAACTGTAATGGTTTTTAGAGGCTTTTTTGAAGAGGACAAGACAAGGTGTATGGAATTGTTGATTCTGGATGAATATACTACACAGAGCGTGTTGGTGACATCTTGTTGAAGAATTTCAGTGATGGGGTATGGACAGAGAATTCCTGAGTGTCAACTATTTTTCATACATCTTAGTGAGCTACTTTCTCCAATGAATCCACAATAGGTAACAATCCATTATTCAGGAAGACAGAAGAGCAGGCAGCCTTCTACTCTACTCTTCCCTCTTCCAGTTCAGTGCAAGCACTGACATGGGAGGCCAAAAAACTCCTCCCCAGTGCAAGGCTGAAACACCTGATCATTGCCAACATGAAACGAGAGACTATAAAAAAGAGGTTAAGGCTGGAAGCCCAGAATGGAGCTGTCTCTCTCTGTTTGCTTTAAAACAGATGTAGAGTAGAAGGCTGTTTAGGGTCTTTATTGTCAATCAGACTGTCAAAAATGAAAAACTATTGCTGACTTTAGTGATTCTGGTTGGATTGTCTGCCTTAATGATTGGGTGGATGATAAGTTACTCTGGCTCTTTGACTCCACGCAGAGGCTACCCAGGATGTGCAATGTAAGAAGAGAAATGTAAAAACTGTTTTACCGAGAAGGAAAATTGATTATTAGAGTGTATTAAGACTTTGACAAACTTGACAGGATCTATTTGCTAGTCAAATCAAAATATTATATGGTATATAAAGTGATAGATATTTTCTGTGGCTTTACCAATTTGAATGTTAATATAAAACATACATTTTTATCTCCAAATCAGCTTGATGTCTTTCCAACAGTTGAATGAGAGATAGTAAAGTCATCTCTGTGTCATCTCTATGTATTTAGCCTAGCTGGGTGCAAGGAACTGAAGTTGGGGGAAACATTTTCTTTTTGATGAAATTATCAAACAGCTTTTAACATCGGTGAAATGGATGCTACTGATGCCCCACCAATCAAATTACTTCTAGTGCCAAGGTGCTGCACTAAGTGGTGCACAGTCTCTGCCTCTAGGTATCGGCATAGCCAGGTGAGTTCTGGGGTGTGGTGAGGGATCTCCTGCAGAGAGCTGATTAGCCAACTCATGAAATGCATAGGGCTTCTCCAGCTATCTATAATGGATTTCCACAACATGTGTTTTGGTTGACTGCCATATGCTCAAGTGGCATGAAAATAATATATTGATACATATATTTGACCTAATGGTTTAAGTTTTGATTATCAAACTGTATCTGTGTTTTGACTGTGGCCATTATGATAATTGCCTCAAAGGCCTATATTGTTCCAAGGGGCTTGAGTAAGTTTACAAGGCTTTTAAACTGGAATGAATGGATCAGGCAAAGCTCAATGTCAAACCATGGGTGAGAAAGTTTGATTTCGTGCAGTGACAAGAGACTGAAAGGTCACAAAGTTATTGAGATATATCTTTTTCTACACTCCACCATATTTTCCCTTGACATTTTTGCGCATGTCTTCCATATCCCTCTCTGTAGAGAGTGGTTTTAGGCTGCTACAACTACCAGTGTACATCTTACCAATATTCAAGCCAGAACAGCTGCTGCACAGTAATGATGTGGTCTACTCAGCTCTCCCCTGAGAAGCACTGACTCTATGCTAAACAATTCCACTTGGACACAGATGGAGACAGAAAAAGAAATCCTCTCTGCTCAGCCAAGACAAGAAAAAGAGCAGGGAGAGAAGTGGCAGCTAACAATGAGGAGGGAAAAGGTGATACAGAAACAGACAGAAAGGAAGAAAGAAAGCAAGAAAGAGAGATGGATTACTGAAATTATTCATAGGCATTTATTTGTATGCACTAGGCTTTAACCCCAAAGAAAGCTATTGTCTTTTTAAAGTATTGACTCCAAAAATTCATATTTACTCACAATATTTATTCAAAAAAGGTTTTTCAGAGGTTAGTCTTTGTCTGTGCTCCAGGTGCATGTGTCCTGGGTGAAGTTTGAGTCTCTGATCATTAATTAATTCTCTCATTTCCTCTATCTTGCCTATAAATCAACAGACTGACATAGACCATCACATTTCCTCATCTACACATGCCAATTATTCTCCTTAAACTATCATAATCGGGTATATATGTGCATGTGCAGAGTTGTGGTGCGTGTGTGTTTATGTGTGTGTGTGTGTGTGTGTGTGTGTGTGTGTGTGTGTGTGTTTGTGTGTGTGTGTCTGTATGTCCCTGCAGGGTCGTGTATTTCTCCTGCTTCTCTATCTATTATTTAAGGTATCATACAATATTTATCAGAGGTTTGTCTCCCCAGTGCCAACCACAGACTGCCAGTGTGTTCCCCTGTTACCTCTTGACAACTCCTCTAACTCATCATTTCAACAGGCTTTCTCATACCAGTGCTGGACAAGTTAGTTAGTTAGTTAATAAGCTAAAGAATGCATTTGGTTAAAATGTCATAAAGTATAATTCAAAGGTCCCATATAAAGTGAGAATTTCATGTCTTTTTTTTTTTTTTTTTATATCATAAAGCAGGTCATGGTGCTATACACAGTAAATACTGTGAAATTAAACACATTCAATCCATGGAGAAATGCACACAGCTCAAATTCAAAAACTGTTCCTTAAAACAAGCTGTCAGGACTTCCATAACTTTGTGTTGTCACAAGGAAACCCCGCTCTCACCTCTGTTTTTCTTTTTTTCGATCTCTATGAAGAACTCTTGTTCTTCAGCCTCTCAAACTATCATTTCAGTTTCAGTTTTTATGAGTTACACTTCGACTGAAAACCAGCTATTATAGTGGCTGTGTGTGGACAGTAAACCTGCTTACTCACAGGTAAGGGATGATATCCACCGCCTGGAGTTGGAGCTCAGAGAAAAGGATAAGCCAGTTGACAGGCTGGTCTCCATCCACCATAATTTCATCATATACACCATCATCACACCGCTGTCGGTAGGTGTCCCTTCCATACACTCAACTTAACGTCACTGGCAGTTGTTCGTCTGGAGTCCCAGTCAATCCCATTCCAAACTCCACATGGTCCTGCATTGGACCTTGACACTGAAACAATGCAGATGGTCACACCACCATTCCACCATATGATCCAGCGGTTTGCACTGAAACCAGGCTGAAGGCTCCGGTATATAGCTCCACATCAAATCCAGCCGGAGAGCATTTTAGTCTGAATGTTCGGCTCATTTCAGCGCTGACTGACCATCGCCATTACAGGTTAGTATTACCAAGAAACAGTAGTATGCTAGAATCCAACATTTCGAATATTTGACCTCTAGTAAAGCTACGGCGAGTGTTTTTGAGAGGGCACTAGCAGACATATGCACGTCCATGTGCGTCACACAACAGGCAGTCCAGTCAATAGTTCGACACAATTCTTCTTAACAAAAACTGAAAGGAAAACTTACAGTGTACAGTTGTATCATAATGCTATTTTTTGGATTTTTTTTTTTTTTTTTCTAGTTGTAAGAAAAAAAAAGGTTCGGGGACTGAATATGAGACAAAATGGCTGGAGATTTCTTGTCATGCAGTTGGTTCCTCAAAGGCAGCATCTTCAATCATCACCATATTTGCCAATTTTATTCCACTTTGATGTAATTTTATCAAATTGCCCTTCCCCTTCTTCTATGAATTATTCTTTTTGTAATTTTGCATTCATATAAATACTAAGGCAGAAGAAAGATGATCAACCAGTCAGGAACAAATACGCTACAGGTTTTGCTTGAGAAACTGAGAAGTAACAATACGGAGGAGAGAAGATACATAGGGCGCCAGAGTTCAAGATTTCTCACAAACTGACGCAAATGTGTGAATGAATACACACACGCTTGTAGAACACATAACTAAAGAACACACCACCTCAGAACAACAGCACCGTCTGAGGCGGTGCCAGTTCAAACAGTTAACATGTTACCTTCAAGCTTAATTGTTCAATTAAATTAATGAGTTGGCTCGAAAACCCAGAAAAAAAAGACATAAAACCATTACCATCCATCCCCTCAGAAATTGTAATTGTAGACCAATCTATGTCCCTCATTGTCTCTTCTTGGAAGCAAATCACTGTCTGGAAAACTACAGTGGGTCACTTGGAACAGGTTTAGTTGAATAGTACCTCGGGGAACAAAATCATGGAAATCTCTCAAATCCTTTAATTGGGACATCATAACTTTCTCCCGACGCACAACAGGGAATACAGGCTGGTTATTATAATGAAAGCAATGAATGGAACGGTTTCTCCATGTTGTCATATTTGTGTGTTCTTCAGCATGCTACTATTACTGTTGTATGCACTGAACAGTAAACTACAAATACAATAGATACCCTCACATCTAAACTAATTAGTAAACACTTAGTGGAGAATCAGAGAGATAAGCCTTGGAGATGTGTCATGGAAATAATTAAACTTTAATTTAAGCTTTTATAGTACACCCAAGTGAGCCTTCATTATTTTTCAAGATTGAAATGGATATAGCTATAACCACATCATTTTTGCATGTCTTTGTAACATCATTCTAACAACTGTCATCATAGTCTTGCTTTAAACCATGACAGAAATGTGAGTTAGGGCATGTTCAATGAAGTTGCCTTAAGTTTTGTTTAGAGATTTTCTTTGTTTGATCAAAAATGAATTAAGCATGAAAAAGTATGTGGAATTAGGACACACCTGTCCAATAGACAATATCAATGCAGCCTAACATGTGGGTGATTTTTCTGTAGTCTGTGCAGATTACAGATACATATTGAAAATCAGTGAAACTGTGAAGGAACAGCATTATAATTCAATGTAAAAATCTGTTACTTATTTTTGCCACCACTTTATATTACCTTTATCCTCAGCTCTTACTTTGATGTTACACAGTAGAACCAAATAAAGTATGCAAACGAGCAGATTGCAAAAAAAAAATGTCTTAACCAACTCTTTTGCAGACAGACCCTCATAAAGTCTCTGTGCTGCAGCAGGAACAAAATATTTCCAAACAAATCCACTTGGGGGTGATGGAAAGTGCAGCAGCGGTTCAGCGAGCATATAGTGAAGAGTGGGATTTCTACCATGGGTACATCTGTATGCTCAACTCTCTGAAGTGGTGTGATACACAAGAGCCACTTCTGGGAGGGCTAAACAACATTTTTATTCTACCACATTCTTTATAGGCTTAACTCTTCTTTTCAACGTTGTTGTCTTTGAAGTTGAGTGTTTGCAGTGCTTTCTTTGTAACGGCTGCCATTACACTGTAGAAGCATGTAATCTGGACCTGAGAGATAAATACCATGTAAAATGAAAGGAGTTTAAGTAAAGAAAAGTGAGAAAAATATAAGGTAGTCCTTCCAAGCTTGATCCCTCTGACACATGCACACAGAGTTTAATCCTGCATGTGTGTGTTTGTGTTTGTGTGTGTGTGTACGTGTGTATGTATGTGCTCATGCCCACATGCCCCCTAGAATTTCTGGACAAACACAAACAAACAAATACATATATACTATATATATATATATATATAAGGCCCAGGGTAGTTTTCTCATTAGCCACTCACTCTGTCAGTGTGTTGGTCATGCCATGTTCAAAGCACCTACAACTTGAAACACACTGGTCATAGTACACTCTAACACATGTTTGTCTTTCTGAGTGCAGTGCCTGCATGTGTGAGCAAGCGGGACACATTTAAAAAGGAAAAACTGACAAAAACTCAGATTTAAAAATGTGATTCCTGTCTTACGCCTATGTGATATAAATGTTTTAGAATTGTAATTCCAGTTTAGTCTGATGTGCCAGATGGTTTGTTACACAGAACCATCTGGGTAGGCTTCATTGGTTTCTTAGAAAAAAAATCCCTAGCAGGTGATTGGATGAACCATCTGCCCATCGTATGACATCAGCACGTAGACAATTTTTGCCATCTTTGTAAGGGAAATTAAAAAAAAATGAAAGACACTTACGAACACCATAACAGTTGCTTCTCCTTAGCCACCAGCGTGGTTCAGCCAAGGGCAAATAGCTTCGAGTCTGGCAAGATAGATTTTCGCTTGCGAGAAATCCAGCTGCCTCACAAGGTGAATCCCAGTTACAATCCTCTTTCACAATCCAATTTTTATGACTTCCCAAAGGAAAGGAAATAATAGTCCTTATATCAGCATGAAAATTAAGTTATTATTAGAGTAATCCAGGTACTACTGCTCATTCCTAACAATGGTTCAATGCAAGTTCATACTTGTAATACATAAACTTTGCTTCCTCCTTGTTTTTTTTTTTTTGTTTTTTTTTTGCAATTCAGTTGTAATTTGTATTTTACAGAAACCTAAACAGAAACCTTAACAGCTTGACCTGAATATGTATGTCATCAGCCCAACACTTTGTTTGGCTGATTATATATAACCAAACATGCACACATGCATAAAAATGTGCATTCTTCCTCCATAATTATATGCAACATATTTGTCTATTAGCATTACCCATATGGTCTAAGGAAGCACTATTTACAGTCCATATGGCCACACACACACACACACACACACACACACACACACACACACACACACACACACACACACACACGCACCATACAATAAGGATACTAATGATTTTCTATTCATCATTATGTAAAACATCCCAGTGACGTAACATCTGGCCCTACACTTAATAACAAATCTATTGGCAGTGATCAACGTGTGCTAAAACAGGTATGTGTGACATCATAATAACAACTTGATGTTCATGAGGAATATATTCTTTGCGTGGTGTGGTTACCTGTCAGAATTCTCAAATCTCTGGAGAGTTTAACAGTGACAACTGGCCTTATTTTTATAACGAATTCATTTGTACATCGAGAATGGTCAATATATGTCATGAAAAACATTTGAAATGCAAATTAGACAGCAGGGAGTTATTACTGTCATCTGGCTCCACTGTCCTCCATGTATATCAAAAGGGATTTTGGCTAGCATTTCAGTGTCGGTTTACCTGCTGAAAGATTGATAAATGAGGCCGAGTGATGTTTAAACTATACATCTCGACTGCCACTTTGGATGAGGCATCTGTCATTTTGGAGAACACACTAAACAGGTATGACAAAGGTTAACAATCTCTTTATATTTGCCAATGATGGGGCTTGTATGAGTATGCACATCAGTCAGTTTCAATATTCATGCCTATGCAAGATAATATGTGTATGTGTCCAGATGGTCCTATCAAGCTCCTGTCTTGAAGCAGCAGCCCAGCGGCCTCATCCAAACTAATCCTTGCAGAACCAAAAACCCTCTCTATTTTTAACGGCAGACATGGCAGCATGGGAGAATAATTGGGAACAGTTGTAATCCTTAAATGAATAAATCTGGCAGATGTGTTATTCAAAGGAAAATACAAGTGTTTCTGGAACATAGCATCTCTGACTGACTCACTGGTTATTTAAAGAATCAACTAGGGACAGACTACTTACAAGAAGCACAGTGGAAAGGTTGCAAGTTTGCTTGAAGTGGTTATCTAAGCGCAGCCAGCAGGTAAGTGAAAGAGAGAATTAACAAAAAAAAAAAATTAGCCTTTGAAATATGCCTTTGAAATAAATACTGGTAATATTACATAACAACAAAGACACATTTGTTACTCAATATGAAAGTTAAATCTTACATTGACAATACCCAAACGCACACAGAAAGTAAGATAAGTGTCCTTGATGTACATGTAATGTATACCTACAATTAATGAACACACACCACTACAGCAGTGTATCTGAACTATTGCACTTCCCTGTTGCTGGGAGAAAAAAAAAACCAAACAAACAAAGTAAGATAGGTCGAGAGATAATGCAAAACAAACATTTGTAGGTTCAATGGTACAATCTGCCCCATCAATCAGAACAAAATAGATTTATGAAAACTCTTTGTTGCTTTGTCATTAAGTAGCCTGTCTTTAGTTTTTTATGTAACCCATGTATAGTTATGGTTATTACTTTAGGAATTAGTAACTCTTGAGCATAAAACATTTAACTATAATGTAGTTGTCCTTAGGATCCTACTGTCCTCTCCTTTATACATGCAATGGATGAAAGTAAAGCGAAATAAACAATTCATCTAGAACGTCGACAGTATTTTACAAGGATTTTACAAAGAAAAAATGTTACACTTCATGAGCACTGACAGTGATTACCTATTTCACAATACTTGTTTGTGATCCATGTGAAGTGAGTATTCATTATAAATCTTGCTAGAATTAAATATTATTGCTATAAATACATCATGTCTTATTTTGTGGAGTTGGTTGATTGCTCCTCTTAAATACTAACACAAAAATATTAGACAAGTGCAACTCACTTCAGTACATTCTCTGGTGAGAGGAAACATCAGGATGAAGTGAGAAAAACTCCACCACTGTAACCTGTGATGAGTCGTTGACAGGCACAGAGACAGTTGCACCTACACAAGACCATGTAGTACATGCCCATGAATATCATCCAACTGTGGAACAGCAACATTCACTCTGCTGTGGTCATGCACAAGTGAACACACAAAAGGAAGTATTTGTATTAAAACTAGGCCTGCGCAAACACAGTCACACACACACACACACACACACACACACACACACACACACACACAAATGCAAGCTCTTACATACTTACGTTTTGTACATATGTGAACATAGAAAGATCTGTTTACAAGTCATGCACCACAAATGCTACACAGATGAAGCGATGCGCATGCAACTTGCCAGATGGCATCACTGTTTTTCCAACATGGCAGTCTTATTCCCGAGGAGTCAGCCAAATCTACCACAGCTTCGACCACACAGAACTCACTGCTTCAAAACACACACACACACACACACACACACACACAAATGTGCACATATACTCAAGCACTAACGATGCACACTAACACACTTTTTAAATAAAAATATGAATATATTTTTATTAAGACATTATTTTTTCTATCCAACTGGTGCTTGGGGAAAGACAGTCAGTTCCTGCTTCCTGGAAAAGAGTCAGATGATATCTCTTTTGCTGTGTGACATGTTGAATAATGTTTCGTTTCTGGCTGTAGGGACTGCTACAATTTGAAACAGGAGAGGGAACAGTACACTAAGCGATGTACATAGTCAAACACACATGCATGCATGGGCAGACGCACACACACATTTCAGCACACACTTATGCTGTTGGACTACATTCCCTCGCACCCTCCTGTGCCCTCTTCATAGTTTTTAAATAGCCTTGCAGTAGCTAGTAGATGTCGCTACACATAAAATGACAGTAACACCTCCAAAGGCAAGAGCAAACTTTTCCATGCTGAGAGGGCTGTTTTAGTTTCTCTGATCTCAATACACACATACACACAAACAGAGAGGAAAAAAGACACGGTCCAGTTGGGTGCCTAGGTCATCAATAGGGCATGAGTCCCTCTGAGGGATTACAATAATGTATCTGCTATAAAGTTTGACCTTGGGTTTTTGCCGTCGCTGTCTCTGAAACCACACAGCCACAGTGACAGTGGTCATATGCTGTTGTGTGTTCTATTCTGTTGTGCGTTCTGCAGACACCTACTGTTGTGGAAACTACCAGAGAGGCGGTTTTGAGTACTCTGGCAGGTGTTTATATGTCTCTCTGTCTGTGGACAGATTTTGTCACTGTGATAGTGTCACAACTATGCAAGATACAGTGTAGTTGAGATGTACAGAGTTGAGATCAAAATGAAGCTAGCATTTGAAGATGGATGTGGTCCGACCCATGAGTACTGACTACTCACGTAATAATGTGGTAGAAATTCAACATGTCGTTGGGTGTTGCGACTGGTGTGCTCACACAAGATGGAAATCAAGCTCTGTTTTCCCAAGGTGGATGCCTTGTCTATTATTCAGTGAAACATGCCTAAGCATTATCAGGCTTATACCTGCCCACATAAAGACAAAAACACAATAAACTAGAATGGCACTAAGTAGAGCACATACATTATCCAAGGCGAAACAATCCTTCACGTCTTTTATTCTCCAGTAGAGAGTTTTGTATTTATTGTCTTTAATCCTTACACAAGACAGCTGTATGGTAACTGCTGTATGAAACGATGACGTCAGCATTATACAATTCATACTTCTCTACAGTTGTATGAACTGTCTCATTGCTATGTCAGGAACTCTATGTGTAATTTTATTAGTTCCATGTAGAATGAAATACTGAGGTAAACATTCCTAAACATTCCTAAAATTTAGAAAAATGCCTTATTTCACAATGTTTGGGAAGGTTAGAAGAAAACAACCAAATGGATAGGAGCGTACCTGCAGCAAGCTTAGCGGACCGTTGGTAGCAATAATCAACAAACAATTAAGATGTCCCAACACACAATTTCAAGAGACATCTGCCAGTCAATCACAAACTTTTTCTTTTGTGCCTTCACTGGCAATAGTCTAATCTAATATGCAAATATCTGTCGAACTATGGCAACTGTCCAATCCACTTAGGTGTGTTGCACTCTAGATCACAGTTCAGGGCTAAACCTCTTTAGCCCTGTCAACCATAAAATTCATAATGAGGAAATTCAGTTGCTCAAGGCTGCAAACTTACTTTAACTCTTGACATACACAGAATGAAGACTAAAGCCCATTATTGGGTTTCTGGCCGATAGTTTATTAATATTGCTCTAAATGATGAAGATAATAACTGCTGTAAAAGTGCTGAAAAAGATCCAACCACAGAGTTCCTGCTGTTCATCCATCCATCAAACTAAGTGAGGGTGTATATACTGTATGTGTGTGGGCGGGCGGAGGACGATTTCACCAAAGAGTTCCTGCTGTCCCTTCATCCGTCAAACTAAGCAGCATTAGAGGAAGCTGTGTGTCCCATCAATTATTCCCCTCAGCACATCCATTATTAATGACTGCTACTTAAAATAAGACACTGAAGGACTGACAAGGCACTGAACTAAGTGAAGGCTCTGGGTTTGAATGTTTGCTCGTGTATGAGTTATATAGTTGGTTATATATGGGTGCATATGTCCATGTGTGCATGCCTGTATCTGTTTCTCACAGTATGTAAATGAAGGACAGCTAAGTAAAGTTTGACAGAGGGACCTATTGAAAGAGGGAAACTTCCTGATTGGGTAATTTTATGGCCTTGGGACAGGAAATGTGAAAGAATTCTGACATTCAGAGGAGTGTGCAGGGTTTTCTCTATCATTGTAAGACTTAGACGCATTGTCTAAGCCAAATAAACAGAAAAAAACTATGCTGACAATATATATATATATATATGTATTTTTTTTTTTTTTTCTGGAAGTTAGGTTTGTGAGTGTCATCTTTAGAGCCCAACCGATATATCAGTCAGCCAATTTTATCGGCCAATATTGGCCTATAGCATATATAATCAGTGTTGGCACATATATTGTCCGATATGTGCTGATAGCAATACTTTTATTAAGAAGCCATAATGCAATGGAAATGCTTGAGGTCAAGTCAAGTTATAGTGACAGCATTTTATATATATTTGATCCTTTGTTTTCATTCAAGTTAAATATAAGTTTATATATATATATATATATATATATATATATATACATATTTGTTCTTATGTTTTTTTATTTATACTTATTTATTTTTATAAATTATTTTTCTTAATTCCCAGTGAAGTTTACCGTTTCAGTGCACTGATGTCATTTTGGACAAGTTTATTGTAAAGCTGTAAAATATCTTTATCATTACATATCTTTTTCACAAGTGTTATATTTGAGCATGAGACAATTACATGTTCATTACATCAGATGTTCTTTTTGAATGAAGAGAGTATGTGTAACAAGTGTTACATTGCGGGCGTTTGTAGCCATAATACTGCAAGGCTAGCAAGCATTTTCAAGTCTGTTTATAGTTAGTCTTTAAGGGTTAATTAACCCTAAAAGCGTGGGGGAGGTTACGACTAAAAAAGAGTTGATAGTGTCTCCTGGTGTCTTTACTGCAGAAATAAACTGGGGAAAAATATATCAAACAGCCAAAAATTACAGCTGTCACAGATGATGAGCTCAAACAATGTCAGAACAGTCAGAAAATGATTCTGAGAGAGGAATGACAGTGAGAGAGGAATCGACTTGCTATAGTAACTTAGTCGGCTGGCTAGTGACTACAGCCACTGAGAAAGTGACCTGCTCACAGATGTCCGACAAAACAGAAATTTTGGTAAGGTATTATCAAATGTCAAATGGCCCCCCTTTTTAAGTAAAAACCCTGCAGTAATAAAGCATACCGTTCCTGCGTCATGCTAATTCTGCAGTTGTTTCGTCGTAGTGCAGATGAGCTTAAACATCTTTCGACAGGAACAGACAACAGTTTACACAGCAAATAAAGCTCTAAATCAGTGCTGCTAAATGAACCATCTGTGAATCAAGGCTTAACTCTAAACTTTCAGAATTTTTGTATCTCATTTGCATGTGACACTAGAACACTGGAGCTTTTAATTTTTAATTTACCTCACTGCTCATTTCCCCATAATATTCTTCTACAATCAAACTAACTGGAATCTGTTGAGAATTATTTTAAAAAAACATTTGCATGAACCGATTTCCCCTACCATAATGTACTGCCCACCTGTCACTCCAGCATCATTTAATTAAGTCTCCTCCTGTATGATTTGATTGTTGTAAATCTGCTATCTGCAGTCTTCCTTAAGTGTCAGGACTTGGCCTGCAGTCACTGCAGTTGAGCCTCTAATAGCACCAACATATGACATGCTCAGTGAATCATACTTATGGACAATTGTAGCTGTCCTTCATCTGCTATGTTTGATTTTCCAGGAGTCCATTTGTCAAGATGCAGTACACCTACACTGTTTCTGTACTCCTCACTTAATGTTGCAGAGTCCTCTCTCTCCCTCTTTCCTTCTTCTGCTCTCTTTTCTTCATCTCCAACCATGCCAACATCCCACGCACCTCTGTCTCCCTCCCCTTCTGGTTATGTCTCTGAGCTTGCCTACAGTCACCTTCCTCTACCTGTCAACAGCCAGAAATTGAGCTGATCATTATTTGTGTTTACATACTTTAAAAAGCAAATCCACAGTGAAAAGCTGTCTGTTTCTCCATTTTGTAGTCCTCTAATGTTGTTTCTGTACTTAATGACAGGTGAGTAAGCACTTACTGTATGGTAACTACTTTTTGCTCACAGTTTCAACGATTATGTTTAAATGGCTGCAACTAATTTAGTACCACACAGAATCAACAAAAATCCTTAATTTACATGCAGCTAGACTTCTGAGCACAATAATTATAGTCATAGGAACACGCTTTTATAAAAATTATAATATAATTATCTTTACTTAATTTAACACTTTTAACACTTATTGCTCCTAAATTTCTTGGGTCAATAACAAATTACCTTATAAGCTATATAGCTAAGTTAGTTCAATTAAATAAGAATAATTGTGCATCAAAAATGAAATAAGAGGATAAATCTTTGTGATTCATTCTAAATCTGAATCGCTCTGTTTACTGCAAGTTCATACGTTCCCCAGACATGGCTAGTTGTGGTTTCTGGCTACTGTTTTAAAACTGTGTGCAATACAAAACAGGAGGGAAAACACTCCCCCTGCTCTCCTTTCTTTTCTCTCTCCCTCCCTTCCTTCCTGTGTCTGGTCCTGTCTCATCTCAAAGCATGCCAGTGGCCATGTCTCTCCCTGTGTGGCCAGCTGTGTCACAGGTGATCCATCACCACAGGTGGAGGCTTATTATTGGCCGAACCCTGTGGGCCCGCCGATCCTGACAAATCAGCTGTAAATGCCAGCCCTCAGCTGAATGCTCTGATTGGTTCTGACAGGCACAGCAGGCCTTATGCCAGCTTCATGCCCCCTAGACCCCAAAAAACCAGGTGTAGGCAGGTATGTGTGTGTGCGCGCCTTTCTCTTCTACATTATTCAGCACCTGCTGTTGGGGGTTTATGTCTCTGGTTTCCTTTCCCTTGTTCTCTTGGCTCAACAGTACACAGTGTAGTGGTCAGCTGAGTGAGTGTGTGTGCATGCTTGTGAGTGTTTATGTGCCCATGTGTGACATCACGCTGTAGCCGTTGAGCGTACATGCACATTCAGCGCTTTTCTTCTAAAAAAAGTCAACCCAAAACAGACTTCCTTATGTGACCCTGGTTTTCTCCACAAAACTTTTCTGCTTACCAAAAGCTTTAGGAGTTATTTCTTGCACATCCCCTGGCCAGAGTTTGTCAAAATTAATGTAGTCATTACCATGCACACACTGTCAAATGTGCCTGGCTCTCAACTATTTTCATTCTGGTCCAAAGATACTATGAAATATTAGATTGTGCATGGTCTGTTATTTCTGAAATTACTCCACTAAGCACTTATGGGTAGTGAGGGTTCTCTATAGAAGCGATGTGGACATTTTAAAATTCATTTTCTCCCACCACAGGAGGACCTGTATGGGGCTCATTTACCAAGTGCTTATGATCCACAGCATCAAGCCATTTACACAAAAAAGGTACAAGTCAGGCTGTGATTCACAAAAACCTGAATGACTCCATTATTTTGTTTTACTTAATGCCATAGGTATAAGGTGTCAAATAGAAGGGTGGGATTTAAATTGGTTATTTGTAACAATAATATGAGTCCCATACATTCATACACAATGGCTGGACTATAGACTATCATTCTGGTTGTTTCTTTTTCAAGGAATACTATAAATGTTGGTAAAAGGCGCGATGATGAGACTATCACATTTAGCATGAATAACACCTTTAGCATGATTCACACACAATTACTTTGCTTTTTGAGGGACTTGGGTTGATGTGCCGTGTTTCGACTGAGGGCTGCTGAACCATATAGTCTTGCTGTGAAGGTTTAAGTTTGTACCTTATTTAATAAGGTAAGGATCTAGTTGTTCAAAATAAGAGACAACAAAATCACAGTTACAACTGTGGTGGAAATTCTTGTGAGCTGACGAAAAACCAGGAGTTCAGATTCCGATGTCTCAGGTAAAAATATTAACTGAAGCTTGATATGCACCAAGGAGAAAAAGATAAGCAGTGCAATGCTCAGTGGATCAGAGTAATGCCACATCAAATTTCTGAGGATATCTTGTCCCATAGGGCGTATATGATCCAGGTATCACATAGTTACCACACATTTCTGTACCATACCCAAATAAGGCTAAGCTATAGTCTTAACATGTGTGTTCAGACTCTATTGGTCTCTTAAATTTAAACACTGTCACATATTTTTAGCTAACATCTGCTACATCGCCCAGTGAATTCCTAATTTTGCTTTGACCTTCTTTCAGACAGCGACCTGTATTGTACTGCAGACATCAATGTTACCCTTGAGGTGGAAATCTTTTTATCTTGTAAGTGTCCTGTAAGTCTGTGGAGCCTATCTTACTATCTTACCTATCCTGGCGTTATTTTAAAGGCACATTATCACAATAGCAGCATAATGTGCGCCTGTGCGTCCTGAAAATGTGCTTCATATATTTGGATAAGTCAAGTGGAACATTACAATACAGCGTCAGAAGGTCGGATGATTCTTTGTGGCATATTGTGTGTTGTATAACATTGCCATGCGTCATGGATGTCTCTTGGACGCAAGTGAGGCTTTGCAGAGAAGCAGTCTTACCCAAATCTGCCACAGTGTTTCCCATTAAGAACATAAACTAAATTTGTGCACCACAGATTCAAGATGAACCAAAAATGTATTTCCATTTTTCATATTAGAATATATAAGATTTCTAATGTCGTGATTTGTGCCTTTGCTTCTTTATAGAGATTTGTGCAGCTCATTGATTTGCTCAGCCCTTCCTTGTGCACAGAGCTGTTGCGTTCATTTGCCGGGACACTGGCCAGTTACAATATGTAATCAATGAGCCACAACTACAATCTAATTCTGTGTCAAACACTGTGCCATTATAATAGCGATCCGCCAAGGTGCAATACTCCTGGCTTTTAAATGGAATGGGAGATGGATTGGTTTATTGTATGTTACACCTAAAACACTCCCATGATTAATTAAGAGACTAAGTACAACCCTTTTGAACCATGCGTCTGGCGCAGAGACCATTTTTTCCACCGTTAAATTAGCAAAAGTGGATATGGACACACCCTAAATGTGTTCACACCATGCACTTTAGACAGTTAAATAGAGCCCTGTGTCTTTCCATCTGTCTCCCATGTATTTCCACATTTTCCATACATTTTCATCACATTATACTCAAAGTGCTCAGATGTCAGTATTATGTATGGATAACAGAGGATCAAAGGCATTCCAAATTCATTTTAAAAGGCTTTCTTCCACTTGCTTATCATTATATGAAGTTAAAACCAGCCGTGTTTAGTGCTTTCCCTTCATGATAGACTCAGAAAAAAAGGCTTTAAAGCTGATTTTTTTGAGAGTCTGTGATTCATCCATTTCTGCTGGCTAAAAATAAGCCTCTCTGATGCCAAGTAAGCACCCACATAATCCAACCCTCGACATTACAAGTTATAGACCA
This sequence comes from Seriola dumerili, assembly GCF_002260705.1. Lineage (NCBI taxonomy): Eukaryota > Metazoa > Chordata > Actinopteri > Carangiformes > Carangidae > Seriola > Seriola dumerili. Next base: position 2,541,867 of record NW_019174545.1, on the reverse strand, counting down.
TTCACCCAGGTGCCGGGGCCAAGGAAGACTGCAGTCATCAGAAACAGCCTGTGCAAACTGAAATACTTAACTGTTTTACATGACACCATGTTACATCAAGGCTTGAACAATGCGGAGTGAGATAAGGAGATGCAATGCGAGAGAGAGAGAGTGGACGAGATGCCAGCGCCCCCTACGGAGAGCAGGAGGAGAAGGAGAGAAGATGTGAGAGAGACGAGAGAGATGAGAAGCGATAGATACAAGTGTTGAGAGGAGAGAGAGAGAGAGAGAGAGGGGTAGAAAAGGTACTGAAGTCCTCAAACCTAAATTAAATAATAGGTCCTTCATCGTTGCTTTCCAATAGAATTTATATGGCCATCACAAAAAATATTTATATAAGAGTTTTCTGATCTGTCACCTCATGGTGTAAGTTCATGAAACTAAAACAATTGAGATTAGGAAGAGATTGTTGTCATGGACAAAAGAACCCGAAGTCGACTGTTGGGAGGAGTTGAATGCGAACTGTGAGTACATCGTGCGACTTCCGCTCTTTGCTTCTGAGAAAGTCATTATTAGGATGAACACAAGAGGCTACCTGTCAAGAAATGTACACAGTGTAATATACCAGTGTACTCTAAGTGAAAACATAGAAAAATATTATAAAACAGGAATGATGGAATTTTAAATCTTGAATTAAATTTTTGACTCACTCAGCAGTGAAATACAATTGTGATATTATTTCTACAATGGAAATGAAATATTGTTTGGAAAGTTCCTGTTTAACTTGCATGCCAGGGGGAGCATGGAATGAGAGGGTTAAAAAAAAAAAAAAAAAACGTGTCAGAAAATTGATTCTGCAGACCCTTTGCATATCACATCTCTACTTGTTCTTTGTTATCCGAAGACTAAACATTATGTGATTCATGTTCCTATAAACCAGTTTATTAATCCATGAAAAAAGCCTGTTTTCAATGAATTTTACATGAATTTTCAGTTTTGGCTTTTTTACTTTTGTAACATTAAAGGTTATTCACTGGACTGGAATTGCTTAAATTTCAATAAAAAGAGGAAAAATTGGAGTGTTCTAAAACTTTTGACCGGTAGTGTAAGTAGTTTTAACAACTGTTTGAACAAATGACCGATGCTTTTGTTTTTCTTCTGTGAACAAACGGTCTCAGAGGCAACCAGCATGTTAAAGATGCCCTGGAGAGTCAGGACAGTACGGGTCTGACTTTTTCCTACCAAGTGCTCATGAGATAAAAGTCTAACTTGGGAATGTTGCACAAGCACAATCACACATCCCTCTCATACCATGTTTGCCTCTGTGTGAGTCAGACTTCAACCCACTCTGACAGCAGGGAGTCCCACTCATCTGCGATGTTGCACAGACTTCTAACAGTGATTGGCCACTTCCAGCAATACTTTCACCATTTTTTTTTTTTTTTTTACCACTTATTTTGAAAACAAAGACAAGTGAGATTCAAAACTAAGAATCAAGACAACCGTCCAAAGTGTAATAGTCAAAACAACAACTTCTAATTGAACACAATTCACAAGGTGTCAAATGAGGGAAGTAGTAGAGCTTGCCTAACGCTGTTTAGATGTTAAAACACGTATTGTCTCCCTGCATTTGTTTAATTTTCCCATAGTCTGGATCATCTTCTGACCAGAGACTGTTCCCTGAAAGTAAAAACAGCAGCATTTTTTCAAGAATCTCAACGAACTGTGATTATTTTCAGCTTCAAACACAGATGAAGTGAGATGTTCAAGTGGCACAAAGATGTTGGGAGAAGGTCGAGGTGGACAACTGAACATACAAGGGATATGATTTTGATCTCGCATCTCAAGTTACAGAAACACAATAGCGCACTAAATGAAACAAATTGTAAGGGATGTCCATCTTTAGAATTTCAATCTTCAAGTCCATTAACTTTGTGATATAAAACAGATTTAAGCCAGAGACCATTAATTTCACTCCCAAACTGCTCTTATGAATATTCTACAGATATATAGCTTGGCTACAGATTTCAAACCTGCTTTGACTTGACACAAAGCATTCTTGTTTGTGTAATTTATGCTCATGAGTCCTAAATTTCATTTGGCTTAATGTATATAACTGCAGATAGGAATTGAGGGACATGCAAGTACTAAGAGAGAAGGAAAAATGACTTATTAGAGGTCTAGCAATCAAGAACAGTCAGGGTGAACAGCGTAACAGATTGAGAGTTATTAATTGCTGAATGGATTCAGCAGATGTCACTGATTGGCTCAGCAGGTGTCTAATGTCGTCAGACCTTGATTAGAGTGGAGTCGTGAACATCAGAGAACACGTACAGGGGGCAAGAAAAAAAGTGAAGAAGAAATCTCTTGAAAATTAAATTTAAAAAATATAATGTGATTTGTTTAATCATTGATTAAAGTGTTATTACTCTTTCGATATGGTCAACAATACTAGTTTAAGACACCGGTGAGGCTCTTGGTCTGGACACCGATGGAACAAAAGCTACCACATTGGTGTTATTTACTGTGTAAAGAAAAGCAGGGAATCCCTCAGTCCCCAGTGAACTGACCGGGGCTTTGAGCCACATTGTCCCTTTATTCTCACTTCAAAGAACAGACACACATTCACCCATGACCCCAAAGAACAAAGAGAAAAACACAGACTGAGCAACACAGACTACAGATTAAAATATAAACGACCGATAAAGACAATGGGAGGGGCAGAGAGAGGAGAGCATGAAAAGGTAGAGGTGAGAGGGAGTCTCAGCAAAACTAAGTAAATGAGAGGGAGTTATTTAACAGTGACAGAGAGCAGAAGAGAACGAGGCCATACAGGAATCAAAATTGCTGTCTTGGCACAGCCAGTGATGTCAGAGAGAGTCACTGGAGAGATGAGACAGACAGCTGTGAGATAGATGATGTGTGTGTGTGTGTGTGTGTGTGTGTGTGTGTGTGTGTGTGTGTGTGTGTGTGTGTGTGTGTGTGTGTGTGTTGTTAGTAAGCAGAGCAGAAAAATAGCTCCTTCAACAAAAATACATTTTTTTTCCTACAAAACAGAATCTAAAACTGCATTTTGCATGGTTTAATAATTAAGTATAAAACTGTAATGGCAATTATGTGCAGCTATTGGTTTCAATCTATTTGAGTTTTCCTGAGATTGGTAACACGCTTGATGAAAATAAACTATCACAGCACTTGTCTAGATTTATGAAGATGTTTATGAAGATGTTGTGAAAGACTGTTGCTGTGTGGCAATGCAGTTACAAGCATCTACTTGTAAGATTAGTATTCATCAGCTATGATGTCAATGGTATATATACTGTAGAAGACACAACATAAGCAAGTGTGGATATCATGTAGAGTATAATGCACTAAAAATGATGTGTTCTGTAGCAGACTGGGCATTTCCATGTCAAAGGCACAAGGTGCAGGAGTTGAAATCATAATAATTCCTGCTTGTAAATGCACGCTGAAGAACAAAATTAAATGAGTGTGTGAGTGAAATATTTGTATCAGGTTCTAATTAGGGAAAAACATCCGTAGCTTTAATCTGCTTTTAGTGGAACATTCTCTTGTTAAACTCTTCCTAATGTTTTTAGGTTATTCATTTACAGAAGCCTAATCTGCTTTGTGCAGTCTGTCTAACATTGCCAGAAAATGGCTTTGTCAGTATATTGTAGCCAGTAGATTTAGGCTTTAAGTTCTTCATTTCAGAATAAATCAGGATTTTACAAAGCTTGACTCACAATTTGAAGGCCTAATGGTGATTTTGAAGAAGCCTCCATTCAGCGGGACCCTGTATCTACCATGACCACCAATAATCAAACTAGGCCTGTATTCTTCCTTGTATAATCTTAGCGTGATTAAACACACACAAGTTTGCTTGTGTCCATATTTGTGTATGTGCATGCATATTCATGTGTGGAGATCTGTGATAAAGCTAGTCACATTACATTATAATAACCTTTTCTCTGTTGTTTACATGGCGTATTATTCAGGTTCTCAGCATTTTGTCTTTCAAAAGTGTGTCTCAAATTTAGTTGACGGTTCCCAACCTAAAAGCCACTACCTGTCAGTGAAGATTAACTGAAGGCCTAATGAGATTATTTGTGAGTTAATTGACTAAAGGTCGCTGTCTGCGCTGGTCACATCAAGTTAAGACACTGTTAAAGTAACAGGTTCAAAAAGAACTTTCATTTTGCCATGATGTGGCAAAAAATGCAATATTTACTGAACCCCCCCCCGCGCCCCGGCGCCCCTGCCCACCCCAAAAAAAAAGTATAGAAAGCCAGTGCCAATTAGTATGCCTTGAACTGATCATGACAACAGAGTAATAATGTATGTTTAGGCTGCGTACACACTGTTAATATAAGAAGTTAGTCTCCGAGCTTTGAATATGACTTTATTATACTGTACAGTGCTTCACTCAGTTTGCTCATCAAAGATAATTATGGGAGATGATTATCTTAGGTAATCAGAGCATGTTTCACGTCAGGAAAAGAGATCCTCTGTGTGTGTGTGTGTGTGTGTGTGTGTGTGTGTGTGTGTGTGTGCATATATGTTGGGTGAGTATTGTCTTTTGAGACGTTTGCAAATCCCCTTCATGTGCACATCCCAGAATCCCACATCAGGAAGCAAAAACACACAGCAGAGGGATAATTCTTAGTAACATATGCAAACGCACACACACACACACCACACACACACACACACACACACACACACACACACACACACACACACACACACACACACACACACACACACACACTACGGTGTGGCTGGCCTTCAGCCACTTCCTTTCAAGCTAATCACAGGAAAAGAGAAAGTGCCAGAACTTCAGATGTAGCACAGCAGGTGGATGATCCGTTGGGATGAAAACATCTTTGTATGTATGTGTGTGTGTGTGTGTGTGTGTGTGTGTGTGTGTGTGTGTGTTTGTGGAAATTGGGTCCATGGGTCAAGACAGTTTTTTGAGGGTTAAGATTTGGTTTTGGGGCTCAGGTTAGGGATAAGGTAAAGGACTAGGGAAAGGACTGAGGCATGATATGTCCCATGAGGATAGTGAAAACAAAAAGTTGTGTGTGTGTGTGTTACTGTGTATGATATGATCATTGAACAGGTCATTAAGTAAAGAAAGGGAGGGTATTACATTTTTTTTTCCACCAACGGAGACAAAGAAATCAAAGCCCTGGAATTTAGCTTCAGCCAAAACCAAGAGCTGATTACAGGGGATACCCGGTTCCAGCACGTTGCTTACATGCTTTTTAACCTTAAGGCTAATTTAATTATGGAATACTTCAAAGAGTAGCTGCACCCAGACAAATAATCTTGCTTGTGCTGCCAACTAGTAGTGCTTACATGCTTTTTCCACACCCTCTGTAGGATTGTGCAGCTGAGTGCAGTCACAATTAAAACAGACAGCACCTGACTACACCTGGCTGTAATGAGTTGTGTTGTCAGAGGTTCAACATATATACCTTTCAAGTCATACAGGTCAGTGCAGAATCTTTTTTTTTTTTTTTTTGCATGAAGAACAAAACCCTCTTCCCCTAGATTCCCAGAGTACAGTTGTCTTGATCAGAGGCAAACAGTAAGTCTTGATGCTTTTTTTTCTCTTTTGAATTGGAAAATCAACATCATTATCCTCATCAAACTGTTCACAATTTCAGAGGGCACATGAGTCATGAGTTTAGTGACATTCACTGTCTCAGTGGTAAAATGCAACAGCCTCCTGACTGGAGGGAAGAATAAGTATAGCATTCACACTTCAGGATGCTAACACCCTGTAGTCCATGGCTCTGACATAATGAGTGTAGGTTGCGTGGACAGAATCCAGACCTTTACAAAACTATAACAACACACTACAGGAAAAGTTCAAACTTACAATAACAATACTGAAGTAAGTCCTTTTGTAAATATTATAGCCTAATGGAGTGGGCTCTTATCTTTGCTTTTGTTCATGGTTCACATGCATACGTCAAGGTGACACTAAAGTGTCTCTTAAGTTTTATTGTAAGTTAATAATAAAACACCTGCAGCTTACAAACAAGTCTTGTTTCTGTGTATCAGGATTTCTTAGGCAAAACAGCAGGTTTTTAAAGCTCTACTGAAATAAAACACAGCATGAACTGTTACATGAGCTGGTATATCCACAAGCCTCCGCAAGTGAGTGAGCTGCTAGAGGCTATTTTTTATTCTATATCAATGTTCCTGAGAAGCTGATAAATGCTTTCCAGATAAATATCACATCTCTCTGCTCAAATGGAAAAAGCGATTACCATTTACTGGGAAAACAAAATCGCTCCTTTGACTGTCTTCAAAATTAAGAATAAAAAGTTCAGACTTCCTGTCGTGTATACAGCGCAGCTTCGGTGAGAGCCAATCTGTCCAGCAATGCTATCAGCATATTTAAAAAGGTTGCCACATGGCATTAAATGCAGTTCTCAGCAGAAACAGTAATAGCCTAGTGAATACCTCGAACACGGACTGTGAAAAGTGAAAGAGAGTATGAGTGCTGTCTTGTCTGTCTGTGCAGTCTTCATGACAGGAAGCCACGATTGAAGGGGAAGTTGCGTTCATGCAGTGAGGTCAGGGAAATACCATGGTCATGTTACAAATCTGACAAGGTGCTGACAATGTGATGACACTGTACTAACTGGTGGAAGAGACTTTTGGACATTTGGCTCTTACCTTGTTGGAGATGAAACAGTAGGCAAAGGGATAGGGAAGAAAATTTGGGAGGAGGGGGGTGGGAAAAGAGAGGGGAGACAAAGAAAATATAGAATGTTATATTTTTCATATCCAGTATAACAATCATAAAATCAACACATCAATTTGGATGTGTATTCAATAAATAAAATAAGCCAAAAAATGGCTGCATTCAAAACAGCATCTACAATGCCACGACCACCCACCCACACACACCCACACACACACACACACACACACACAAAAATGATCAAGACTGTATGTAGCCCTTATTTGAAAAGTAAAGCTTGATGTACAAGTTTAATTTATAAAATCTACTTGAAACACCATAGGAACGCCAAAACAAAACCAATTATTAGATGCCTGATAGACGTAGCTCTGAAATGATTTGAAATACCATGCATCTACGCAATGGAGATGTTCTAACTTTATACTCTTGCTTAGTGTTAAGGAGCTGCTGGAAGATGTAACCGGTCAAACAAATGGCTTCTCAGTTTTCACTTTTTATCATCGTCTGCGCATAACGATACAATATCATGAACGACAGCAAGAATAGAAAAACAGAGATGAGAAAACAACACCACATTTAAACCAAACGCAAGAAGCAGCTCTGGAATTGAGTTGAAAGCCTCAGAGACTACATTCCGACCGAGAGTACATTCCTTCTTAATTTGAATGCAAATAGTGGCAGATGGGATCTTTAGCCTAAATGGCCTCAACATGTTGATGTTATTCTACTCATTATTGACCAGCCACTTATCACTGCATGGTCAAGACTTTCTCTAAGGTGTTGTGTGGATTGAGTTAGACTAAAGGTGTAATTAACACAAACATATCAGTCTGATGCTGTTGTGGCTAATCTCACATTTTTAGTGAAAATAATCAGTGAAAAAAAAATGATCCAACTGTTTCTCACGAAACAGCTGATGCACTTGGGTACTGGCACTGAAACGTCTTGCTTAAGGGCACTCATTATTTTTTTCCCAGCCTAGCTACAGAAGGTTGCTAGTGTCCTTTAATTTTCAGTGCTGCTTCTCTAACCTCTCTCAGGTTTCTTATTTACCAAATCTAGAGTTTCTAAGACACAAAGGTAAGTGCTCACAAAGAGAGTGCAAGATAACTAGGCTTATACAAAATTGCACTCCTCTGATTCACTGACTCATTCTTCTGTCCATACTGTCAGATAATTTTCAAAATATGCCCCTGCCTTTACTTAGTGTATTTCATATCATAAGTTTAAAAGGGAAAGTGGTGGACTGGGAACACGCTTCCCTCTCCGTGCAGCCACTTTCTCCCTGCCTCTCTCTGGTAAGTGCGCCTTCGGGGAAGAGATGATGCAAAGAGTAATTCAACTCCTTTCTTCTTCTTCTGTCCCAGTATACAAAGAACAGGGGATTGGGGACAAATAGGCAGTGTTACCATCAATAACAAAAGTACAAGAGACTTATATAATTCAAGGATTCAGCCACTTACTGTGGCATACAGCCATGGTTAACATATGTTTATCTAGGAGGACACATTCTTTGAAAGAGATATTGCTTTGATGCAAGATAGGAGAGAACATCAAACAATCAAGGATGCTCCTTGATGTGTGTGTGTGCATGTGCGTGTGCGTGTGTGTGTATCCAGGAGTGCTTGTGTATAAACCACCGCATCTTTTCAAGTAGTCAATCAGATTATCATGACTTGAACTCCCGTCTCATCATCGACTTTGGTTTTCGTATCCAGCATATATGTTGACGATGAAAGGACCGGATCAATGGTTCTCATGTGATTCATGTTGAGCACAGATCACAAGTCATGGCAAAAAGCTGCTTCCAAAGTGGAAGTGAAGGTAAACAAGAAGTTGCAGGGCATGATGTTGTGTACAAGTGTAAGCGCGTGCTTGTTTATATACTGAGGGTGTAGGTGTGCTATAAAGATGTATAACTGCAGCATCTAAAGTGTGCATGTTTAGTGTGATATAAATTAAGACTGCAGTATGTAATCAGCCATCAGGGGAAAGGTGATATTAACACCGCGCCTCAGTGTAATTCCAGCTGAAAATTCACAACAGGTATCCTGTAAAGGCTTCATTTTCTCATCACTACTAGAAAATTATTTTACATGGCATCTCTGTACTCAGGGGACACTTTATTAGGTACGATTGGAGCCTGTAATGCAATCTGATACAACAGATCAGCCATAAATTTGACCTTTAGAAAGATAAAACTTTTGATTGACACTGTCAGAGAGGTATCAAATTAACTATAATGTATGTTTATTACTGAGGTTATATTTAGTGAAGGTGTTGTACTGGATTGCATAATATTGAAATGTTTTTAATACACTTCACCCTTCATGTCAGTAAAGGGAGTGGGCTAAACATCAAAAACACGAACATAATGAAGTCAAGCTCAACTGCATTCCACTCCACAACCGCAATAATAAACGCAGAGTTAAATCAACAACAGCTTTTTAAAAGTAGTATTTGTGGCTGAACTGTTGTATTGGATCACATTGAATTTTATAGGTGTACCTAATAGAGTGGCCATTTGGTATACAGTATGTGAACATGAATGTATGCTTATGCACAGAGCTCTGTAATATGGGTTTAAAGATGTGGACTGGATGGCGCGCTGGTAGAAATGTTGTCATAATCGATGAAGACGCATCCTGCATCCTTTATTTACCTGCCCTGTGTTTTTGGTCTCTCCTGCATCTATTCAGCAAATCTATTTTTTCATGCCCATTGAAGTCATCAGTACATTTAAGCATTCAGGAAATATTCCAGTCCACTGGTTTCCTCATTTGTAAACTCACACCCATTTTTTCTCATAATTGTCAATCTCCAAAAGAAAGGTCCATGAAATTAATTTGTGGGTGATTGCGATAATTACAGGCCCCATCACATACAGGTAGCAATTTCAATGGAAACTGAATGACAATGAGGCAAGAGCTGGAAAGTGGAGTGCATTCACAAACACCTGAACAGTGAAAACATGCCAAGAAGAAACACACACAGTCAAAACTGCCATTTGTGGTTGATTATTTTTTTAAATGGTTGTATTGGAATGTATTATGATCATGTTAAGCATTGGGTCTACAGCATTTGTAATTTCATCCACTTTGTGTGAGTGGGTGAGTGCAAATGCATGTGTGTATCATCGATCAGGCAATTTACGAGCCAGTAAAATCCATTGTGACTTGTTTTCTGAAAGTAACACTTTCATACCTTGACTCAAAAATGAAAGATGGATCCCTCTTTGTGTTCTGGCATGGATATGCGGCTGAATTTATCTGATGCTCTTGTATGTGCACATGGTACCTTTTACATTATGGCTAAATGGAGAGACTTGGAAACGTACGTATAGGAAAGCAACTGGAAATGCCAACTGATTAGAGTGTGCCTGCTTACAGTATCTCTGCGTGTTATCCTTTTAATGTATTCTGTGTGTTTACTATGTGTCTGTGTGCGTGCGTTTTCTCTTGGGTGGTGTGTGGAGTGATACATGTCCACACTTGTGCGCTGTGTTTCTTTTTTTCTTTCTTTTTCTTCCTGTTTATGTGTCGCAGCTTTACATTTGCATCTGTTATGGCAGGCAGACAGGAACAGCGCATCACAAGTTGCAACAGAAATCAATTTATCTCTCCAGCAAATGCGTCGGGAAAGGCAATCCAAGCCAACGAAAAGTCATCAAGAGGGGGAGAAAAACAGGAAATAACATAGCAAACTTACTAAAAAGTTAAATCTAGCGTGTTGATCCCATCCCACCTTCTGCTCCCATTAGAATACTAAGATCACTTGAAAAGTCCGTGAAAAAGTCTGTCTGTGTGTGTGTTTGTGTTTTGGGGGTGGTCAAACCTCAAGTATGCTAAAAATTGAATGATTTTAACATTTTAATAATAATGATAAATTGTTGCGGCTTTTGAGGAAACAAGATTTCATGGTAAGTTCACTGCAAGTTGCCGGTCAAAGCCATATACTGGTGACTTGAAGAACTTCAGCACTGAAGCAGAGAGACAAATAAGACAAACAGAAGAAATGCAAGAAGATGAGGGAAAAGAAAGAGAGGGAGACAGTTGATAAGTTGCTGAACCTCTTCCCAGTCCACCAACAACAAAGGGTGACAATGAGTGAAAAAGAGAAAAAAATAAAAGGGATATTAACCCTGAGCAGAGTGATAAGAGAGGGATGTAAGCGGCTTCCTCTTATCAGTCCAGACAGAAACAAACCCAGTCCATCCCTGCTCACAGCCAAAAGACAGAAAAAGCCCAAAGACACACAAAGATATACAAATGCACACATACACATACACAACACTTTTAGCCTCCTAATCATAAAAAAACATCCACCAAATATCAGTGGTGGAGTAAAGGGGCATTTGTTTGAGCTAAATAAGCAAATAAACTTTTTTTTTCTCCCCAAAATGAGCTGTAGATATCTGACTGGGAGTTCCCTTCAAAAGAAGCATTGAAATGACTAAAATACATTCATGTCTTGTACTATTTTGAAGAGTCTGAAATACTGTTTGATGCTGGTTCGAGGGAGAGAGAGGGGAAGGGCAGACAATCATGTGTAATGTTAAATCGGAAGGATTCACTATTGATCATTTTGGTCTGGTGATGCTTCAGATGTGCAGTTAAGACGAACAGGATCAATGCTCTGTAGAGATGAAATGACCAAGGATGAAACCATTTATCTGATACATACACCATCTCTCTTTCCCTCATGTTAATCCTGTCAGCGAAGCCATGTTTTTTTTTTCACACCCAAGAACTGAAATAAATGAAACTGACTCACAATATTATAGGATGATTAAGACTGATGCAAAAACTATCTATTCACATTACAAAACAGGAGAATCCTTTGGTATGTCAACAGGTACAATCGTGTAAATTAATAACAGTATGAGGTATTTAATTTACTGAAGCCATTTGTTTCACTTAACCTGGTTTACATTGCAAGGGCTTTGGATGCCTTCCAGCAACAAACCAGTGCCAATACTGAACTCCACTCAGTTCGGTATCCGGTTTTCATTTTTCTGTGACCCACCTTTGAGGCCGCACTAAATTGTTTAACACAGTAAGGAAAATACTGAATGTCAAAGTCAATCAGAGTGGGTTTTGTTAGATTAACATCACAGGCCCCACTGCCTATCAAGAGTCAGAGGTCTAATTGCAGTAAAGGTTTTAAAACATGAATGCACCATTTAAAATAAATGGAGCAAAAAAAAGACAATCTGGTATTGAAAATAGCATTGCTATGGGCAATAAGTGAAATTGCTGCATAACACAGAGCATTTTATATCCCTGTGCAAATCTCAACTCTCTTGTCAGTAAATTCACAATGAGACAACGTGTATGGAAGACAGAATCCTTGATCCACTAATGAAAAAAGGGACAAGATTATAACTCTTGACTCCAATTGATTGACAAGTGTTTAAACACAAACTACGATGAGACAGCAACTAAAAACTTATCGTTAATGTTTCTGGTAGATGAGTTCACGTAGATGTTTGCAATTTTAGGAATAAGACAGGCCTAATTTCAAATGTGATAAAATGGCAAACACAAAAATGCTTATTTTTCATCTAACTAACACTAATCATCCGACTCTTCAACCTTTAGATGGTTGAAAAAATAACTGATTATGAATTTACTTTCTAAAACTGGCAGCTGTATGTCAGGTAAAGTGTTTCAGAAACAAGGCCTATTTTTTGTTTTGTGTCAGTGAGCATTTTTATCTCATCCGTTAAAAGCCCTTAGAATAAAGGCATTTTTACAAAGGCTCACACTGGTTGGTTGCCAATAATGGAACAACACAGCAGTTGTTGAAAGGGGGTTAACTTGAAATTTAGAATTTATAAAACCTTTATTGTCATTGTAAGATCTGCATACAATGAAATAGAAATAAAATAGGAGCATACGTGTGTGCATTGTAAAATGAAGATGTGTGTGGAATTTTTTACATGCAAGTGTGTGTGTGGCTGCATTTGGATGCACATGTGTGTGCATATTTTGACACGGTGCACTTGGCAGCTGACACTAGCTCTGATTCTGTGTGTTAATCTCTTTTGAGTGGGGTTTAATAGCACAGAAGGCTGAATGATAGACCCTTCCAACATTCAATGGTTGTTTGGCTGCAGAAGTATAGCTCTTGCCCAAATAAGCTTTTCACCAGCCAAATCATGCAATGACAACTTGCTTTATCATTGCATCCATTCTGAGCGGCGAGCCAACTGCATCATATAGGAAGAGGAGCTGGCATAGAGACTGAGACTTAAACATTCATTGTTGAGCAAAGTTGCTTTTGCTGAACATTTGTAAGGTTTTTAATAAGATAATGGGAAGTTTATGAAGACCACCTAAGAAATGAAGCAAGTCATAGATGAGAGTGTGTACAATGTAAAGGGCATTCTTGTCAAAACACAGATGTCATAGATGAGTGTAAGGTGACAATGACGTTCATGATTGAGCAGTGCTCAACAAGTTGTTGCTAAGAGATTCCATAGTAACATCTAAATCCACATATATAGTAGACAGAAAATACACACACACATGAGAAGAGCATTTTCCAAATGTTAGAGTACAAAAAAGGACTAAGCTTGTCTCTATTAAAGATATGTTGCTGGAACGTGAAATAAACAAGCTCCTGTCCAAATGTAACTATAGGTCATAACCCTACTATCTTCATTCATTCATTCAATAATAAGCCGCAACTTGAAATGTGAAAATACGACAAATGGGTTTGCAGGCCAGTGATTAATGCGGATTAAAGCATCAAAAGAGGGCAGGAGAAATTTGTGCCTCTGAATATATATTTTTCCCTCCTTGTGTTCTTAAAACGCCTTGCAAATGGGCTCTACCAAGGCAAAGGGAGCGAGTGTGAACGCGTCACCAGTGTCAGCCACTGTCCAGATGTGCTAAACATCCCAATCACTATGTGCAAGACAACGCTAAGTCAAATGAACCCATCAAGCCAACTGGCTTTGTGCCCATTAATCTCAACCCCCACTGTCAGCTGGTGTTAAGTGCTCATTAAATCAAAAGAAAAATGCTACAAGAGAATATGAAAATGCTCCCTTGTGATTTCTCCTATTTACAATTTAAAAAAGCATTGAGTGAATAGTGGTACATTGCTACTCTAGCAACTCAATTACTTGGTGTAACTGTGTGTGTGTGTGTGTGTGTGTGTGTGTGTGTGTATGTGTGTGTGTGTGCGTGCTCTGCGCATTCTGTGCATGCATGTTTTGAGCCTTAACAGACTGCTAAAGTGGAGGGGATAAGCAGTTAGGTCAGACTGGATTGTTTCTCAACAGGAACACATTTCCAGCCTTTGATACATGCTGTGCACCTGAGCAGCAGTGTTAAAACAGTGTTTAATTACTGTTCTTATGTGTTTTTAAATACGCAGCCCTGTGTCCTATGACTCCTACATTATGTCTCAATACAACTAATCTGAAATAGCAAATACATTTAGTAGGAAATGTAATTGCAACCTAGTTATGTTTTTTCCACAAATATCATGAGGATATGTTGTTAATTGACAAGTCACAAAAACATTGATACTGAACATATCAGTAGAATGTTCACAAACAACATATTTGTTTTTAGTCAAAATATCCCCATTTAACACCAGGGACCTTCTTCAAACTTAATCATCATAATCTCTTTTTAATGGCTTAAACACTATGAATGCTGGCCTTAGACTATGAGTTCATATGACTTACATAAACTTTTAAAGAGAAACAAACAAACAAAAAACAACCTGATGTGAACTGGAACCTTATTTGAATATAACGGACATGATCAGACACTGCTTACTCAAATATAAGTATTTTGTTTGTCAATCCAGGCCTATTTCGAAGTAGTAACTGAGAGCTTTAGGTTTTAGCCATTAACAAAAAGAAAAGAGCCTGGGCTCAGCTTAGTATCTTTGAGAAATCACCATTAAAGTAAGGCACAAAAAACAAACATTCACATACACAAAGATGCACATTCAAAGAGATGAACAGCACTACACACACACACACACACACACACACACACACACACACACACACAGAGTCACGTGTGTATTTGTGCACACTCTGTTCCATGGTGGGTTGACAGAACTGGGACAACCAATTGTGAAGTTAAAAGACCCCATAAGGCACAGTGTCTACCACCCCATGTTTAGTGCTGGTGGCTGAACCAGGCCATGCTCTAAGTAATGATGGCAGCATGTGGCTCACAAGGGGGTGCTTTTAGCTGCTAAAACGTCTGCAGTGCAGTGGTCCGTCCTCCCTTACAAACATTTAGAAGTACACACACACACACACACACACACACACACACACACACACACACACACACACAGATATAGATGCCTACTTTAAAGATTAGAAATCAGTGTAGCCTCAACCCCTTTCTAAAGTTGACACAAGTTCCTTATGTGAACTCAATGTATACAAAGACACACACATACAGCTGTAAAACATGCGACTGCACATTTTTTGCATAACCATATGGAAACATGAAAAAGTGTTAGAGCTTCAGAAAAAAAATTTAGAGAAAAAATGAAAGAGAGAGAGTGTGATAAAGAGGGAGGGAGATCTCTGTCACAGCTCAATTGTATTTTCCATTATGTACCTCATGTTCAATGCTTCTGTGCCATTAATGCTGTTAAAAATATTCAGTTTGCTTCCCCTCTATAGCTCAAAGTAGCAATTAACTGCACTTAAGAAGAGATTACAAAAAATCAAGTACTCCTACATAAAGGGGTAGGTGGGCCTGAGGCACATTAAGTTCCTGCCACAGTCTGAAAATTTAAATTAAGGTGATGTAGCCTTACAGTGTGAACAAGATGAAAAGCTTTGTGTCTGAAGATTGAAATGATCACTTGTGTCATCACAAACAGGATATGTGCATTGATATGAAATATATGGTGATATCCAGCATACAGTGTCTTAGCTTCCATATACCTTATGAGTCACTACACCGCTAGACTTCCGGCAGAGGCAGAACTGTTTCTTTTATCTAAATAAAACAACAAAGTTTACATCTCAATGTGGGAATCTCTGGCATACGTCACAGGCAGACAATCCAGCACATTTAGACTCAGAATGCATGTATGTATGTCTAAATTTCAGGCACAAGACGCAGGGTGAAACTATAGAGGGTAACGGTAGGTGCAGTAACAGCTGGTATCAGTCCCTCACAAAGTTGCACTGCACCGCTTGACCACTGCTGGCACACCCACTCCTGTACTGCTCCTCTCCAGGTAATCAAGTTCACAGCATGTCACCAAAATAGCAAATGGGCACAGGTTAGAAAAAAAAAAAACCAAAAAAAAAACCTTTGCAGCTTGACAATGATACACATTTTCAGGCACAGACAGAGTCCTGCGCTGTGAGCTATTACAAAGATCGCCATGTAAGTAGCATTCACTTTGTAGTTAAAGATCCCATGAAATGCCTTTGAGATTGTCATTCCCTTTCATGGTTTGATGTGTTTCTACATGAAACACAGTATTGGTGGGTGGGAAAAGTGGAAGGAAGGGCAAAGACTGCAAAGTGGACACTGATGTTGACGGATCACTCACATTCTTTGTCATCCCCTTAGGTGGGTAGAGGAGGAGGAGTGGGGGGTGGGGGACATTTCATCCTACACTCGTTTGAACTTAGACGTGACCTTTAAATGAATAATCTGTGTCTTTTTCTCTTTGTTGTCTTTATGTACTGTAGGTGTCACACTTCTTCGATAGTGGCCATAATCAGTGGCAGAGTGGACATCGTTGGGCCGCTGCACAAATTGGTGGTGGATCAGTGTTAAAAAAAAAGAAAAGAAAAAAAAAAAGGCAGAGACAGAGAAAGCAAGCAAGAGAGCAAGAATGAAGGAGATAGTAAGCACTCTGTAGTGGTGATCAGTCCAGTCGAGCAGGCTGTGCAGCCCGTTGTGGTTCTGTGTGGCAGTCAACTCCCTTGTCTCGATCTCCCTCCCGAAGTCATTGTGGCTCCACCCACCCACTTACTGTTTATTTGTTTGTATCTTCATCATTGTTTAAAGACGGAAGCAGCCAGCACTGGACCGTTGCTGACTCGCCTTACATTACTATTTAAAAGATTAGATTGCAGGAGTTTAACTTCCTCTCCTGGTATAAATTAAACCCCGGCAATTTAACTGTGTAAATAAGAATTAGACTATATGATTACATACAACATAAAATATAAATATGATTGTTTCTATTCAATGTACTGTTCTACAAATTATCATAGTTTAACCAGTGCTTAGTATAAATGATGGTGTGTCTCTAGATAAGTTTTAGTAGACCAGTTTAAGTCAAAAGTGTTCATCTTGTTAATTCCTGCTCCTCTGCACCCACGTCCTTTACATATGAAAGAGCAACCCCCTTGGTTGAGAATGCTGTAGGAGTAAAGGGAGTTTGTTGCTGTGTTTTGAGCATTTGCATAACTTTCTTTAGAAGAGCAAATCAAAAATAAAATCTTTTGCACATGATTTTTCCACAATGACCCCTCAGCTCATCTCTTTTCAGAGACGTTTATCTGACAGAGGCGGCAGGACAGTCTGGGATGATAACATCCAGGTTGCAAGATAAGGAGAGTAGAGGATACAGTGTGTCCTGATCTGTCACACACTCTCTCTCACACAAACAAACACACAGGTGTGAAAATCTTACATTTGACTAGACTAGCCAACAACACTGTGTGTGCCTGTTATGTTTTCAGACAATCAAACCTGGAAAATAAACAATAACGAAACATTGCTGTCATAAAAAGCAATATTTGGCCTTGTAAATTGGGCACATGGGCACAATGCAGCAAAACAAGTGTCAGCTACTGACAGAGCAACCTGCTGTCTACTTTTTTACAAGTGGGATAAAATCTTTAAGCAACAGTGGTGTCATGCTTGAACATTTTTATAAAAGTTGACAGATAGAAGCAGAGAAACCTTTTGAGAGCACAAAAGCAGTGAAAGGAGGGAGTTAATATATGAAGCAGGCAGACAAAGATCTATGTAGTATATCTAACTCGTATATTTGCTTCTGCTCTTATTTTTAGTAAAAAGTGTTTCCCTTAATACAGATATTTGTCCATAGTATTTTTGTACATTGAGGGAGTTTAGATTTCATTCAGTCAAGAGACTGTACAGGCATGTATACCCAGCGGACACCAGACATCAATGTAACATCAGAAAGATGTTGGATTGTTGGAAATTTTGGTTAAAAATGAAAATCGGGTTGACGTGAAAAACCCAACACTGGCTTATTGACATTGTGGTGTTTTGAAAATGATGGGTTTTGCTAATGACCAGAATGTCTGTATTTTATATATTAAGATGGCACTGGCATGAAACATTTGGAAGATGTTGGATTTCGGTTACTTAAAAACACAACTTAAAACAAACAAAATATCAACTTCAGCTGTCGTCAGCATTGTACGTCAAATTACCGTTGACATTAGATGTTGTCCCGACACTGAGTTTCAATCAGCCGTGTCCACAGCTTACAGTCAACTAAATACCAAATACCAGTGGCCAGCTGTGCACCTGCAGGGTACTACAGAAAACTAATCAAGTGTTCATTACACTTTGAAGGGTGTATCTCTTTGCAAGACTGCTGGTGGGCATGGAGGTGAACCCCATTACTTAAAAAGATTAATGGGTCACTGGATACGGCATAGTTGGCATAGGATTCTTTATTCTCATGTAATTATCTGTGTCCATATTACTATATTCATTAGTTCTTACATCAGTTTATGTTCATTAACAACCTCATGAACAAGGACATTCTCTGCCAATGTGAGGACACATCAATATTCCAATGGTGTTTTGTGCATCTCCTCTCTCTCTCTCTCTCTCTCTCTCTCTCTCTCTCTCTCTCTCTCTCTCTCTCTCTCTCTCTCTCTCTTTCGGAGATCCTAACACTGTGCAGTGGAAATCACTTCAGACAACCCAGTCAGAAAAATTAGCATATAGCCTATCAAAGAGGTCCTACCATTGCATGGCTCATTCATATTCATGAGGTCATGGTCAGACGGGTGCCCTCATTGGCCCTGTCAAGGCTCAAAACCCGCCTCTGTGATCAGAGCTAACAGCTACTGGATGGCTCTTCATTAGCAACCACATCCCCGGTGACCCAGTTGCCAATGGTTACAGATTCTTTTTCTGATTGCACATGTTGTGTGATTCAAGGCCTAAAACTGAAAGTGGTTTGAAACAAGGTGCTCTTGATCTAAACTGCAAAGTACTTCAGTAGTATTATCAGTGAGCGCATCTCGTAAAAAATGTGAGGTGTTTCTTGTCTCTGAATCTCATTATTTTCACAGAGCTGATTCGTTTCAACACACAGTGTCTGCTTTTTTGTAAAAAACAAAAAAACAACAACTATGGACTATGCTAATATTCTTTCAAAGTCATTGGAACAGTTGTTGCTTTGATTATCTTTAAAAGTTTTTCCCAGGATTTTAAAATATTCCTGGGTACATTCATACTTTCAGTGTTTAGAAACCTTATCTACTAATGAGAATGAATAGTAAGTTTCAGAATAAAGGGAAAAGGGACAAGTGATCATTCAAATGAAAGTTGTATCCAACAAGGAAGCAAATAGTTAGTGATACACTGTAAAATAAATAAATGTTCATAGATAATAATGTTAGTCTGACTGAAACACATTAGGTATTGACAGTGTGCATGAGGTCTTTTCTTTGTTAGCTACAGGAACAACAACTAGCACTCAGACTGGTGTCACAGACAGCTATAATTTGTGTTATATCTTGCTAATATATTAAATGTATAGTGATGATCAGCCCAGTTTGTGTGTGTGTGTGTGTACATGTTTTTATTTGTGTGGCTGTATTATACAATATAAGTGTTTGAGCATTGTGTGATCTAGAACGAAAGCCTTGATGAACGTCAGCACAGCTTACTGTCAGTACAGAGAAAGACAGATACAGTGAAAAAATGTGCGGACATTTTTCCACCTACTTGTGGTACTTTGAATCTACATATGTCACCACAGCAAGGGGTGTGATGTCTTTTGTCAGGAAGATAAAAGCTTAAAAATAACCTTCTCATTCAGACCCTTTCACTCTCAGACAGACAAGTGGAACTTGAATATGCACACAGCTCACATACAGCACACACTGTGACAGAACGTAATAGGATCCCTGCCATAGGGGTACCATATCTTTGCAATAGGCCTGTATAATCCTGCACTATTATTGTGCTATAGATGTTCAGTGTGACAAAAATGGCAAATGCCCTGTGCAGATGAAGCCATTGGTGTACTTTTTCATACTTGCTGCACTATTCTCATTTCTGTCCTGGGAGGAAATTCTACGGCTTTGTACCTTCCACACCAAGTAATTACCACACAATTTTATTACTGACCAGAGCAAAGAGAGTATAACATGATTTTTCCAGGAATATCTTCTGGCAATGGGGTCTGACAAGCTATTGTGCAGCATCAATATATCTTATTACAAGATTTATTGTATGCTTATTGTAACTGTAGAATCCACACTAATTAAATACTAAGTTCTTAAAACTATGGAACAAATAGGCGAAAGAAAAGAAAGGAACAATATCAGAAATGCTCTCTTCAAAATATACTAGTAATCAATGCAATACAACACATGTATATTCACATGAATATTCAGAAGGTGATGTTAACATAACAGCTCATACAACCTAATTGCCTTGGCCAGTTGTATGTTTCTGTTGATAGTGTAATCAGTTGGGTACACTTTCTCATGTTTCCACCTTGTTTCTATTTGGAACCTATCATTTAGGGCTGTTGGTGCATGTGAGTTGGCAGAGATACTAACGCTGCACCTCAGAGGGGAAAATGGTAATGTGAGCTGTGTTCACTTTCATACTTTAAACCCATACATTACTGATTTTGGAAACATGGTTGCTGAATGTCATGATTATCAACCAAGAAATACAGAGACTGCATGTTTGATATTTGAATATATCTGATATTGAGACTCTTAATCTCAAAGTGAAAGCATTTCGGCCATTCTGATAAATGTACACCATTTTCTATTTGTAGGGAGTAATTGATTTTCCAGCAGTGCCAGCATAATGTATTCTGCTTGCCTTGTTACACCACACAATTTGACTTTCATCTGAAGATTGCCATATTCAGGGGTAAAGATATGGACAAATAGAACCCATAATATACAGTATATTGTCTGTGAAGGCACTGCACAGTGCGCAAAACTATTATCTGTTCTATTTTATTTTATTCTGTACACCCTCATGTAAAAATAATATGACTGTATTTTTTATAAATACATGCACATGCATGTGTGTACAGTATGTATCCATATGTATGTACTGTATGTATGTAAATTATTTAGCAAAATATACAGCTATCAGTTGGATAATCCTTTTGCCTTGCATTACTTTCTTTGGACATAAGGACATAAATACGAAAAACTAAATAGAAAGGAAAGACACAATATTGGTCGTAAGTTGGACTTGAACCCTCAATGCTGTCATTGCCATTCTATCCAACTATTACCTCTAACCACTGTGTAAACCACTTAAGTGTCTCTCTTATGGCAAATGAGTGCTAAGGTACATTAGTTGTGGAGTGTTGTGAGAGTGCTTAATGCAAGATGTTTATCTTTTTATGGAATCCACTGCGATGTTTAGTTAAAATGGCCGCTTGAGGGACAACGGCGAGAGAAACAGTGACCATAAGCTAACTGTTCCTCTGCCTTTCTTTTCATCTTTCTCCGTTTCATTCTTAAAGAACAAATGCGGCTCCATTTGACTCCATTACTTTTCAGTGCTCAGTGCAGGGCTGATTCCTGCAGGGAGGTGATGGAGAGATAGCTGTAGGAAACAAAATATGTTGGCCTTTCAAAGGATCCACAAGCTTAAAGTGTCTGTTGTCAGGTAAATGGATTTACGCATGCCTCTTCACAAAGGCTAAAATTACTCTTTTGCCCACACCTTTTCCTTATCTCACCGTCTCTATCACCGTCTCTATCACTTTCTCACACTCACACTACTTCTCTGATGTCCTCTTGCTCCATTTTCACTGTTGTCTGCACGCATGTATTCTTTATCTGGTTTTCTTTTCCCCTGCTTTTCAATTGCTGGCTGTCTATCTCTTTGCTGATTTCTATAATCCATCCAAGCTTTATACATATTTCTGCTCTCTGTCCGCCTCCCTTCCTTTCCATCGCCTCCTATTTAAAGTCCTGATGCTTTATAGAATCATGTGGCCCACTGACTGATAAGCGGTGATTAAAGTGTTGTGATACTGTGATAGCGGAAGATATCGGATCATGTCAGTTAAAAACCAATTAAGTACAAGTCAGACCTTTTATGAGAGACGAATGGGGCACAGAGCATGTGGCAGAGAAGCAGGACAAAAAAAAGAGATAAAGCTAGGGATCATAATGGATGATGGAATTTCTTACAGAAATGTTGATGTATAGAAACATGTGGAGAAACAGTTAAAAGAATTGTGTAAAAAACAAACAAACAAGCAAACAAAAAACAGAGACCATTAGGCACACATTATGATGCTGTCAGACTACATTATAGTGACTACACTGCCTAGTTGCCAACTAGATGTAGCCTTCAGATGTATCCCCCCACATCTAGTTAGCATGAGCAGTTTCGCTTCAGTAGATGAAGTAGTTCAGTAGTTTAGTGGTTCAGTGCTAATGCTACAGCTGTTAGTCTGCAAAGATACACACACCTGTGGCATGCTCTTTAGCCAAATAATAAAATGTTCCTCTCAGTTTATAAGCATCATCCACCCTCTATCAGCATCTGGTGAGGGGAAGTTATTATCATCACATCTCACTCTCTGCTGTGCTGAGCTTAAGGCTTTCTTGTGGGGAGTGATGCGGTCAAATATAAATGCTACATATCGATAATATCCATAATCCATTCCATGTCAGTTGGCTGAATGTACTACAGTTTTTGTCTCAGTTTTCATAGGTAAAGTGAAATGTGTCCTCAGCTTCAAGTGCAGTGGCAAACAGCTTCATGTGGCCTCATGTAATAGTCACTTGTGTGATATATAAAATTTTTTAACTTTTTTTTTACCTAGCTATTTCTTACCACCCATGCCAGTGTCATAATGTGGAGACTGTAATAACATCAGTGGTATAAGTCATATATCTTAGACTGTGGTTTGGCACTGATAAGTAGTTATTTTTGCTTGCTTCCGTCTTAAATTTTGGTGTTATGCATATGGTTAAGTATAAGCAGGAGCATTTTTTGCTGTAATGTGTCTCAAATTACCATTCCACACCTGTACAGCTTTGCTCAGGCACAGACACCTCCTGTTTCTATCTCATACATTTTGAATAAATGAAAAACTTCACACTCTCTCTCAACTTCCTCTCTCTTTATCTGCCCCTCTTTTCTCCTCCCTTCTGCAAAGTCTACCTCATGTTTGAGCACCTGCTTTGGAGCTGACATTTAAGTAACATCTCATGCTGCCAAGTCTGATCATAGCTTCAATCCTCTGTGTAATATGGGTGTAGCGGTTGGACCCCCATCCCGCATAACTCTGCTATTTTAATTGCACACTGACATTTACTTTTACAGGTATCCCACTGTGTTATAGCAAAAAAAAAAAAAAAAAAAAAATGTGGTGTATTATATACACACACGTGAGAATTCATGCTAACACACATATACACAGAGTCAAATACACCCATTTAAGCACACATAAAACTGATTGCTATAACCCAAGAGGACATGTGATTAAATGCCACATTCGTGCTAAGTCAGGCATTAAAAAAAAAAAAACACCATTGGAATTATGGGAATGCCAGTGGGGACCAGAAGCCCTAATGAAAGTAATATTAAAAGTTTAGGATTTTCACAAAATGTTATAATTAACTATTCATTTTCAAAGCAAATATTTCTACTGATATAGCATATCAAAATAAAATCAAACTTCTTCTGACTTGCTCTCCTTCAGTCTGCATTTAGAGTTACTGAAACATGTCCACATTTGAATTTCTTCAGTGATCTTATTTGTTCTGAGTAATTAATGCTACAAGTAATCAATTATTTACACTGATATCACGCTGATATCAATTTAGCCCATGCTGCCGATTTAATGAACACTTTAAATCGGCAGCATGTGCACGTTCAGGAAAATTGGCTGTTGTAGCTTTGGCAGTTCACGCTCTGAGAAAAAAGATATCAGCTGAAGTCATTTTAATTACTAAGACAGTGTCCTTCTCCTCATAACTTATATAACTGTGATGCGTCTGTATGCTGTAACAAATCTCAAGATTACAAATTTCTCATTAAGCCTACCTGTCCCACAAGCAATCTTGCCACTTCAGTCCTTTTGCCCTCAATTTACTGAAGAGAATAAACATGTTTGAAGTGAATATTCATCATCAGCATTTCATTCAATTCACCATCTGTCATTGAACAAAATGTTGCCAGTGGAATTTATTTGCTTTTCTCTACCACAAAGCAATATCCTTCTGTACCCTAAAGCAAATGAGGAAGACTGCCGGTGAAACTAAATGTAAAAGTCATGTAGTTGGGTTTCAAAATAGATTTGGCAATTAGTTATTGTTTGTAAAATGTAACTGTTACCTCAAGGCTTCTCATGGACAAACTAAACACCTCCCTTGTCAAATTCTGAAAAGAAAAGACCCCATAGGTTGTGTGTGCAAGCAGCTTATTATGACCCGCAGTTACGTTTTACTGTCAGGCGACCTCTTGCGGCTTTAGTAATCAAGATTGGAGGAAAGGAGGAAGTCAGATAACATTATATATAGAGTCAGAATATTGGGTCAATGAAATGCAGGGCTTCCGCACAGGAGACCACTGTTCGTTGTCAGAGTGAAACTGATTCAATGTCAACGTTGTCTCTTTTATCTATGACCATTCAACAACCTTAACCGAAGATGGCCTGCTACATCTGCCTGGATCATATCATATGGTTGGGGGTCGGGGTGGGCAGGGAGAGACTGGTTATGATCAACATGAGTCTGCCTCTGTCAGTCAGCATGTTTGATCCGCCTGCCTGTCTCTTTCTTTGACTGGCTATCTGTCCAGGCCTGCCTTCATCCTTTTTAGTGGATCTACCTGCATGACTACAAGTATCTACCTATTTCACATTCATTCATCAACATAATAACAGTACAGATGGAGAAAGATACATATGCACCAGTATATGAATACAAATTTATTCAATCCCATTACACGGAAGTAAGAACAATCAACAGCACACAACAGCACCTGCAACCTCTCCATCGCAGTGGCTCACCCAGAAGCCCTCCAACTCATTTAAATATACATGAGGCCACACACACAGACACTCAAGGAGCCACACAAACACACACACAAACACATACAAACAAAGGTAAATAAATGGTAATTAGTTTGTGATTATGGGTCTTGGTGAAACAATGGAGACAATGGCCAAGGTGTGCCAGTGTTTTCCCCACTATTATAAAAGCTAATTCCTATCTGTATAATGCAATAACCCGATATAATAAATCAGATTTAGGGTGTGCTTATGTAGGTGCATGTGTGTGTGTGTGTGTGTCTGTGAGAGAGAGCGCGAGAGAGAGAGAGAGAGAGAGAGAGAGAGCGTGTGGTGACAGGGTCTGAATGATTAATGGTCACTGTACAATACAAAACATTAAAAGAAGGTCTACAGGAACACAAAAATAATGAATGTTCCAGCAGCAGGTGTTTAATATTTACTACATACCTTGCCCATACAGCTCATAGGTTTTTCATAATCTATGAAAAGTCTAATTTCTTCATCTGTGGGTGTGTCAGCACAACACACAAGTGTAAGTGTTTGTGTGTGTGTGTGTGTGTGTGTGTATGCGTCTGTGTGTGAGTAAATAATCCCAGTGAGGGCAGAACTGAATAACAGCTTTGAACATGAGCTTCATGCAATTAACTGTGAGCGAGAGCAGATAGACTCCACAGTCAATACCTCTTGTACAGCTGGAAAGGAACATAAATAAAAAAGAAAAACTGTTTCTTATGTGTGTGTGTGTGTGTGTGTGTGTGTGTGTGTGTGTGTGTGTGTGTATGTGTGTGTGTGTGTGTGTGTGTGTGTGTGTGTGTGTGTGTGTATGTGTGTGTGTGTGTGTGTGTGTGTGTGTGTGTGTGCGTGTGTGTGTGTATGTGTGTATGAGTGCATATGGATGTGTACTATAGGTATTCATTAATAACTCTCCAGGCTGTTAATGGTTGTGTGCTGGGGTGAATTCTGTGGGATGTGAATAAAAGAACCAGTACTCCTTTTATGTACAACAATGTTTCTCTCTCTCTCTCTCTGCATGCGTGTATATATGTGTGTGTGTGTGTGTGTGTGTGTGTGTGTGTGTGTGTGTGTGTGTGTGTGTGTGTATGTGTGCATGTGTAAATCTAAATGCACTTTGTGAGTTGTGCTAATTGTAAACATGGTGTTTTGGCTTGTGGGTTCCTGAAGGGGCCATATACAACCAACACAAGACCCAGTATAACATCAAACAATGTGGTGGGGAAAGAAATACAATTACTAAAACAAGTCAGACAAGTCTGGGAATGAGAGAAGGTGTTTGCATGTTTGCAAGAATGACTGTAAGACCATGAAGGGGACAGAGAGCCAGAGAGAGAAGAAACGGATAGAACAAAAATTGTAACAGATGAAAAACAGGACGTGTATTTGATGTCTCAAAGAAGAAACAGGACATCACAGAGAAGAATGAGACCAAAGACAGGAATCAAGGTTAGCAATGCAGCGAGACAGACAGGGAGAAGAAGAAGTAAGGCAGTACAGTACAATAACACTGTACTGAAACACAGTGTGATAAACACTCAGGTCTCTTGCCTTGAGGGACACAACAGCAACTGCAGTTTAACATGCACACACATCAGCAAGCCAATCGATGTAAAAAAGTCAGGCACACACACACACACTGACACTCTGCCTCTCATCCACACATAAACAAACAATCTGCCCCATTCTCCAGTCTGAGCCTTGCATTGATTGTTTAGAGCTGCAGGTTGTGTATTGATTTCTCTTAATCAGTTTTAAATGAACAATTATGGTCATATCACCCGCTGTTATTTGCAGCTACTCCATGACTGTTTGTTATTTCTCTCTATATACTTTATAATTAGTTTTATATATAGTAATTTTATAAACATATATTTCTATGATTACCACAATTTCATTACTCCACTTCTTTGTCTTGTTTTTTTAAACAATTACAAATCAGGACATTGTGTAGAAATGTACAGAAGACTGTAAAAACTATAGGTAATATAGCTTATAGGATATAGGATATAGGATAGGGTAATATGACCTACCCTTATTAGGCAGCAGAAAAAAGTGTTTTCTTTCTTTTAAAAAATCATAATAAACATATAGTATGTGTGGGACCAAGATAGTGTCAGTGATGAAACTCAAATGCAGATGCTACTTACTATAAACATTCCCATCAATAACATTGGCATTTACTGGTCCATAATCACACATTTTACTGATGGAAGGTCCATTCCGATTGGTATTTCATTCAGCAATACTCACAAAACGCCAAATTATTAGCTAAAATGTTTTATCTATTCAATCTGTTCCCCATCTTTGACTTGCCCGTCCTCCTTGTTCTGTGTGCATTCCAACGCCTTCACTATATTACAGGGCAAATGAGCCTGGCAACACATTCAATGTTATGTGAGCTTATTCGTATTTGCCATCATGTCTGCGTACCTGTCATCTTTTTATCCCTCTGTGTGTCTATCTAGCTTCCACCTAACAAGCTCTTTCTAAATTCTAAATGTTCTATTCTAAATATTTTTCCAATGATAACTTCACATACCCTTGTATTTAAAAAGAGTTTTTGCCTTTTCTGCCTATTCCTGCTCTTCTTCCTTCTTACAACACTGTCCAGCTATTTAGAAGAACCAAGGAAACAGAGTGAAACTACTACCAGTTGAATTTGTCAGGAGGTATAGCCAAACATAAGAAAACCTGAATTACCTCTCTCACATAATAAATAAGTGCATTTCCTTTTAGCTGATTGAGTTGAGAGTATTATTCTTCATGTGAGTCTGTGTGTCCACACATGCATATGTGTGCATAACAGCACATTTGTTTGAGTCTGTGGGTATGGGTATTTTGTCTGCTGGATATCAGTGTGTGCTGTGTGTGGCTGAAAGAGAGAGAGATTTATTCCTCTTTCCAGGACCTTCGAGAGCAATTACTTCGGCAAATCAAGCCAGCTCAGGACCCAGGAACTGAAATAAAGTCTGATTGTTTTTTATTCCGCCTGTTGGTCTGTATTACAGCTCCCCGGTGAGAGAGAGCCACTCTGCTGTCTCAGTTTTACAGCTCTACTGCTGCATCCTACTTTTCAAGAGAGATATAGTTTGAAATAAATAAATAAATAAAAAAAGAAAATGTATTAATTACATTAAAGGTTGTATATTTACAATCATAGATGGCACATATGAACTGATAAACTTGAGATATACAACATATAAAAGAGAATGGGGAATGGGAGGGAAGCTAAAGATGGCTGCATCACGTTTTAGTGCTTTTTCTTTTGTTTGTTTTGTTACAGGAACAACAAGAAACTTTACTCAGCCAGGCTCAAAATATTTTATCATACATTACAGTTGGGTGTGTGAGAGGTTGTGACAATCATGGCCAATCACATTCACCACTTTCATCCCCTTTAAACACAGGGCTCTCCCTGTCATGACACACTGACAGTGCATGGTCATCTTGTAGAGAGTTTTCCTCAGAGGAAACTTATTGCTGTCTGAATTTCAAATATGGATACAGCCGCTCAGATATAATGCCAAGATCAGATGAAGTTGAATTCACTTTTCTGGACAAGTTGAAGATCTTATGGTCAAGTTTTATTATGCATAATAGTGAATGATTTTATTTTATCATCACAATGATCCACACAAGAACCATCTGCCATTAAATACCACCACACTGCAATTTATAAAATGAAAGTAGAATTTAAAATCCAGTCTAGTTTTTCACATTGAATTTCTTTGTCTGAAATATTTAAATCCTTTGACTGTATTACATGCAAAGATGATTGCTGACAATCACAACGAAACAGTTGCCTTGTCCTTAATATTCATATTGTAGCATCCTGGTAATGATTTCCAACTGAAATAAAAACAAAACTAGCCACTGGCACTAAAAAAATGTAACCCCAACAATCTACTATCTCTGTGTTGCTCATAACAGCCACACATCTATCTGGTGGTACTTTCTTAAAAAGAAGATGATGCACATAGTCACAGTTGCCCTGATTACAGAGCTGGTAAGAATCACTATTTCATTCTTTATTATGTCTCGCTGGCATTTATGTTTGATCAAAATACAACTTGTTTGTCTGTTTGATCTGGTGACCTGCTCTGAGCAGGAGAGCAGTGGACTGCACAAGACGCACTTGCTCTTGCACCAAGACAGTAGTGGACTGCCATCGCCACACCCTTTACTGTGCCTATCACGGAGAGTCACCAAGACACCAGACAGGCCCAGTCAAGGAAATAAGCTCACTGCAGCAGAGGAAAATACCAGTCTGCCGGTGGAACACTGTGCTGGCATGAAAATAGAGCCCCAAGAGTAATGTAATGCACATGTAGGGACTATACAGGTATATATCTGTGGAAATTTATACAAGTCACTTCAATTTAGGATCAGATGAGTATGATTTCAATCATTTGAGCAATATAAAGTAAATGTGGAGTTAAAACTCAGATGTAAAGGAAAAAAAGGAAGAAGGTCAGTGAACATTAATTTGAGGGAAAATATGTCAGGTGTAGACGGCAAAGTAATTAGGGGATGTTAGGGTTAAATGTTTGTCAAACAGTGATGAAAGGTTTGAGCAGGAGATGAGAGGAGCAAAGACGAGTTAAGGGGAGTAAGTCAGGAGAAGATTGAAGTGGGGGGGAGGAAGGGTGAGAGCACTGTCAGAAATAATTGTGGAACAGGATGTAGATGGACTTGGACAATCTGCAGTGTGAATGTGTGTGGGTGCAGACCACCGCTGATGGGTGAGCAAACATGGGAAGCAAAAGAGAAAGTCACTGAGGACACTCAGGAGGATCTTAACAATCCTCTCCTCTTTTTTTGTCTCTATCAATCGGTCTTCTTGACTGACTTCGTACAGCCTGTCTGTCTCCACCACATTAACATTTGTGTTGTGTGCTGTTACATTAATATAATTTAGTCCTTGAGGCCTGTTTCATCATCAAAACCTCTCAACATTTCAAACAGCTTAATCTAATTTCAAATAAATGGATTTCAATTTTTTTTTCTATTGAACTAAGCTGCAATCATCCCCAATTTTTAAAAGTTAATATCCTAAACAGCCATTTTTCTTGCTTCAGTGTAGAATGGATTACTTTCATTGTCATTAATTATAGCAATTATATACTCATGTGTCAGCAAAATTAAAATCATCTGTGGTAAATGGTAGGTTAGGGTTACAGAGAGACATAATGTGTTACTGAAGAGCAGAAATTATTTGATGATGATGACAATACGTATGTCCTCTCTCCATCGTATTCTCTCTTTTCCTGTCTCTGTTTTATTTACATCCACACAAACTTGCCAATCAAACAGCCCACAGATATTCCCTGTGCAATAATGCACTGGTAAAAAAAAAAAAAATGTCTGACTGACATAATTTGCTCTCTCTCTCTCTCTCTCTCTCAGACTGTGACCCCCAATAAACTCCGATACCCACAACTCCCTCTGGCCTCATGTCATGCCTTATTGGCTGCCTAATTCACAGAAAGAGAGAGAAGAAAGGAGAGACAGGGAGCAGAGAAACCATTAAATTGCTTAAAGAGATAGAGAGAAAGAGAGCGTATAGGAGTAAAATGATGCAGGATAGATAGAAAGAAATTAAAAGGGGATCATCAAATCATGAGGCACCCAGGGCATCGTGTGAGCGCATCTAGCCAATCAAGTGCAGGCTAGCCGAAGGGGCCAGATTATGACTGGCTGGTAGAAACAGAGTGATTGTTCGCCAATTAATGCCGGGGCACGATTTTTGGGCTTGGCTTCTCCCTCTATCTTGCTCGTTCTCCTTCTCTTGCACCCACCCACTACCCCTCCTTCTCTCTTGTATTCCCTACGGCTGAAAAGAAGAAAAGATGAGACAGTGATAATGAAAGTGAAAAATGGTGCCAACATTGCCATGGTCTGGGGCTAAAGAGAAAAAGAAAGTGAGCCAACACCGATCGTGAGAGAGGTTGGGTTGGGGTCAGGCATAATCCATAGTTTCTTAGCAGTCTCTGGAAAAGCTAGTCCTACAATCTACAAATGGTATGTGTCTGTGATACTGTGGTTTGCTGTTTAAAAACATATGGGATTTTAAGATAGGCCATTATCTGCTAATTGTAAGAATGAGCCATATTAGTGAAGTTTCTTTCACATACTAGGCAAACTTGTTTTCTTTAAAAGAACCATGCTCTGACCAAAGATGCATTACTTTTTTCCGGTCAGATTTTTCCTGTTTTCAGTTTCCTTTGCACATCGATCTCGCCATGCCTAGTTCGCTGTTGGCCTAGGAAGGGATGCAAACAGACATGTGCTGCCTCTGTTACACATTGTGTAACAGGACAATGAAAATATTGGTTTTAAAATACCGTACCACAGATTCAATTTACAGGCACCCAACCAACCAGTAGGTGTTTACTAGTGCAGCAGGAACCTTGCATTTGTGGGGACACATGACAAAACCATAGGAACCACTACCAAACATCACCCCTGTGAGACCTAAGCAGCCCCTCATAAGCATCATTGTTTTGTTTATTGGATAACATTCAGAACTGTATCAGTTACTCTGCTCACAGATAGGGGGCCTACCCCTCGTACTTAGACATTCTATCAAACACAAAATGCAGTTATTCTGTTTGTTTTGATAAATAGCTATGTTCCTATCCTTTCACTATCAAGTTCTTTTTAAAAGAAATCTTAGCACACAGCAGGGACATCCAATAGAAGATCAGGCATCAGAATACACATAATTAGTTGATGTCACCTTACACTTTCACAAATGTGAGTGAAGTTTCCTTTCAAAGAGACACTGGTGTCAGTATGAACAGAGGTTTATACTTAGTGGAAGCTGTAGAACTGACAACTGTCATTTTCCCCCTGCCCTGCACTGTTTCTTGCAGCAATACAATACGGGAATTCATCCCAAATCAAAACGTGATTCAAATTTGCAGTAGAGGAGTCAGGAAAAGTCTGCACAGCTGCGCCTCTTTCATTTGGCAGGAAGCGTTTGTTACACCTGTTTTGCCTTGTAAACTAAGGATTTGCTCAGCGAGGTTACTGGAAGGGCGTATTAATAGTCTGTAAAGACGTTCGGAAAAAGGGGAGGGGGTGAGTATGGCTTCCCGTCCCCGAGGAGAGCGGACAGCAGTGTGGAGGATGATGCCAAATATATGCTGCATCTGGAAACAAGAGACAAGAACTGTGGGCATTGGGTATTGAGAGTCTGCCAGCTGACAATTGTCTAGACCAAGGCAGACGGAGGAGAGCCCTCCATCTACAATCTGCTGTCTTTCTGAGATTGTGAGCTAAACAGAAGAATGCGGAGAACAGAGCATGATGATGCCAAGCTCTGCCATGCCAACTGCTGGATTCAGGAGCCTGTTGCATCAGCTGTTCAGTTCAACAGCGTCTTGATATGCTTATTGCTAATGTGAACAAGGTTGCATGATGCACATTAGTAAAAATATAACAGTTAGTCACATCTAAATATGTCACGCACATTTATCCGTTCCAGAAGTCATGATATATAATTCAAAGCCAAAGAGATGCGCACAGCGATGATTAAAATAACCCCCTCTAGGTAAAATGCACACATTTGAAGAGATGTTATTTTAGATTTGGAGGAACAAGTGTAGGTATTGCTGCTTATCTATTGTATTACTTCTCTATTTCAGTGTTTTAGTTTTGCATTTTTATATTCCCTTGCCCGTACTTTTTATTGTCACCACCCACTGCTCACTGCTGCACTCCCACTCGGCGGCCACCTTTCTTTCAATCCCTTTTCACTTTATATTACTCTGCCTTTTACATACACACTTGCGCCATCTCTCCATGTCTTCCCACCTTCAATAATCTTTCCATCGATTTCATTCTTTGCAACCTTAACCACATGTCCTGTTCTGTCTAAAGTGTGGGCAATTACTACAACTATGACTGCTGCTCTATGCATGTTTGTGTGTATAACTGTGGATGATGCACATTAGTGTATAAAGATTTACAGTAAGCAATTCATTGATTTATGCAACTCACACACTTGGATATACCCTCGGACATACAGACACTCACTAGCACTATACACACAATGCACACGCACCTGTCATCTAGCTCAGCAAAAACATTCATCAGTAAGACTTTATTAATAATTTAATCATATTAGGGCAATTAAGTGTGTCCTCGCAAGTACAGCAAAATCTGACCACACACCCACGCATTTGCATTCAAGGTCCATGCCACTTGAGTATCCCTCTCTATCAGAGTGGTAAATGTCACAGATAGAGGGAGGAGTGAAGAACTGGCAGTGTGTATGTGCCTGTGCGTGCATGTGTGTGTGTGTGTGTGTGTGTGTGTGTGTGTTTGTGTGTGCGTGCAAGCGTGTTAATGTATTTCCATGTCAGAAGAGAGAATGAAGTGAGGAGCAGGTAGGCAGTCCATAAAGGTTAATTAATATGGAGACAACTACCTAGTAGGGGCTTGCTATTTTTAACACACACACACACACACACACACACACACACACACACACACACACACACGTAAAGGGTCTCCCATCAGACACCTCCCCTGCTTAGACCAGAAATGTTGTCCAGACAGATGCTACACTGTTGGCAAAAATGTTGCAGCAAAACATGTCACATAATTCAATGTTTACAACAGTTCTCATATCACCACATAGACACCAACACAACAACATCGGTGTAGCACAAATTAGTCAGTATAAATATTGCTCTGCAGGGCAGCAAGCTGCAGTTTTCACTCCATACAAACACACATACTCTTGCTCATACCATGTCTGTGTGGGTGGTAGGTGTCTGACTGTGTGCTGAACATTTGATTTGAAGTGCATGTGTTGTAGGAGGTCAAGGAACATTTGCATTTAAAACACTGATCATCCGCTCACAGTTCCTCTTCCGATATATAATATATAATGATTATGCATCATAATGTGTAGGTTGACTGACTTGACAAGTGAGTTTTAATAGTAAGTAAGACTTGTGTTTGCATAAGACATACGACTAAAAGAATGCATTCAGTTATTTTTGACACAACAGACATGTGAAGTGACAACTGTGAATATTGCATGGCATTTTGTGGAGGTTATACTATGTATGGGATCTTATATTCACTGGAAAATTAGAGATGACAATATTTTGAGTCCCTTGATGTAAAACTTTAATTTGAAATTTACATATATGAAATCCAGAAAATCCATTTATATTCTTTTCTGATAATTAAAGAATCTTAGACATGCATTTAATGCGCTATCAACTGTTTAAGTCCTAAACTGTAGCATTTTGAAATTAATTTTTAGTAAAGAGCCAAGTCCTGCATTGGTTGGGGGTCAATGGATGCCAAACATCAAGCTAAGCCTTTGTTCAACTGCCTTTCATTCCACAATGTATTTTTACAAAGCGGGGATTATTCATTGATCTTTCTGAAAAGCCAAAGTATCCTGTCAATTTTATAGCTAAATGGGTATCTGCACTGGCTAGTAAAATTATAACACTTGTCATTTTGACAGATATATGAACAGTTACCTTGTTCATATTCAACTGCCCCCATTAGTCTTTTAATAGCACATCTCGATGAAAGAGTAAAGTTGTTTTAAAAGCTTATACAAGACAATTTAAAACTTGATGAGCGACTCCTCCAGTTCCTTAATGATAGTATTTTAAGTCAGCTGTCATAAAGGCTAAACACAATGGGGCTTACATATGAATTGGGATGACAAACTGACAAAACTGATGGGACTGGGAAATTTAGAGGTTTTTTGTTGAAGGGCAGTAGTCTTGAAATCAAAAAAACCTAAAAAGAGAACCTAATTGGTATCAAATAATTATAGGCACACAACACTGGTTACTCTAGCAAGCAAAAGAAAATAGTAAGATGATAACCTTTAGTCGATTCTATTCTTTTTGCTAAGATGGATACTCTTTAGACTGACTCACAACCTCTCTCTATCCACAAACACTGAAAATACAAGTCCAGATAATAGACTACCCATACAAGTTCCAAACTAAGTTTACTGTACTTTTGATTACTAAAGGTCACAGTGAATTTAATGTGGGCAGCATAACATTGTGAAGAAGATGAAATGTATTATTGGCTATGTTATAAGGATAAAAGTCCTCGGTTGAATGTGAAACTGATGAATCATTCGCCATTGGTGTGAAAATAAACCATTTCTGCCATCTGAATTGCACTCATTCAGCATGAAATAAATCTTGTTTACCAAAGAACTCTTTTACCCTTGGGAATGGTCATCTGGTAGGGAATGATGGTCGTGGTGAGTCATGGTGGATAAAAATGGTGAACGAGCAAACAAGCCAATGTGAGAATGACTCTGTTGCAAGCCAGAGTGTTATCTGTAGTCTTTGTGGCACAGGGAGGACAAGCAGTGCATTTTTAGCTGGTCTAATAAATGCTCTTTCGTGCCTGGTTTATCGATAACAACAGTGCCGTTGCATCAAAGATGAAGAGGCAATTGCCTTTATTTTTTAAATATTTCATTGCTTCACCTTGCAGAAATATGCCCACTCTATAATCAGTGTAACATTTCTTCCATCCAGTATTTTATGGCACAGTGTGCAAATAATAACAGCTGTCATCATAGTGGCCTCATTCTCCAAAAAACTGCCAACTCTCATCAGCAGTTTTGATCACTCTTACTCCTTCAAACTCCATTCAGATAGTCAAACACACTTTCTGTTCATCTTTTCATGCATAGTCTTTCCTCTCCCTTGAAGTTACTTTTAACTTTTCTGCTTTTGTGCTTACCCCAGCTTTTCTCTCATCTCTTTTTTCTTTCTTGTTCTGTACGCCAAATCCACAAAGGTTATTAATAAAATAACAGGCTGTTGAGGACCAAATTCCAATATGTTTTTTTTTACTTAAATACTTTATGCAAATGTCACATTGGGTGTATGCATTAAAGATATAGCCAGGCAGTCAAACAGGGAATCCCAATCCCACTCTCTCTCTCATAATGACGCAATCATCATCTTTTCTTTTCTTCTGGTCCTGCTTCTCTTGTTTGTCAAAGGTCTCTTTCTCACTCTCTTCTAGTGATAAATGGGACTGTGGGTTGACAGGTGAGAGCTGGTTCTGCTGCAATGTGAAATCCAATTCTTCACTGTGGCAATGCTGCCAAACACATGAAACAAAGTACTATATACACTTACATAGTATGCTCTTTTTTTTCTAGGCCGGATGCTAGGTTTCACCTTACTTCACTATCAAAGGGTTGTATTCTCAAAATGCCACAAAATAGAGAATTTTTGTAGCTTTAAGAGGATGATAAGCTGGCGTAATGCACAAAGCTGGCAGGGGCTTGGCAGCGTTGGTTTGTTAGAGACATATGAAAAGGGGATGGCGATGCCTCTTCTTCCTGACACCTTGTACTCATTTGGAGGATTCATCTCCTCTGTTTGCTGTGGCTCTCTACTTTTTTTCTCTTACCTCCTCCCTCTCATCTTTATTTTCACTTATTTTCCTCTCTCTGTGACGCTACTCTGCCTTTCCAAGATTGTTAAATATGACTATATTCTCATGGTGTACACAATACACACATAATGAGCCACATGTCTTTTCGTCTTTATATACCTGGAGTAACCAGATGCTAGCCTAGCAGCAAGTCAGTCAAATAACCTATCGGTTGTGTAGTCTTACAAAAACAGCAATTTGTATCATAGGCATGCAACACATACTGTACATCAGAGTAACAGCAAACTTATGACACAACTGGTCACTTCAGTAGCCTTAAGCCATAGTAACAAGTTGTGTACCATTACATTTGCATAGTCAATTTTTCTCAGGCTGGGACTAAATGACAAATGTAGTGTCTTATCCTGGAATCTGTACATGTCTTTGTCATGGGGTACTAGTCAGAGATCCTACGCCCTTACTTCATATTGGCTGCTGTCTCATAGTGTCATAAAAAAACTCGAACTAGCTTGCCAACAAGTGCAAAGATAATATGCCAACAATTCAACCACAACCCAGTATAGATCAGATTAATCACAGACAACTGAATAGCAGACTGTAAATGCATGTCACTCACACAGCTAGCTAGAGTCTGCAAATCAGCCAGCAAACCAGCCAGTCAATAACACACAGAAAAGCCAAGTAATCAACGAGCCAGGCAGTCCCCTATCCTGTAACGATTGGATTAGTCACAGGAGGCACGGTTTTAGCAAAGCCACTGGAACAGCTGCCATCCAAGTAGGTAATGTCAGGAATTTCTTTCAATTCCAGAAAACCTGGCCCGTTATTCCAAAGCAACCTTTTACTAGAGTGAAGAAAAAGACATCATACCATAACTATAGCTCAACAAACAATTTATCTTAATTAAGTATTATTTAACTGCTGGAAGAACCATATAGAAAAGAGACACAAAGGAGAGACAGAATAATTAACTTGATAAATTAGATTGTTCTATTTAATTTGTATGGTGGGTAGAAGCACGGTAAAGATCGTGTGTGCTTATGTGCGTATACGTATGTCTTATATCTGCGAGTCAGCCTTTTCCAGACCTGCACAAGTACCTGGCAAATGACAAAAAGTGCACACAACTGCAATTGGGTTTCACTAAATTAAATTTGGGTGCAAATGTAACTGTTAAGCACAACTAAGGAATCATGTTCAGACTGTACATTTTTATATCACAGAATATCACAGAAATAGAGAAGTTTTATTATCTATAATGGATTTTATATCAAATTATTATTTCTTATGCAAGAGGAAGAGGAATTTCTTAGATAAACCATTGTAGAAAGTACCCTGAATTCAAAGGTTTGGTAGAAACACTTCCTTATTTTTCAGATGTTGATTTCAATGTTCCACCTCAGTTTGCTCTGGATAGCGACCCTACAATGGATTGTGAAAGTGGATTGCTTTTCTTCCTAGGGTGTCTGGGCTCATCTTTAGGGACAGGGTGAGGTCCCGAGACATCCTAAAGAAGCTCAGAATAAAACCCTAACATTGAAAGGAGCTTTTTGATTAGGACGCCTTTTTGATTAAGAGGCATTTGATTAGGATGCCTTTCCCTGTGGTTGTATTCGAGTCATGGCCAAGTGGGAGGAGAACCTGGAGGACAGCCAGAACATGCTGTAAGGATTACATATCCCATCTGATCTGGGAATACCATGGGATCCTCCAGGAGTAGCTGGAAGCAACTGAAAAGCCAACAAGACAAAGAGACCCCAGATATATTTGGGACGGGGACAAAATCAATGCTACAACACAGGCAGATAAAACTGGCTATGAAGCTGTGTTTCTGCTGTAGTACCTCAAAGTAGTTTTTTCTATCTATGCCTTACACCTTCTATTGTATTTTTTTGCTTGTTTGTTTGTTTTACCTGCTCGTCATGTTTTTGTTTTTTGTCTTTATCTGCTACCATGTATGCATCACTTGCAGTTTCATTCAACGATTTTTTTGTTACTATGAAATTATGTGATCAAAAGACACAATCACTCTTCCTGGATTAACAGGTTTTTTGTTTTGTTTTTGTTGTTACACACAGATAATATTTTGAGGCAATACAGATGGGCAATCAGCCAGGAGGAGAATTACAAACTGAGACAACATCTAAGTGGATAACAACAAAGAGAGCTATGAAGAACAAACCAGACCATCTGTCTCCTGCCTTACAAGCTGGTTTGTATTGATGATTACAATACAACCTGAGCTGAAATGAAAAATAAATTAATAAATTAATCTGGTAAAAACTGAGCTTAGCTTGTTCTTGTTTTTTTTTTTTAACAAGCAGTCTTTCTGACAGTCGCCAGATGATACCTATTTACAGGCGTCATGCTGTTGTCTTTCACAGATAATTACCATGGAGCTATTAATGGGCATGAACAGAGACACACACAGCAACACACAATGTAATTTCTCATTTTCCTTCTGACAGGTTGGCGATAATTTTAATAACAGAACAATTGTTAGCAATAACAAGTTGT
The DNA here is from genome assembly GCF_002260705.1 of Seriola dumerili. Classification (NCBI taxonomy): domain Eukaryota; kingdom Metazoa; phylum Chordata; class Actinopteri; order Carangiformes; family Carangidae; genus Seriola; species Seriola dumerili. The sequence continues at coordinate 2,502,974 of NW_019174545.1, read as the reverse complement.
ACAATCTAACCAACAGAATATTAAAAGATTTTATCTGATGTGCGTGATCCATATCAATGCGTATAAAACACATTGACAGTAACAGAAGGTCACGAGATAAATACTTAAAAGATTAAATATATTTTATACCCTGGATCCACATATCAGGGATTTTTGATTCTTTGTTTTATGTGTAAGGGTATATGCACTTGTTATTTCATACCATGGCCATTTTCTTAAACAAATTGTGCAGTAATAGCAAAGACAATTTAAGATATTCAGCAAGGAGAAGTGAATCTGAAATGACTCTTAAATAATATCTTAGGTAATGTCAAACTGATGTTAACATTTCTTGTGGGTTGAGGATTTTGAACTGTGTGCAGAATTATTCCAGACGGAAACAGGGTTTGTGCCTTCAAGACTTGCAGATTTGGAGATGCATGATGAAGTAGGTTACTGGAAGACATATCTCTCAAGGGGCCAATGACAAAGTAACTGATGGGATGGACAGGGTGATGAAAATAGAGTAAAGTGTTTGGGAGACTGAGCCAGAGAGAGAACAGACTTTGCAAGAAGAAGTGAGACAGAGAAACAGGGAGCAAGGAAAAGTTATCATTGGCAAAACTAGAGACAAAGGGAGAACGGGGCAAAAAAAAAAAAAATGTCTGAACGAGAGCTTGAGAAACAGAGAGGGACTGGAATGAGCAACTGACAGAGAGAGGAGAGTGCGATATGGATGAAATTCTAGCTGTAAATGTTTTGAACAGGATCCCATGACTATGGTTCTGAGCAAACTAAAAAGTCCCACAATAGTCCACGATATATGACTAAAACATTGAAAGCACTTACTAAAGACTATTATTTAACATAGTCATGAGCAATATTGCTGTGTGCGTGGGTTCCCATCTCTTGGAACATGAATATGTATGTGAATGCCCATGTGACTGTAGCTTTACTGCTTTCAAGCACTTTCATTAAAACAAATTTCCCCCATTCTCTTTGTGTCACTAAGAGTTGGCTGATGCTGGCTTAAATTAAACAGTTCGGGGCTCTCTGCCCCTGTAAGATCCTGTGAACGCATGCATCACAACATAACACACTTTTCACTGTGTGAGCTAGAAATGAGAAGCATGGCAGCTATGTTTAACGCAGCAGTGACTACAAAGGGATCCGATATAGCAAGCATCAATGAGAGAGACTGCAAAGCTTTGTAGGGGCAGATGAGGGCAGGGTGAATGACGGTGACACGCCGATTCAACAGCTTACCATGACAATCCCACTGCTTACTCACTCACTTCCTTTCTTGAAGCCTGATTCTCTCAGTCGGTCTAATGTGCTCTTCCTTTTTTCTGTCTCTCTCCTCTTAGAACCGCCTGACTTTAGACTATGCTTGTTTATCTTTCCCTAATTCCACTCGTCACTCACTTTCTCTCACCAGGCAGATCATTAGGATTAGGGCTCTGACACTGTCTATCCCATCAGATGCTGATCGGCCACAGTGGCAGAGTGTGGGAACTAGAAAATGAGCTCCTGACAGATAATAGCCTGCTCTCCACCTTACATCAGACGAAAGAAATGGGAGAGGGAGAAAGACGGCGAGAGAGAAAGAGAGTGAATTGCCCGTCATCTGTTTGACACTCATCTTTAGACTTAAAGGAGTGTTGTTCTTCTATTGAAAAAAGATTTGTTTATTTGTGGAGATAGCAGTGGTCTCCGCCATTCAGGGGCTCTCTTCATCAGTGACAGCAAAGATGAGAATGAAATTGCACTCACTTCTACTCAGCATCAGGGGATTGGCAAATAGAGATTTTTCTAGCAAAGCTATAGCATGATTTATTTGTTTGCTTTATCATTTGTTTTTTTTTGGGTTTTTTTCTACCTTAATGTCAGGAAAACCTGCTTAAATTTATTTTAAACTGCAGCTACCGGGTGCACATTTTCCCTACTTCACTTTAAAATTAATGTAGTCCTTTTTTAACTGAATAATTTATAATAATCTATGCTATCTTGTGTTGTATGATGTTGCAGAGGCTCTAGTTTTGTTCCAAATGCACTGAATTCATCTTTAGTGTATCTTAGTGCGAACAGCACACTCAATCGTAATACGGTCATGTTGTCCAAAAATGGCACAGAGCTTTCAGTGGGGCACTGGAGGGGTTGCGTTTGGCTGCTAAATGATGTCAACCACGCAAACAGTGTAGAAAATAGGACCAAGATGCAGATACAACCCACTGATTTTGTATTGTTCAATTTACGGGAACCATTGCGTTGCATTTGTCTAAGTCTGAGCTTGTGAAATAAAGCAATGTAAAGATAGCTCCTTAAACTACTGCACAGATGAAGCTGAAACTGCATGAAAGCAAGACTACAGTAAAAAGCATGTCCATGTTAGAAACTCAAATTGTTAATAAAGCATACCCATTTATTTCTGTACAAGTGTCTATCTGAATAAATTCAGCCTAAACACAATGTATAGTTTTGTCATTTTTCTATGATAAATATCTCCAGTCCTTTAAATGCAAAACACCAGTTGTCCAATGACTGCGTTCACATTATGACTTAGTAGGAAGCCTTATTATTATGTGACTACTATCACTATGAGGCTACAGGTGTTGCCATGGAGCTTATATAACTTCCGAATAACAAGACCTTTACATTTTCACACATAATAAGTTACCTCTACGACGTCTGCTAGTTATTTTACCTATAATATTAACTGAAAACAAAACATGAAAGGACAAATAGCACTACTGTCAATCCTGCTCTAAGTTGTTTCTAAGCCCCTTTTAATAAATATCTTTAAAAAAAAAAGAAATAGTGATGTGAAGGTTAGCTGGGTGTTAATCATCTTTTGGGTTAAAATTAAATTTGTCTTTGTTTAACAAGCAAAGGTTAAAATGGCTGTGTTGGTGTACATGTGGGATGCAGGTAATGAATGAATAAGCTTTAGTGATGTTGTATACACATTTGTGTAACTCTCTTTGCACAGTAATCACAGATAAAATGGAACTGCTAATGGCATACAGGAGAGCACAGTGTAATGAGCGGGAGACATTGCACCTCCCAGCTGTGTCGTGCCTGCTGACTAATGTAGCTTGCCTCGCAATGACGGTGCCAGCCACTGGCTCAGTATAGCTCTTAAGATGAAGGTCATCTGTGACATGAGGCGTGAACAGATGAAGTCTGAGTGCAAACATTTCCATGTGGCAATCTGCTGCTTGGAAGGTACAGTCCTGCTCAGAATTATTGGCACCCATGAGTTTCAAGTAAATAATTAAGAATATTTTCACAAATAAATCCAAAGGATCCAATTTTGTAAAGCAGAAAATTTTGATAAAATGTCAAAGGTTAATGGAAAATGTGCATAATGGTGAAATAATAGAAACACAAAATGTTGCCTGGACACAATTGTTGGCAGCCTTTTGATGAATTTAAATTAGTTCCTCAAACACAAACAAATAACACTCACCTTTGCTAGATTTCCATTGAGCACATGACCTGAATTAACCAATGAATGATGGTTTTCATGCATAAAAAGGGGCTAATTGGTTCCAGTTTCTTTTTCACAATGGCTGGATTGTTTTCAGCCTGTAGCTTATAATATGCCCCACACTAAACCAAGTGGGGCTCCATGGGTGAATTCCAAGGAGGACACCATTATTGAAAGAAATCCAAAAAAAGACTAGACTAATGTTTGCAAAATTTTTCATAGATAAGCCACAGTGTTTCTGGTAAAATGTTCTATGGATAGATGAAAACAAAGTAGAGCTCTTTGGGAATGCAGTGCACCAGTTTGTTTATAGGTGTCAAAGTGAAGCCCAAAAGTAAAAGAACATCCTATCTAACGTAAAATATGGTGGATGTTCTATCATGCTGTGGGGCTGCTTTGCTGCCTCTGGTACTGGAGGATGTGTCAAAGGAATAATGAAATCATAAGATTACAAAGACATGTAGAGCAAAATGTGTTATCCAGTGTCAGAAAACTAGTTTTGAGGTGAAGGTCCTGGGTCTTTCAGCAGGACAACAACCCAAAGTTCAGGTCCAAGCAACAGAAGAGAAAGGTTGAATAGAAAAAGATGGACTTTTAAACTGGCCAGCAAGGAGTCCTGCCCTAAATCCCACTGAAAACCTTTGGCAAGAGCTGAAATCTGTTATTGCAAAAAGGAATCTTGCAAACTTAAAAGAGCTTGAACACATAGCAATGGAAGAGTGGCAGAAACTACCTGATTCTAGACAGATACAACAGATGTTTAGAGGCTGTCTTTGCTGCCCAACGTTCTGCAACCAAATATTGGTGAAGGCTGCCAATAACTGTGTCCAAGGTACATTTTGTGTTTGTATTATTTCACTATTGTGCACTATTGTCTTGTGTTCCACAACCTTAGAAATTTTATAAAAAATACTATACAAATTTAGTTCACTTGCATTTATTTCTGAAGACATTCTGAATTATGTACTAGAAATTCAGGGGTGCCGATAATTTTAACCTGTTCCAAAATGTAATTTCACACATTTGGTCATTGCTCCACATTGAGATTATTTAAGGATCAGTAGTTGTTTGTTTGTTTGCTTTTTCTATAAATGAAAGTATGAAATGTCGGGCACTCACAGATTATTTTTCCCCTTTACTCGTTACCCTAGCTAAGGACATTGTCTGTGTTGTCAAAACTGTAAACAGATTTAAAAGTGGAAAGTCAGTTTCAGTGATGAATAACAGCATGGACATGCCAGTGCAAATAATGGAGATTATTTGTCACCATTTAGCTAAAAAATGAAAAGACTGCAGAGAATATTTATTCAACAGAAAAGTCTCCCTGTAGTTTTATAACTAAAGCATAAAAAAAACCCTTAACACCAGGCTGAACAGCAGTATTACTCTGGCTTTGACCTCAGATTACACTCAGCACTACTGTTGGGTGTGGTTGAATGAGGTGTGAAGTGCGTTTAAGACAACAGTGATGTCACAGTGTACTGACACATCTTGTGAACTTTGACGTCACAACATCAAGGTTAGGAGTTAAACTACTCAAGGGCAGCACAAGATTACCTGGTGTTGAGAGTTCTCTCAAGCAAACCAGGAGTGGATCAAGCCAGACTTGTCTCAAGTCACACCAAGCAAGTTAAGGAAGGCCAAAAACCATACTAACCCATGCATTTTATTGATATTTAATAATCCATCACAGTTATTAGAATTTGTAGTCCTCATGATCTTCCCCAAGTACTCATGTACACAAACACTGCAGCTGTTTCTTCCGTTTGTTGTCTCCATGACAATAACATTCACATAGTTTACATGTTTGCATGTGTACTGGACATCCCTGTACTGGCATCAATCACAAGCCATTAAAGAGGTTCATAAGACATGTAGACCTGGACCCAAAAATGTCACCCTTCTTACTCTTCACATCACACATTGCCAGGAAACAGAGACAAAGGATCCTTCTTTCACAAACAAACCAGCTTTTAGCACGTAGAATCGAATGGTCAGCCCCAGGGGATCAACAAATGGAAACAAGGCAAAATTGGAGTAAACAACTAAATTCTACATTCTGTAACAATTAGGCTTTATACCTACATTGGTTTTAGATTGTTCCTTATAGAGGAAAAATAAAACCAAAAGGACTGTGATTATCGCAGTCCATTTCATTAGTGTGTGTGTATGCACTCTGTCCCTCTTAACAGAATTATAAATCACAAGCCCTATTCCAGTCCTCACAAAAAAACTGCATTTTCCCATTTTCCAATATATAAAAATCAACTATCCAACTATTCCATAACCCATGTAATGTTTTATGTGATTTAGTTCAATTCCCAGATTTCTATCAAAAAGAATGGCTGAAATGTTGAAAGATACAATTTAGGACAATATCCTCAATGTTACCAGACTGCCAGCATTATACACACATGGTAACATTAAACTTTCACAATGGTTTCTTTTATTATTATTATTATTATTATAATCAAAGGACTTCTGTGTTATCCACATGTATTTACTATCAGCTTTAGGAAACAATTATTATGTTGTTTGATCAATTAATCAACTGTACTAGGTCATTATTAGCACCAATAGGTTTATATGTTGTTATATTTTTTTTAATTTACATTATATTACATTTACTTTACTCTTTGGCTTCATGCACTTATTTTCCCTTTTGTCATTTTTGTCCACGTGTCCACTCAACAGCTGAGAGAACCGGTGGAAATAGTTGCCCAGCGGCTACATGTCATCTCCAGGGAAACCACCTCAGACTTCGTCGTGAAGAACTTCCCAGATTCCAACACCAACTACTTGGTGTTCCGATCAGGAAAAACTTCAGCTTCAGCGCAACTCACAGTGGGCAAGATCTTATCATTGTGCTCACAACTGGGTTTATGTTGAGATAAAATAATATTTCATCATCAAATTTCATTTGTAGTTATATTGGGATCATTTATAGGCGTGTAGTAAAATAGCCAAAACATATTCTCTCTAACCTTGTCTCTTGCTCTATTTATTCAAACTCAGTTGTTGTCCTGTTTCTTTCAAGTAGAGATAGAGATTCATTAAATCGGGAAGTCATGGCTTCTTATATTAAACTGATTGGACTTATCATATTAATCAATAAATATATTAATCAAAGTTCTTCCCTTGAAGTGGGAAGTGGTGCCGTGTCAACAAGAATTTCAAATTTTTAAAGTGTGGCCTTTGTAACGCTACATATGGCTACTTTAAACAAATTAGCAACTACGGGAGGAACACATACGGTGTTCTGCAACATCATTAATGCCAGATTAAAACACCCCAAAACATAATCTCTGAATCAAGGTACCCTGTTATCACAGGCAACTGCTAACTACTTGACACTGTGTATCAATGAAGCTGCCCCCTTGTTCTGTCAGGGTTTTGCTTGTGCATTTAGACAAAAAGATCAGGTATTTGAATCATTAATTCCCTGCAAAACCTATTTGCTGTAATGTTGTACTGCTCTCTTATATAATTGGCAGGATTCCTAATTTACATTTACTGGCAATATCCAATGCAAACGCAGAAGTTAGTATAAATTAGTGTTATAGTTTACACATCTGTGAGTACGCTATGATGCCGATGTGACATAAATTTGGTCATCACAGGGTGTACACCAGGCTATGTGAGGTCATCCATGCTCCCCTCAGTTTGTTGTGTCTGCACAGACTTGCCACCTCTACGTGTGCACCAACTCCTCCGAGTGGACTCCAAGTAGAAAGAAGTATAATACCAACAGCTACGTATCTGGGGTGCAGCTGTCCATGTGCATATGGACTGTGGAAGTTGTATTGGTAGAATAATGCATTTGCATTCAGCACTGCAAGGCTAGGAACCTGCCACATCTCACATGACCACTGACATTTTTTTTTAGCATGCCCACAATCTTCTGAAAGTGATTGTTTTGAGGGGATATTCAGTGTAAATGTTCCGTCTTTGATCCATTCTGCATTGTCCGCAAACATGGCCAGATTAAAATGTCTCTTCCTCTCAGTGCTCACCATTCTTCCACCCGCCCACATGCCCTTTATCTTCTCTCTTGTTTCACAACACCACTTGAAAGAAAGTATCAAGTCTGTGTGTGTGTGTGTGTGTGTGTGTGTGTGTGTGTGTGTGTGTGTGTATATCCGGGCTCAGTTTACTGTGTGTGTATATATATACACACACAGTATATATATACCCTATATATAAATATAGGGTTGAGACTTGGTTTTAGGGTTAGGTTGGGGAATGTAATCAGTCAATGACGGGTCCCCACAAATATAGTTAAAGAAGGGTGTGTGTGTGTGTGTGTGTGTGTGTGTGTGTGTGTGTTAAATAATGGATGTTCAGGTTTCTGTAAGGCGTTAATGTTTTTAAAAGAGGTCTCGCTATAAAGGCCAGGGGAGTGGCTGTGCCTTGTTGATTCATTTGGCTGGCTGTCTAACACACCACAGGCAAACGCATGAAAATGCTCAAGTGCTTTCACGTACACACACATTCAAGCACTCATCCCAAACTGCTGATGCTCCTAGAGTATGTGGCTCTGGGGTATAAGCAGTGACAGTAGCTTTGCTGAAGAGGAACTTGACATGCTGCTCGTGGTGTTTTTGTGTCTGTGTGTGTGTTTGTGTAACTCTGTGCAGTGTGTCTCTATTTTCGCTCACTGATGTCAACCTTCATCAAGTCAAGTCATTTTTCTACTCCTTGGAGCAGAACCTCAACTAAACAAACCTATACCCCATTGTACAGGCATTTGGTCTGTTGCCTCACTTGAAATGTCATCGATTCTATTTTTTCCAATTCTCTTGGTAAGCACCACAAAGTTGTTTTTGCCTTTTTTACCTACTTTTTATAATTAAAAAGTGGTAGTGGCTTTAACAACTTCCCTTATTTAGTAAAATGATGTCTCTCACAGTCCATAAGACAATGGCAGTGCAACAGGCATGAGCTGTTATTTGGGAAATATTTGAATCTGAACCTTCCTCACAAAGTTTACCTCTCACATTAACACATTCAAATGCAAAACACAAAATATATACAACTTACTGAGACCCTCCTGCGTACAATATGGAAACTACCATAGACAAAGTATTGTGCTTTGGCAATGGCACAGAATCAGACTCACTCACTCACACATCATTTTCAGGGAACGAAAACTAAAGTAACAGGCAGAACAAATTCAAATACTGAAGTATAACTGAAATAAAGTGCTGCTTGATGGATCATGTCAAACTGATAAATCAAAATGAACAATTCAGAACGGTGCCCTGAAAGCAGCTTCCAAAGACACTCCATAGAGATGCTGCTATGTACAATTTTACATAATGCTGTGCTACATTGACTAAGTTTCATTTGCAGGATTATTGATTGATTGGCACAGCAATGTTATCAATATGTCTCTGGCAGACAATAAAATTAAACTACAATATAATAAATTACAATACATAAGATTTATATTCCAATAAACCTCTTGGGGAAAAAAAATCACAAGGCTCACAGGGTTTCAATGACAAATGTGTAGGTCAATATCTTTAGTATTCCATTCATTGTATAAAGAAATTTCAGCTTTTCCTGTCAGAAAACTGCTGTTTTCAGACACTGGAATTACATCAACACAGTATAATGTTCCTCTAAGTGACAGTAAACATACAATATATAAAAATATGCCACTCTCCCCCTTAAATGGGCAAGCACATACATATATATTTTGGATAATTAATTAATTGCTTTTTTCTAAGGTATCTTGGGTAAAATAACACGTCATGATTGTTTTCTCAAAATATGACCTTTATTTCCCAATTTGCAGTGTTTATCGCCTGAGGTACATTTCCCATTTAGGGTAGAAACTTAATATTTTTAACATAATCTCTGAATGAATGAGAAGCTTTTAACATTTATAAACCAAACATATTATTCCCGTTTTTATACAGGTGAAGACATGTTTTAAGGTATGGTTTAAGGTATGGTGTTTTTAGGTTAGGGTAATGGTAAGGTTTTCTTGAGCTGTAGAAAATGCTGACAGAAATTCACTGAATACGTGTACACTGGGGAATTAATCAATTATACACATTATAGAGTAAAATAAAGAGTAATCAATATTTCACACCTCTTATTGATTATCCATAGAGTATAGGCCTCAAAATATAGATATATCTGTGAGTAATTACCCTTGTTTTATACCCTTGTCCTGGCACTGTATCCTCCAGGATAGAGACATTCGATTCCTGATTGTCAAAGTATAATGAATGTAGCGTACATGCGTGGCCTGGCATCAGTCACAAGCCATAACGGAAGTTCATTATAAGGACATGCAGAGTTACGGACCCACAATTGACACTTTGCGACTCTTCCCACCATCAAACTATCAAATTGATAGGAAACAGAGACAAAGGACCCCTCTTCCACAAACAGACCATGCTTTTAGCATGTCCACATGACACAGAACCAGACCAAAGGTCAAAGGGTCAGCTCCAGAGGATCAACCAATGGACACCAGACAACTGGAGAATATAGGCAAAATCTCCAGTTTGTAACAATAAGACTTTGTCTAATGATATTTGATTGTTTCTTGTATAGGACAAGTAACAACAAAAGGACTGATTAACACTAAGGTGTGAATCCTGGCCTGTCTGTGCCATGCATGGACACACACACCAACCTCCCTTCCTCTGTCCCTCTCTAGATAAGAGTCATAAACTACAACCCACATTCCAATCCTGGGTAGTGACCAGCAGAACTCTCTTCACAGACACAGATCTAAGGAAGAATGTAAAATTAAATATCTAACTGTTCCCTAACTCATGAGATTTTCCTATGCAATAGTTTAACCCCAAACTTCTATCCCATAGAATGTTTGAAATGTAACATGTAGATTTTAAGACAATGTTCTTCATGTGACCATACTGTCAGCATCCCTCACACAAGGTAACACACTACATGACACCCAGAATGTCCATATTATTATTAGTACAGTCGAAGAACTGCTGTGTAATCCATATGTATAGACTATTAGCTTTGGGAAATGTTTATATTGTATTTTGATCAGTTAACCACTTGTATCATGATTAATTCCAGGTTTTAAGGATGTAATATGAAATCAACACTCCTATTACTCCTCTCTGCCATTATTAGTGCAAGTAGTTTTATATGTTATTTCATTTAATGTTTTGTGGTCATGGTGGAAGACGGATGTGCGAGTTTATAAGTAAACTCTAGAATTAAATTATTCCAAAGTTCAGTGGAAAATTACTCTCTTCTCCAAGTGGAAACACAGGAGAAGATGGGTGATGCCCATGAAACATGTGCCAGCCCCCAAGGGATAAAACAGTCGTGATCAATTCACATAGAGCAGTTCAAAGAAAATCGGGTCAGATGGCAGAGCAGAACAAGTCACAAAGTTCCAAGAAAAGCCTGAAAGGTGAGAAGAAGTCAGATGTCAGTTAAGAAAAGTCAGAGAAACCCAGATGACAAGAAGATGCGAGGAGCGAGAAACGATGCAGAAACTAGAAGCTGAGATCTTTGCTCAAAGCTCAGAGTCCCGGCTCAAAGCCCGGCTCTGTAGCCATGTAAACTCTTAGCTCTAAGCTGCTAGCCACAAACTCATGGCTCTTAGTCATTTTTGCACTTTTCGCGTCTTTTATTTTTCTTTGCCACAAGCTCCAAGTAACATGATTTTTGTCTACATGCGCGATCTTTTATTTTTATAAGCCAAGTCAAGACCAACTGAACCAAAGCAACAGAAGTGCCTCAGAGTAATTTTGTAACTTTTAATCATCATCAAGTTTTCCTTTTTGAAGATTTTGACAACTTTAGAGTCATCTGGTCAACGCCAGTCTCCTCTAAAGTTATCCAGCCAAAGTGAAGAGCATTAGAGTTATTTCGCATCAAAATGCAAGAGACGCAGGCAGATAACATCTGCACGACCGCCTGCAGAGAAGCTGAGCAGAAATCAAGAGTGCCCGAGACAGAAAGTCTCCTGGCAAACTCCACCAGAGCTGAATCGCTGATACACCGGCAGAATCCGTCATCGTGATAACGGGACAAGGCCTCCAGGAGAATCCAACTAGATCCCGCGTCTCCAGGGTTACCACGGCAACCACAGCCACCTGGGTTCCAGCCGAGGGTCTTCAGCTACAGCGCAACAAACAGTAGGCCGGTCTTAACACTCTGCTCATGACTGGGTTGATGTCGAAATATAGCAATATTTAATCATCAAACCTAATTCGTAGATGTAGTATCATTAGCTGTATAGCCATAGTGTATAGCCATAACATATCCTCTCCCACCATTGCCAACTCATCACACTGCTCATTTCATTATTATTTTCATCTTTATGATTATTACACCTTGCATTTACTCTGTAGATAGTAGTTTAGTTAAATAAACTCCTTTATCCACACCCAGTTGTTGTCCTGTTGTATTCTTTTGACGTAGAGACTGGAGATCTATTGAATCGGGAAGTCATGGCTTCCGATATGAGATTGATAAATTTGGCAATGAAGTAATTCATTGTTGTCCTCCTAGAGGACTGGTGCCCCATTTCAACCAGAGTAAATTCTAAAATATGGCGTTAACGCTACATGAACATGAAAACTTACCACGTAGCCAGTGTTTTTGTCCATGTATACTGCCATTATGGATTATGATACAGATGATGAGTGTATTTTTGATTGTTGGCATGAAGTCGCACGACCTGAGTACTTGACCCACTGCCCCTTCAATGTTTCTCATGAATATAAAGTGCACCCACTTAATGCCCCTCCCTCCACGGCCTGTCAAATGACTGTATCGTCCAGGATAGAGAAACCATTTAAGGGTTATGTTTGCCGCAGTCCTTCATATCACTTGTCTCCAACCTTCAAAATAAAGTATGCAAGCTCACAGAAATACATAGAAGCACACACACATTACTCTTTCTGTCATGGCCAGTCCAGCTCCAGTTACAAGCACACAAACTTAGTCTGTCCTTTCTCCTTTGAAAGCTTTTTTTAAGATGGTCACAGTTATTAAAGCAGGGAAGCTGACATTGAGAGGGGACGAGAGAGAGAGAGAGAGAGAGAGAGGTAGAGAGAGTATGTGTGTGTATATGTCATTCACTGGGGAGTACAGAGGTGTATCAGTGCAGAGAAAGTTAAGTGTGCTGTTCACAGCCTGAGGGCATTCACTCTTTCTCTCTCTCTCTCTCTCACACACACACACACACACACACACACACACACACACACACACACACACACACACACACACACACACGACAGCAGCACAGACACAGACACCGTTAAGCGACCCTTCCCAAAGTGCCAATGCTCCTGATGTGCTCTTCTTCATACACTACCATGATCTCTGTTAATAAAATTCTTTGTGTTTGACATCTCTGCCCCTGTTAAAGGTAAGTTCAGTAGCTAATAGTTAGAGAAGCCTGTCCAAAGTATTTCCTAATACCAAGTGCTACTGTCAGTGCATCACACTCCAAATCCACACCTCCTCGATCACTTTGCTTTTCTTCCCAGGAAAAAAGGGGAAGCGTAAATATGTTGGGAGTTAATTTTTTCCTGATATTCTCAAGAAGAGTGAGTGTTAGAGTAGAGTATTAGACCTTGAATTAAAAGACCTGTCCAATGATTTGAAAGTGATAGCCACACTCTGGCTGGTGGTAGTAATAGCCAAGATTACATTTCAGATTGTGCCTTTAAGGAATAATTTAACATCACCTGAAAATATTGTCTTTTCTGATCTTCAGTGGTTCAACTTCTCTTTTTGCTGCAGTAATGTACAGGTATAAATCCCAAATACAGTGACATCACTGCCAGGTGTGGTTACAGGTACAACAGAACAGCAAAATGCTACTTTTCAGCCTGGTTATTCTTTAAAGTAAAACTACAGAAAAATGTAAAGTTTAAACTGAATGAAACGCCATTTACAATGAACCATTACACACCTTGTCATAAAGAACCCATTTGGGGTTGTGGCACTACAATTAATTCAAGTACACAACATTTTAGTCTGATCAGGAAGATCCAACTGGGATCAAAACATGGCAAGATGACACTGCTGGTGAAATTGAGTATTAATTAAATTCACTTTTTTTCATTTCTCTCTAATCTCATTACCATTTATATTTTTCTTATTTTCCTTACATTCACTCAAATGTTTCTACTTCAGTTAAATAAAATGACTAGAACAACTGCATGGATATTCCTCAGTTGGCAAAATGTTTCTTTTATCTGAGGGAATAACACAAAATCTACTGTTTAAAAACAAACACAGAGGCAAGGGTGCTTTACTGTATGATGACTGTTGGACTGGAATTTGTCCATCGCATAGCGTTCAACAAGTTAGCCCCAGTAGCACACCTGGTAGTGCACATACCATTAAGGCCTTACTGCAACAACCCAGGTTTAAATCCAGTTTCTCTCCATGTTAATTGCCACAATAAAAGCAAAAATGCCCCAAAAAGTAACTTGACTTTCAACAAGTTAAGGAAACTTAAATACTGCCCTAAACAGTAACAAATCAGATCATTAATTAGAAAAAAATAGACATATAAACATGGACCCAGTCAACATTCACCAAATCAATTTTAAAACATCTCTCCTGAAACACAGAAACATGGGGTTTGTTTGATAAAAGCCTTTTGTTATTTGCATGCATTAATAATCATCATGCCCATTTGTGGTCTGTGTGCATGTGGCTGTGTGAGTGAAATGGTGGATTAGTGAGAATTTAATCTGTCCCTCTCCAACATGCAGGAGCCAGCAGAAATAACATCAGTCTGCTAAGGATAAAAAAAAGTCATATAAATAAATATTCTTATTACCTTATAATCATTGTTCTTATGATGATGCACTCAAATCATTTCCTTTTGCCTTGTTCAGTTTCATTTGTTCTTGTCCTATTCTTTTTGTGGTTTATGTTGTGAGTGTGGATGCCAGAAGTAGTAGCAATTAGATATTTGCTACTTGAGTGGCACTCGAGAAACTAAGAGAAGTATCAGCTGAAAGCTAAATAACGAGATAGCAAATGTAGCTTATCTTATTCAACAATCACTTCCAAAAAAATCCTACGCAGTTAAACTATGACAGACTGTGATACAAAGCTCAACCCTTGCCTCTCTAAAACAAGAACCTTTATTAAAACTGACACTATGTATCTTTGTTGAATGTGGTTTGATTTTGGGTATTAACAACCAAACCCCCACACACAGACATGTACACACACCTGTTAGTATCCACAACAAGTAGCAGATAGTATCCAGAAAGAATATGCACTTGCCTCACTATGATGTTTGGGGATTAACTGTGAGCTAAAGACAAGCTGAGACAGGTTAATGGAGAGCAGTGGTACAGAAGATTGTAACAAATCTGAATGGAGAGAGAGAGAGAGAGAGGATTGACAGAGAGAGAAATGGTGAGAGAAAAGGGAAGAGAGAGAAAGAAAAATGTGGAAAATGTCAGTGTAAAAGCACAAATGTGTCCACACACACACACACACAAACACACACACAGTATTGCAACTGGGACTTGGATGCGGCGAGAATGGCCAGATCTGAGCTCAGCTGATGGCACAGTTGATACACTAGTATGTCGGGCATAACAGCACGGGGCAAGGGTTTTCGAGTGTGTGTGTGTGTGTGTGTGTGTGTGTGTGTGTGTGTGTGTGTGTGTGTGGTGTGAGGGTGTCTGTGTTTGTGAGCAAACTGCGTGACGGAAAGTGTGTCTATGTGTTGCTGCCACAGCAAAAAGCGGTCAAGCTGTTGGATTTACTAGATAAGCATTCTGGATGGCTGCTCATGGCTGAAGTCTTAACTCACGCACACACATGAACACATATGCACACACATGCACACACACAGACATGATGGCAGATCTGGCTATGATACACATGTGATATGAAACCTGGTGTTTCAGCACAACAGAGGTTTTACTCAGTATAGCCACTCAGATCCAGATAAGAACTTATTGGATTTGTGTGTGTGTGTGTGTGTGTGTGTGTGTGCGCGCGTGTGTGTGTGTGCACAGCACACTGAGCGATGGATATGACGAGTGTGAGTGCACGAGGGTTGTTTTACAGTCTGTGCTCCTCTCTCACTTTCTGTCTTCTTTGCAAAAACAGAGGCTTAAATCTGGAAAAATGACAATCAAATGTTTTGCTCTCTAACAGTCACAAACATACACAGAAGATCTGAAATGAAACCATGGCCAGCAGTGATCAAAACACTACATATCTTCATTGTGTGATTCACAACATCATTGGGATTCAGCATCAATGCCCCAGTTGCTATACTTTCCGGCATGTTTTTCAATTTTGATTAAGTTCATTTTACTAAAGATACTATCAACCAGGGTGGTGTTCATTAATGAGGCTTATAGAGCCAGAAGCAACCGTTAGCCTCTGCCTTGATGGAGCAACCTTCTGAATTAAATGTAGTTGAAAACTATTTTAAAACATCTTCTTTTACAGCCCAAACTCCCGTCAAAGTTTTATAATTAAAAATGGGGCTAAATTACCTACTGGCAAAGTTATCCACCTAGAAACACGTGTAAAATGACATTATCTCGCTTTATTTAGCAAAAGTATTTGATGTGTGAATTCCTTCTACCAGAAGGGAAAATTGAAGTATGAGAGTCATTGTTAATTACCGAGGCAGCCAATGATGGTGGTTCACCTCTCAGGAACTTCAATGAGGATATAACTAGTGAAAACTGTAAATGTTACACCAAAGTGAAATATCACTTTAATTAGTCCAAAATCTAGTGCGTGTCCACCCGGAGGGAATACAGCAGAAAACATTCAGGGCAGTACTGTCTGATGATAAAAGCACTCAGCTGAGTATGTCTCCTCCTATCAAAATCAACAGAAGATACAAACACACACATGCATGCACTCACACACACGCGACTTTCAAACCCATTTTCCAGATGATAAGCATTGAGCGTTTTGGCAGCTGCTTCATTCCTGCTGCAATCAGACTTCATAATGAGTCACTTGACGAACTGCCTTACTTTATTATTTGAGACAGGAAGTAACACTAAAGCACAAGAGAAATAAAAAGTGACTTTTAGCCAAACTTTGATAAGATTAAATATTAGATGAAAAGCCTGCATTTAAACTTTACCCCAAAATAAAAGCATGGATATGACAGAGATGGCTTGATATTTTAGATAATTTACTAAATAATTGTGCAAAACAACATGGATTAAATGAACGAACCAATGAGAAGCCTTAAAAGTGCCCTGAGGAACGGAATTGCCTGACAACTAGGCAATTTATCTGCTGAGGAAAATCATGTGATGCAAGCAAAAGCTTCATAACAGCTACTGAATGAACCTTGTGGCAAGGTTGCTATTATAAAAATCTTTTCTCCTAGTACGGACGAAACTCGAGTCCAATTTTGACATGTGAACAAATCTGGAATTTTGCATATGTATATACTGACTTGTATTAAAATCTATAACGACCTGAAAGCTGTAAAATAGTGAGCCAATGCTGTTTAAATAACCCCTCCCCCCACACACACACACACACACGCACACACATAACAAGCTACACCCACACACCCCAGCTGTTTCTGAATTAAAAGGAAATTAATTAAATACAACCTTGGAATGGTCCATTTGGAGAACACTGCTGGTGTTGTCAGATTCAATTAATCCTTTATTTTACTAAAGAAAAAAATCAACTTGGTTTCATTTTGTGTAGTTTGTCACAATTACATGAGAAACTGTTGGTAATTTCTCAATGGATGTTTGATTAATTGAGTGGCTACACACTACCACTACATTCTTAACTAATCAGTCAAATGCAAACTGGAGGCTGAAATCCCTCATCATCAATAACCTGTGACGGATTTTCTCTATGCCAGTATCAGAGTGGAAATCTTACTTTAAAGGGTGGAGAAAAAAAAAAAAAGGTAGAATAACAATTTCCTCTTGGTTTGTTAGATAATATGGGTTGTTGCCAAGAAATGATAATCTCCTATCTAAAAAAATGATTTCGTTTTCCTGCCTGGCATTTCTCATATCTTATTTCTCTGAAGCAATATGCCTGTCGATGTTAGATAAAAAAAAAAAAAAATACTGATGATTATCTGATTATAGGTACGCACATATCAGTTGTACGCAATGTCTGATCTCCATCCATGCCTCAAATATGTATGCATGTGTGTGGGAGTGACATCGGTGTAGGCAGTAACAAACGTGTGTGGACTGTGATGGATCTGTTATAACACAGTTGATGGATGAGGAGATTATTGCTAGCGGCACTGGCATTCTGCTGCTCTTTGTGAGTGTGTATATGTGTGTGTATTTGTGTGTTTTCCAATTCATACAATAATGCTCAGACAACACACTCACTGGCCTCCAGACATCTTCCTCTCCCCTTCTCCCCATCTCCTTACCTCCACCTCATTTCTCTCATTCATCCTCCTGACCTCATTTGTCACTCTTTCTCCTCTTCTCCCTCCACCCACACGTTGTTTCCCCTGTCACCTCCATCATCTTAACCAGCATAATTTGACAATACCTTACAGAAGACCACACATCTCGCCCATCGCGCCCCTCAGCTACAGACAGCCATGTTCGTAGCACTGCTAGTCCATCAAGAAACTATTAATGAGCTGAATTACCTGAATTCACACACTTCGCTGGCTGACTGACTGAGAGGATGGCTGTTGATTTGTTCATTTGTTCATTAGTGTCAGTGACTTTTGGCCTCATTGTCCGCCAGGTAACTGACTAACTGGATGAATAACTAGCTGACTGCGGTAAGTAGAATCCAAGCTTTAGCCATAAGTGTAAAATGTGAAGAGGGAATGAGAGAAGATACCCACGCTGACTAACAAACTGACAATGTCCATCTTCTCTGCCTGACACTTGAGAGTGAGGGTCCGTATGTGCGATGATGGGTCTAAGACTGTGATTACAGTTAATGAGATGTATGTGTGTGTGCATGTGTGAGTTGTGTGTATGCTCTGTACTTTGTGCTGGCATCCATGCATCCAAATGAGTGGTGGGGAGAGATGTCAAAGTGTAGAGTTAACAGTTCCTCCGGCTATTTTCTGAACCATTCCACAGCTATTTCTGACCCTAGCTGTGGGGATAAATACTATACTTCTATTTAGCTCCAGCAACACCCTCTTTCCAGATACACACACACTCAAAATAACATGCAACAACCCAGCAACACAAGGCACAAAGCTTAAGAGTTAAGAGTTTGTCCATTTAATAGCTCAAATTTCTACATTTCAAACACCACGACCATTTTTGCTACAATACAGCCAACTGTGTGCTTTCCTGAGGAAATCCAGGCAGTTCTTGATGGCATTTTAAGGGAAAATGACTTTCAAGAGTTGCTACAGTAAATCTGGCTTGACATAGCATATAAACAAAAAAAAGTGTCATTTACAAATGCATTGTTTGGATGGCAGTCAAAAACAGCACAACTGTGAAGCAAACCAACCTGAAAATTTCATAAAAAGAAATAAAATGTCATTGCAATAGAGACTCCTTAAGGGCAATTGCCCTTTCATCGGATGACAGTGTCATAAAATACTCCAATCGTGTAGAGCAGAACTGACATGCACATTTTGCTATGTTATGTTTCCATTTTAACTGAGTAATGTTTGATTTTGGCTATGGCATGTTTCATACAAGGTTGTTTCTGCCTTTTGGTGCGATTCATGGTCTAAACTTCCCTTTGTTACCTTATGTCCAGCCTAACAAGCAGCTCATTATGTTTGCGTTGTGCCAATCAGTGTACAGTATTCAGACCCCTTCACCTATTTCACAATTATGTTGCCGTTATGTTGGATCTGCATCTGAATGTCAGAAAATTCCCAAATGCAGGAGTGCAAAACTTGTCGCATCACACCCAAGAAGACTGAGGGTCTGAATACTTGTCAATGTAATATTTCAGCTTTTCCTTTTTAATAAAGTTGCTAAAAGTTTCTAAAATTCTGTTTTTGCTCTGTCATTATGGGGTATTGAGTGTAGTCAGGGAAAATATGAATATAATACCTTAGCATAAGGCTGCAAAATAATGAAATGTGAAAAGGGAAGGGATGTGAATATTTTCTGAATCTACTGTAATAAGAACTCCCTGTTGTCAGTGATAGTTCTCAATTAGCATGATGAGGATATCAACTAAAAGCTTAAGTTTTTGTTATTGTAGTTTTATTCACTGTATGCCCTATTATTTGCTGAAGTAGTGAACTCATTTCTCCTCAGGGATCAATGCAGTTCATCTTATCTCTAATCTCCCCTCTACAGCCACAGATAATGCCTTTTTAAAGAGAAATAAAACAACCGTGTGGGATATGACCTTATGTCTTAAATTGCTGTAAGTGATTCTCATAAGAGGGATTACGCTTTCATAACTCGAGGTCCAACGACAAGAGTCTAAACATTTCATTTGGATACTACAGGCTGAGAAAATCCCTCTACTCTGTGACATTTACAGTGTGTAGTTAAATGGTTGGGCATAAGATCGTGAAAACATGCAATACGAGGCCACTGCTATGAATACTATTTTTGTGCTAGAGACGCATCCCTTGATTCCTTTAACAGTACTTTTTACTAGCAGTAAGCCAAAATCAAAATTTAAATTTAAATTTTTTTCTACATTATTATTTACCACATGATGTCATCATTCACAATAAGCACACTAGGGGCCTGTTACACCAGACAAGTTAAATGTATTCAAATGTTCTTGATAGAGATATGTATATGTCTTCGCTAAGATTAACATTGCCCTTACTGGACATACAAAATTCCAATACATTATACAGTAAACTAGAGAAGATATAGAAGTTAACAGTTAATAAAGCTATCAAGTATCCTAGAGAGGGAGAAGAATGAATGAAGACAGAGAGACTGATAGAGAGAAAAACAAGATCATACACTAACTTTGCCGATGCAAAGAGGGGAAATCCATCTCTAAACCACTTTTCCTATTCAGACTTGCAGATACCAAGTTTTACAGATCGCACATTGGTCAGGAATTGAACTTGGGTATGCTGCTTGGGAGGCAGCAATGATAACCGCTACTATGCTTATTCTATAAACTGACATATACATGCACTCATACACACACTAATGCACACTCATGCAAACTTGTGTTTCTCTTACCTTTGTTTGAGAGAAGTGACATCAATGTTGATAGAAGGCATGAAAGAAAGAGGGAGACAGACGAGACACAAAGATTAATTCACATTCTGTAGCTACATTTTTCATTAACAGATGTTGGTGTATCTTTTTTTTTTTTTGTTATTCAACAAGCTTAATTGTGTGCGTGCTTGTCTGTGCAATACACACTGTGCGTCCGCTGAATGACAGTAACAGAGATTGACTGCATTGACATAGACAAACCTTTACACATACCTTAAATATACCTGTGCAGACACAGACACACACACACACACACACACACACACACACACACACACACACAATATTGCCGCAAGGAACAAACACAGCTTGGACGGACGTGTGTTTATAAGGTCAACAGCAGAATGATTGTCATCTCTAAAGAAAACCTTGCACCCGGAGCAAAGCTTAAACAAAACGCTGTTGACTGCCCACCCAACAGACATACTCACTACCTCAACCACCACCAAATGCTCCCACACGGCATAACTCATATGCATGTGTGTATATGCCCACACAAACCACAAAAGCACTAGGGCATTTGAGAGATAGCCATTGATTTCTTCCTGCAGCCTGCACAGTCACTCCAAGGGAGAGAATCAACAGAATAATTGTTAATTTCCTGCTCCGCTCTATAGTTCAATGATAGAGAGGAAATTCTGCAGACAGAAAGGGAAACAGACACGCACAGACAGACAGGAGGAAACAGACACTGACTGACAAATAGACAAGAAGGGTAATTGTTAATTTCCTCCCATGGTTTTGACAGATTGATAGACGTGGTACACAAATTGTTTTGTTTTTTTTTTTGTTTTTTTTTGCTCATCTCAACTCAAAAGCTCAGGTGACAGCTTGTGCATACTGCTGGCTGTCCAGTTTTACCCTCCATTCCCTCTGTAATTTCAATACTCTGGTCCACGTAGGCAAGAAGTCTAGAGAGAGTCCCTGTTTGAGGCTGTAGATCAAGGCAAATATAACCTACCTGTTCAACATATGTGTATACTCAAGGCCATTCCTGCTCTCTATTTCCCTCTCTTGCACTAGTCTTGCTCAGTCTCCCTCCCTCTGTTACACTGTCTGACTTTCTTGGAACATAGAGTTGGGATTCTGTGGTAATGATGAATGTGTTTAATTACAACGCCCTGTGAGGAGAGAAGGGATTCAATTCATTCTTCCTGATGTCGAGAACCACAATCCATGTCTTGTGCTTTGGATGCCGCAATACTACTCCCTGAAATTCAAAAACCTTCAGAAACAATTCCCATGCTCACACCCCCTGGGTTTCTCTCCCTCTCAAAGTGGGAGCATGACTGTCTCACTGCAAAGGTCTTTCGATCCGTGTGCTTCTTTTCCCCATTCCTCCTTTCAATGCAACGGACTCAATTTTGCCTGGATGCACACACCGAGAAAAAAGGTTTCACGATTCCAGTGAGTTATGTGGTTTGTTCGGTGGAACAGAGAGTGCCACAGTGTCTCCTTCACTGTGTCTCTGTGTAACGCTGTGGAGCGGTCATCAAGCGTACGGACAAGAGAGATGTCTGTTCCAAGTCCCATTGCCTGGTTGTAGCTGTATATCTAATTACAGCGACTTGTTAGTGTCTCTGCCAAATGCTCAGTGTAGAGGGGACAACCGAAAGCTTGTGTGCACGAGTGTGTGTGTGTGTTAACAAAGACAGTGAGAACAGCAGAGCTACATTTTCTAACTAAAGTGTATAAGTGTTACACAAAAATGATGAGGTCCAAGAGTGAGAGTGGGTTGTAATTATGTGTCAGTGTTTGTGTATATGTTGTGTATTTGTATTTGTAATTGTGACAAAGCTGTACAAAACTAAACAGATTTATAAATGCTTAAATACAAAGGAAAGTCTGCGCGGGTCAAGAAGAAAATTTAACTTGACATATTTGTTCTAATCATCAAAACACAGCAATCAACCTTTGAGAGGTAAAATAGCTTTCTATGTAATTAAGACTGTTTGAAGGGTTGGGGGAGATTTCAAAAGAGAGGCTTTTCGAGTGAGGTACAAAAGAAGAGAGAGAGAGAAAGAGAGGGAAGAACAATCCCATATATACTTCACTGCATAGAATTCAGGGTTGGTCATTTGTTTTCAGTCATCCCTCTGGGGAAATCTACAGTTGGGGATGCTAACAAATAGCATTAGCTAATAGAGCTGAGACTGCATCTTTCACTGTGGGATCTTTAACTGTTCTGAACTACTCTCTCTCTCTGTGTGTGTGTGTGTGTGTGTGTGTGTGTGTGTGTGTGTGTGTGTGTGTGTGTGTGTGCGCATACTGATGTGTGCTCTCTATCTGTAAAGTATAAAGTATGTGCACATTTGAGGGTGTGTGTGTATTCAGATTTTGCAAAAGTATTAACATTTAACGTGGACATTAAACCAAGGTTGTAAAGTGCTGACGTGGCGTCTAGTGCTGCAATTATAAATGTTCATGTGCAAGGCCACATGTGACTGCAACAATGGACTCAATATAAAACTACTGCCCCAGTTCTCAAGGAGGAGAGTGGTTCCATAGGGACTGCTCCCTGCTCAAGGTTAAAAGTTTAGACATTCTCTTTGTTATCCTATAATATAAATAACTCACATACACATACACACACATGCACACAAGTGTTGCAACCACACAGTGTTGCTTTCTCTGATCTCCAAACTGTAATAGTCATAAGGGTCCACTTAAAAACTGCTGCATGTGTGCCAGCGCGCATACACACACTGCGATTGCCTTGAGATGATGAAACCACGTGAAATTGTTCTTTTTTGGAACTAATGATTCTGCAGAGTTCCTCTTCAGAACCGATGGGTCCATACAGTCCTGATGAGCACTTTGAAACAAGATTTATGAGCCCTTTATCAACTTTAGGGAAAGAGCACATCATTTACTGTCTACTGACTGGATCTGAGTCAGTCGCTTTTTTTCTCTCTTGTGCACATTTAAAGCACACACAGATACCGAGACACACACTCACTAAAACATAACACAAAGAGATATTGCAATTGTTGTAAGTATCTCCCAAAGCTATTCTGTCCTACCATCGCTTACACTATCAATAGCGCCTCCTTAAATGGAATCACATAACCATCGACTGCCAATTCGACCCACTTTAAGCCGCACTGACAATTTATTCACAGTGGAGGCAGTTGAGGATTTAGGGAAGCCTGTAATGTATAGTATTACTATTGGAATTCCATGAGAAGTGTTGCCTACATGTGGTCTAACATGTACTATCGATAAAATGGCAACAATAAGACAGAGTTGAAACATGGGTAAAAACATGATTATCCAAGTAGGTTATCTGGTGAAGTAATTCAAGGGTTCGTTGCTTATGGCAGTGTTCCTCAAATACTAAGACTAAGTGAAAATTTCACTGCTTTTTTTAGTTTATTATATTTTTTGTAAGAAAATTATCTTTTGGGAGGAACTCAGAGTTACGCTTAATTAGATCTGCAAAAGATCATGTCATAATTTTTAGTCAATTGGTTTGACAAAGCTGGATCACCTTTCATGTTGGGTACTACAATAGTGCATAAGAAACAGGACATGTGGGATTCCCAACCACAGGGCTGATGATACCTCCAAGGACATTCCTCTTCATCCTTTACTTATTAGCTGACTCTGCTTGCATAAATGTGGAGCTGTTTATTTACAGTATCAAGATCAATGTTGTCAATGGCCTCAAATCAATAACTTCCTGGGAACCTGTACACTGACCGCCTATAGATTGGGTTACATCAATCTCTCTCATCCTCCTTTTTCTTGTTTCTCCTCTTCTCATCACAAGTTCAATCCATTTCCTCTTACTATGAAATTGATACTCCTTATTTTCTCTTGAGCAATTTCAGATGCCTTATTTGTCTGACTGTCCATCTCAAGACCCCTACTCATTCTATTTCTTTTGTTCTGTTGTTTCTCTGTCAGGCCCTTCAAAGGGGGAAGCACAACACTGTACCAACATCCACCTGTCATTTCCACAGCAGTTAATATCTCTTGGACCTCATCATTTCCTGGGTGACATGGCAATAACAGTCAGTATGTCACACTAACAGCTCTGCTTGGTAGTTATGGTTCTCTGGCTCCGATTTCCCTCACTGCAGCCACTCACATAGTCAGCAACCACAATAGAGTAAAAAAAAACCTCTCAGATTTTTTCTTTCCTTGGTATGGATATAGAAGTATAGTCTCACATATTGCACAAAAATCAATGAAGAGACTTTTTCTCATTTTCTTTGTCAGGACTCCTGTGTATACTATCAACACATTAGCGTAGTATACAGGCAACACAAGCAGCCAGTGTGAAAAAAGCAATAAGATTCAAAACCATTTACTCAAACTAAAGTCAGCGAGATAAACTGTGGAAAGTCGGTGTAGTTATGAGTTGGAGTTAACAGGAAACCATATTTTTTTCTGCCATTTAACATTCTACCCTTTGAAACTTGAGAGCCAAGGTCAGTGACAGGGAAACAGATGAAGATACATACAGATGTACTTCACACTAAACTGCAAGGATACAATACACTAATCAGAACATCCATAATGGCCATAAAATGTGATCTGATCTTCAGCATCTAGACAATGTGCTAAACTAATAACAGTGCTGGTGGATAAAGTAAGTGAACCCTTGGATTTAATATCTGGTCAAACCTCCTTTAACATCAACCTTTCACCTCCAATAACATCAAACAAGCCCCTCCAGTAGCTGCTGATCAGACCTGCACAACGTTCAGAAGGAATTTTGGATCACACTTCCTTATAGAACTGTTTTGGCTCAGCCACATAATAGGAGGTCTGATGTGAACGTTTCTCTTGAGGCCATTCCACAACATCTCCACTGGAGATGGGGCTCTGACTATGCCACGCCAACAGGTAGATTTTCTTTGTTTCAAGTCATTATGTGATAGATTTACTTAAACATTTAAGGTTATTGTTCTGCTGCATTACCCTGCTTCTACTGAGCTTCAGTAGGTAGACAGCCACCCCGATATTACCCTGTAAGAGACCTTGATAAACTTAATTTTCCCCTCAGTGATGGCGAGTGTCCAGGCCCAGAGGCAGCAAAGCCTCAAATGATGATGCTCTCTCTGCTGTACTTCATGTTGGTATTTAGTGCCCTTTTTACACAGTACATAGTGCTGGATGTTCTCCCTTAACAATTCAACCTTAGTTTCATCAGTCCATAAAACATTTTCCTTGTAGTGTTGAGAAGTGTCTGACTGCTCTTTGGCAACCTTTTTTTTTGAGAGCAGCTTTCTCATGGTGTGCTATCATGCCTTAATGCACCATCCTTTGCATATGGTAAACTCATGCATAGAGATGTTAACCAGCTCAAATGATTCCTTTATGCCTTTAGCTGTTAGTGTGATGTTCTTTATGTTACCTCATTGAGCATTCTGCATTGTGCCTCTGGAGTCATCTTAGCTGTACGCCCACTTCTAGGGAGTGTAGCCACAGAACTGAATTGTCTCCATGTCCGACTGTGGAATGATCAATATGTAAATTCTTTGAGATGACTTTGTAACCTTTACCAGCTTTATACAATTCTTAGTTCTTCACCATTTGTTTTAAAGTTTTTTTTTTTGTTTTTTTTTTGCAGGGCATGTTTCACATAAGCAGATGCTTCTTGTGAGTAGCAAAGACAGAAATGTTCAAGTGTATTTCATAAGTAAAAGTAGCTTTAACCCACACCTCCAATCTAGTTTCACTGATTGGACTCCAGGTTTGATAACTCATCATTCACATACTTTTTATAACCTACACTGTGAATGTCTGAATGGTGTTTTTAATGTGGACAAGAACAATACAATGATAAGTGTTATTAGTTAAAATAGATTGACTGTTGATTGTGTTAATTATTGTAACATAGATGAAGATCTGACAATATTTTGAGGCAATTTTATACGTATATGCTTATCATTCCAAAGGGTTCCCTTACTTTTTATTGTCACATTCAAAACACATCCCCATACTGGAGGAGGAAACAATTTAGCGCACTGCACCCTGTATACATTTGACTGATTAATTATTTGATTGTTGTTTTATGTCCTGGTGATAATCATGGAACCCTGACCACACAGGAGGGCCAATCCCAGCTGCCAACAATGTGCAAATCTAAGAACATTATTATTCATCCAACCACCAAGAGCAAGGAGAGCACATCATGGTCTGATCCCTGTTTGAAATTAGGCCCACCCCTCTAATCTATCAAGCCTGTATTGATCTGTGCCAATGCCTTTGAAAAATGGCCACCAGAAAGTGATTGATCAGCCAGTTGTAACTGTAATCAATAGGTCTGATAGCTGGGCTAAATAGCTTAGGATATGAATCATGTATGGATGTTACAGCAGGTCAGTCATAATATGCATGGCATGCAGCATGATGTAGCTTCACATAAAGAAATAGTTTTAGGCAAGAAAAAAATCTTTATTCATCATGTGGATTTAAGTGT
Organism: Seriola dumerili; assembly: GCF_002260705.1. Taxonomy (NCBI): domain Eukaryota; kingdom Metazoa; phylum Chordata; class Actinopteri; order Carangiformes; family Carangidae; genus Seriola; species Seriola dumerili. Next base: position 2,475,916 of record NW_019174545.1, on the reverse strand, counting down.
GACTCCTCTTTTTGGAAATGCTCCCAGAAATGTTCATCTCATGTCGCTGGCATCTTTTTAAGTGTTTAGATCTACCAGGAAGCAAACTTACGCATGCAGAGAGTTTACATTTAATTCAAAGTGAAGTCTAAGAGTTAACATCTTCACATGGCTCCAATCCTCATTAAACAGTCAAACATGTGCCCTTGCAGAAGGTTTGAATAGCCTCCAAACTCCACAAAACAAGCATCTCATGGGCTTGACAGAGTGGACTTTATAGCCCAATACAGCTCTCTATGACCCCCGGATATAACATAAAACATAAAAATACATGACATGTAAGATATCAACTGTGACAAAAATAAATCTCTGTTCAAATGATTATAACCAACAGGATACATAGTAGGTTTAATTTTGCATGTAGTGGTGGTAGCTGTCTGCTTGCTAGTGTTTCTGGAAGTACAATGCAGTTGATGGCAGAGTGCACACTCCCATCGTCAGCGTGGTTTAAGAGGTTTATTCCTTCAAAGCAGAGATCCTAAGGGCAGATACTGTCCTGCAGAGGTGCTATACAGTACAAACTTCAAATATAATATAATTTATAATCTAAAATAAATTCATGTTATGCTAGCAGCGAGAACATTAGATATTACATTTATCCTATAAACAGCAAAACTGCTGTGTCATATGTGAGGGCCAGTAGTTGCATCTGCTGGTGTACTGCTGCTCTTTTTGCCAGGTTGATTTTAATGGAGTGGAAATATTGAGCTTGTAACAGGACAGTGAGTGAACGGGATATACCCAACACTATTCTTTGACTCAATACTCCTTTCTCACAGCTGAAAGGACAACAGAAAGCAAGAGAAACATGAGTGATTCGACATCCAATTTGTCTTTTTCAGTCATGCTTATGCAGAAGGTTTATTGATGGAAGATAGAAGAAACATTATAAACTCACCCGTAACATTAAGTTTTATACTTGCCTGCACTAAAAAATGTTCAACCTAAACTTTAGATTTTAAACGATATGTTCTGAATTCTTCAGTTATCTCCAACTTTCATGAATATCTTGAGGATCTGTTGTCTGAATATCACTCAAAGCCCTGCTCCCCACTCCCATGTTCAAAGTGGTAGTGATAATTTACATGCCTTCCTAACAATTACTGTGATATGTGACTGTGCACTTGTTGGCTGTCTTATCATATAAGCAGGAAAAACTTTAATCACCCGATACCCATTTTTCGGATTCCCCCTTGGGTTTGTCATATGCCTAGCAACACAGACACACCAGAAAAAAGGTGAATGTTCAAATGAAAACATGAAAACTGTGGATATGTTTAAGCATATAAGAGACCTATGTATATTTGTTTGTATTTACTACTTTGAAAAATGCATTGCCTCACAGTTTTATGCCTCTACCAACCAGTCAAGTTCGAGTATAAATCCATGTCTGTCCAGACTGTAATGGATGCTCTCAATGGAATAGAAGTTCTCACTATATTGACATGTATGATTCTAGTGAATAAATTCCAGTGAGGAACATGCTGTTTTCACTTTCACACACAGCTGGCAGCACTGACGATCTATACAGTCACCACACTTTCAAGGTAAGCACACAAGATTACTGTCACCAATTCAGTCTGACCAAATGTGAAATATAGTCGCAATCTCCCCCTCTGTTCCTGAGTTACAGCGTCGAATAATGAACAGAAAGGTGTTTTTACAGAACATCATGATGTCATAATGACTTTGACCTTTAGAATACAAGATGTCACTACACTTCGTCGTTTTATCATATTAGACATTTGTGCTAAATTGTCTCATAATTGGCATATGAATTATTGAGTTCTGGCTAAAAACATGATTTGTGAGGTCACAGTGACCTTGACCATCAAAATCTTAAGATTTCATCCATGAGTCCAAGTGGAGGTTTGTGCAAAATTTTAAGAAATTCCCCCTAGGTGTTTTTGAGATATCACACTCACGAGAGAGGAACGGACAGAAACATAATGCCTCTGGCCACGGCAGTTGCCAGAGCACAGGCATAAAAAAAAATTAAAAAATAACAATAAAAGACACAGGGAGCTGGATTTGCACACTGAGGAAAAAAAGGTAGAAAATGAGAGGAAAACAGAGTGTCTTGTGTAATGCTGCCCCCGACTCCCACACCCCCACCCACTCCCAGCATATTACTGATTGAACAGTATATATATATATATAGGTATAGCGACAAAAAAAGGCACCACGGGCATGAAAACCTCTTTAAGTTATAAAGGCTCCACACTGATTGGGAGTGCTTTTACAGCATTGCTCTGGTCCACTTGTCTCCTACAGACGACAAGGTCAATACCAATCATTACTAACATAATGATCTTAAGTGGTTATCTAGACCCTCCATTATAATGAAGGGTGGTAAAAGTCACTCTTTCAGGTTTTGTATTTGATCTCCTATAAATTCATGAGTGGGGTCATTTAGGATTGGCCCAGCATATGCCAAACCATCATTCTTATTGCTTTTTAATCCATCTGCTACTCATGCCGTCAATAGGGGTATGGTATTTGTCCCATCACAAAAAAAGGAACACATTTTGGGAAAGAGGTGACACGTCCACTTTTTATTTTTGCTAGCAGTCAATGTTCCTTACTGACTTGTTGAAATGCTCAAGTGCAGCATTTTCAAGGAAGTGTTCTTAACCCAGTGTGAAACTGAAAAAAATCCCTGTCTTCCAGAAAAAATATAAGCTTAAAACTTAGAACTGTAATAAATAACACCAGTTTGGCTAATTTATGTAAGAATTCTCAATAATCACATGACATCACTTTATCAGTGGTTTTATGGATCAGATGGATATCCTACTGCAGCCTTATTACCAATACCATCAGTAAATCAGGGAAGATCTGTTTACCATTTTGTGGTCAAAAAATGTACTGACTGCTAGTTGACCATCAAGACTAATTAATACTTTTGGGCCAACTCCACAAAGAGGACTGGAAAGCTTTTGTTTTTTGTTGCTGTTGAACCGGTTTTGGAAAAAATTGGATCATACCGGCTGACCCATCAACAGATGTCCTGCTGCAGTGCTCATCAAAATTCAGTTTGATTGGTCCCCTGGCAGCTACTGTTGCGGTGCAATGCCACAAAACTGCAACATTTTCGGTTCGATTCCAGCCAGGGACCTTTGTTGCGCGCCAACAATCAAATAAAGGGAGGAGGAGGACTTACTACTGAATATAGTGTGTTTTCTCCAAACAGGCTGAGGCACAAAGAGATTCATAGTTCCTGAAAGTGATGTCTTGCGTAGTCATTTTGGAGGGTTACAAGATTAATTTCATGTGATGTTATGCATAATTTACAGTATTTATTTTTCCCACCAATTCCATCGTCCTCTGTGCAAGTGGTTCACTGCTCTTCGAAAAGCCTGTTTGGCTTCAGGTTCTAAATCATTATTTTACAGTAGGTATTGACAACAGTATTAATAAGATGTCAATAGGCATGGCAGGTACTCTATATCTGCAGTCAGCAGTACTTGAAAATCTCTGGCTTCCTCGAATGGTCATCATGGGAAGCTTGCAGTTTCTTTGGTGTGACTGCACAGATGTGGTAAGTATGTATGTGTGTAAGCGGAAGCTTTGTGCCACATATATAATGGTGGATGGAGGGATAATCGCTTGAAGGGGAAGAGAGGTGATGTCCAGAGGGAGAGTTGAGGAAAACACTGTGAAATAGAGGGGCTCAGGAAGAGAAATGACCTCTCCACCTCTCTCTCTCGCTCCATCTTTCTCACACTCGACAAATGTTTCTTCTTTCTGAACTGTGCAATCTCTTTGTGTCTCTGGCTCTACATTATTGTCCCACAAAACACTCTACCCCTCCAGTCCCTCTTCTCTCTCAGTCTCTTGCCTGATTGCCTTTCCATTAAATCACTGCAACAGAGCAATTCCACATTTCAATTCACATTAAGAATTAACCCCCACCCCTCCACTCCCCCACCTCAGTCCAGAAACATTTGTGAGGGTGGTTATAAGATTCTCGGCTGGCCCAAACAACTGTTCAGCATCCTGATCTCTCATGCCAGTCATGACAATTTGTCACAAGAGGGGACAGAGGGGAGGGAGAGAGAGAGGCGAGAGAGATTGAGTAGAAATGAAAAGGGTAAGAGGAGGTGCTTTTTACATCAAGCTGTCAGTCCAGGTGATTGTTGGTTTCAATGGTTCAATGTGGTTGAGGAGGTCTTCATATTTTAGAGTTTGGTAAGATTTAGAACCATACTGTATGTCATTGTGTTTTTACATTAACATCACACAACAGGATCTCTTGTCCTTTGTTTTTTAAAGAATTGTGATCACAGTACAATAGAAAGGTTACAATTGCTTATAATTAATAATCATTTTTTGATTTCAAAATGTTCACTGCTCAGGCACCTAACAATCTTATGGTCTTGTCTGTTAATTCCCCAGGATGGAGCATTTAACAGGTTTTGAGTTGCATTAGTTCACCTTCAGCTTAAGTAATATTTTCCTATTATCACCAGCAACAATTTATCATTCACAGTGGTAATTGCTGCTGTTGATCTGCGTGCATAAGAGCTGCACTACATTGAATTTTCATAACAGTATGACAATAACACTGTATTCAAATTATGCAAATGAATAATTTCCTCTTTTACAAACTAATGTGGAAGGAAAAGACATAAGCATGTTACACACAGATACACACACACACACACACACACAAAAATGTCAGTCAGTAAACTCTCAAACAGAATGTCTGTGCCAATAATTCAAAGGTATGATGTAAGTAGGTGTGAAGTGGTGTCACTAAATACTGTTGTCACAACACTGTGTAGTTACATAAATGGTAGTAAATTGATTATAACCAGAGTAAGGTGATCTTGCAATTACTAATGTGGTCTTTGGTTATTTTATTTGCAATATGTGTAATTATGGTAGGCATAACTCAGCAAACAGAACTGGTTAGTCACCAGTCTTTCAAATGAATCTTGCCATGTTCTGTAAACATGCGTTTCATCTCTGTGCTCGTTTTAGGTCAAAGTCTGGATGAGAAGGAAAACAGTGAGTTTAAAAACATGTTTGAAGAGACAGTACAAAGGCTGTCATTTTATAGCTACACAGCAAATAACAGAGCTTATGATGCAGTCCTCTGTAAGTCCTTCAATTTAACTGTTCAGGTTTGTGTGCTGACTGAAGCACCCATGAAGACAAATCCTAACACCCTAATAGACCAAGTATTGAATGTGTATTTTGAAATTAAAGTATTTTGATAATGTAATGACTATAACAATACACAGATTATATCATTCATTTTCTAAAATTTATTTTTAACATGTACCAGTTGGACCTAAATTAATTCCTTATTACTCATGTTTGTATAGGGATGCTGTCTACGTAAACTAAAGTTAATAGTACCCATTCCAGGGAATGCCCAATATTGGTTGATTGTTGGCATGAAAAAAAAAATTCAGATAAACAATTTCACAAAGTTTATAAGAAATGAATAATTAGCTCAATGTGATAATTTAGTAGAGAAAAGTATCTCTAGAAGAGTTTGGTTACTTTCCACTAATATCTGTGCTTATACTACAGAGGCCAAATATTCTCAACTGCCACATTATGTCAAACTTTTTTCAGGAGTTTGTCATCTGCTTCTGTCTTCTCTCTCTATTCTACTCTCCCTCAGGTGTCACGCCTTCTAGCAATCTTGACATCCAGCCTGCAGTATAAATTTGTACATTTTCTGTCACACACACTCACGAATGATTGCAATGGAGGAAGAGTCAGCTGCTGCCACAGCCACCTTTCTGTCTAGTCATAAATAATTTGGGTTCCAATATCAGTGAGAACCTTTGACACCAGAACATGACTTTTCCTCCCTGGCGCAGACCTCTAAGAAGACGAGACACCCACTAAGAAAAGCAAGACATGAATAGTAAATCTACTGCCTCTTCTCATTCCTATAATCTCTCTCTATTTCCCTTATACTTCAACTAACTTCCCTCTTTTTATGCGCTTCCTCTCCCTCTCTCTCTCTCTTTATCTCCTACTCTCTGGGGAGTACAGCTGTAGGGTCTGATTGAGGTGAAAATGTGGTACACATACACTGACACAAACTGAGGTCCTAAAAAGAAATTCTCAGCATGTGTTAGCTGATTGATTGTTCAAAAGCAATCATGACAAAGGCAGACATCTTGAATATATTCAATGTGTTCAGTGGCCCTCTAGATGAAAAACATTCTTTAGATTTATGTTTAATAATATAAAATAAAACTGACAGCTATGTGTCTGTTGAGATTTCATTCCATTAGAAATGTGAACTCTGAATTTGGGTGTCATCATCCCTTTAATATTTAATTCCTAGTGTCAGTAGTTGTTTTTTCCAGTCCAGAACCTTGGACAACCACAGATCCAGTGAGCTCTGGGCTAATTGTTGGGTTAAATGAGGTGGTGGGACACAAATGGACTAAAGACTTTTGCATTCCCATGTAAAGCCAGTCAATCCTGCAGCCCTCTTAAGCAGCGTTTCATATTCATAACATGTTTCCCATCTGGCTGTAGGGCGCTAACCGATTGAAATATCACACAGTCTACACTAATCGCATTACTCTGCTCATAGAGCATTCACACTTGGCACTCAGTGGGAGGCTCCAACCTTTTGATGTTGTACATTCACTGACTGGAAGGCAGAGAGCTATCTGACTGACAGTCTGACTCACTGTATGAATGAGTGACTCTGGTTGGCTGGTCAACCACCTAAATGTTTGACTTACAGACCAAAAGTTCAAGTAACTGTCTGACTTACTGACTGACAGACTGTCCATTTAACTTAGTGGGGCAGTCCTAATAAACACAGTGTGTATCTGTATACTGGATGTGTAAACATGGGTTAACTAGTAGGTGTGGTCGCTAGTATACAATGCATAGATAAGAAGATACATAAACTGCATGTGACTTTATGTTTGTGGCAGGTTCCTTAACTTCCACTTGCTCTCTTTCCGATGCATTTTTTAAAGAATATTAACAGCACATACACCCTTCAGAATCACTTAACCTATAAGTTAGTTAATCATTTTCTGCACATTCACATAATTCTGTCATTGAACAAAATCAGATGAAAATAAAAAATCTCTTTAAATCCAACATGTTCTTGTCCGTCACACTGACATCTTTATACTAGTGCCTTTAAATCATCATATTTGATGGGCTCATTGGTTTGCATTAAACCTTTGTTAACACTTACACATTACAGTAACTCCAGCTGTCAGACTGATATTGTACAATGACAGATATATTTTATACCCTTGGATTTAATGTGGTAAAATTAAAAAATCTCATAAAATGAAAATAATGAAGTAAAGCATCAGTAATTAAATACTACATTAAGGATGTAACAGGGATGTGATACCATCTGACCTCTCACCACTCTCAAATTATCAGCACAAGCATTTACAGGTGCTTTTTCATTTAAAGACAAATGTGAGAATCATAACGTGCATACACACTAGAAGTCAATGGTATCCTAGTAACCATCAGAAACTACTCAATCAAAACTCAGCTGTAAACGCCAAGGGAAAATTGGCTGATGAAATTATGTTTCATTTCTCCAAACACAGGAGAAAATATCAGGAGAGTATACTGACCCTTACTAATGAAAGTCAGTATACACAAACAATTTTGTATTTACTGCCAGTATATAGTGTATACGAGCCTATTAGCCCAACTAAACCTCTAGTCTACTGTATCGTAGATGGTGAGTGGATGGAAGCTTTAACTAACAACATGCATGTGTGATTTTTAGCCATCTCTCTCCATTTCTAGTATGGTGTATATACCATTACAAAAGCTGTAAATTGTCTTTGGAAATGAAAACAATGTTCGGCATTTTTTGTTTTAAGTAATGAGTTTTTTAATGATCATCTTTTTTTTTTGTTTTTGTTTTTTTCCTATGCATCCAATAACCAAATCCCCACAGAATTGCAGAAATTATAATGAAATGCAACAAAAGATACAACGCTTCATCTTCAACAATTAAGAGACCTAATTTAGAAATCAAACTGTATGTACAGCACTTTAGCAGAGAAGCAGCCTGAATCTGTGTCACTGCGACATGATATTAGCACCTCATTCACAAACGACACTCTGCAATGTGTTTGTGTTTCTAAGGCTTGATGGACAAATCCCCAGCTGGATAGATCTCTACAACATAGAATTAGACTAATCCTTACATATCCTTCAGTGTAAGTGATACTACATGTAATCCAGACTTCTACTTTATCAGTGCCAATTGAAGTCTTGTATTCACTTTCTACCAAATCATAGTCCCTGATGAAAGGCATTTCTAATCCAAGACTTGGCTATCCGTTTCATTGTTATATTTATAGTCTATCCCTTAAAAAAAAATGCAAGCCTTATCATGGAAGCACACATTCTACTGTTCAGCCCTACCTAATGTAGCAATTCGCACTCATGGTAAGACTTGATCTGAGAACATGAAAATGTCCAGATGTTTTCCAGTGAATCTCTCCAAAAACACATACATACATGGAGAGCCAGTGTAGTTGGTGTAAGCCTGGTGGCAGACAGTTGCTCCTGCTCTGTGTTCTTGTCATTCGTTTGTTGTGTTGTTTTGACTTGTCATGTCAATTTTTCTTCCATTTCATTTCACTTGCACTTCACTCCACTCCACTGCAGTTAAAGTCAGTATTAAGAGACTGGCAGGACTTTTTTTTTCGGTTCTTCTGTTGCTTCTTTCAGTTTCCGAAAATGGAAACTGTGTGTGTGTGTGTGGCTATGGAGGTATACTTTACACTCCAGTGATCATGTTGGGTTGTTCTTGCCCAAAGCAAAGCCTCATACCTGGAGGAGGTGAAGAGGCATTAACAAATTCATGGCGAGAGCAAAACAGAGAGGAAGAAAGAGATAAAGGCTCTCCCTCACCTCTACTATCATGGGAAATATAGTAACAGACATGTTTGAAGCCTGTATGGCAAGTCAGATCACAGATATGCAACTACTTCCACTCCTTCACCATTAGATCCTGTTTACATTTCACTGCTAGCTTCATTACTGCTGGTAATTACAACGCTCATCACTGCATCTTATATGATAAGGTTGGCTGGTCTTTTATAATAAATCCCTTGTCAGGAAATTACCATCATATAACTCCTCTTTGACTGCTCTAGAAATTATACACATATTTATGTTGCTCCGATGTGCAGCTGATGCTTCAGGTACCCTGTATCAGAATTAATTCTAAGACATACAGTGTTCGCAGAGACAGGTGTAATACTTTTTTTTTTTTTTTACTTGCCGTTTGTGGTACTGTTTGCAATAAGTAAGTAAAGGTTAAATAAAAATACTTTTTATCACTTTTACACTATCACAACTGCAAGCTCCCACACTTTGTTTCATTCTTTTGTTTTATGTCCTCAGAGACAAAAAATAAATGCATGCCATGTTTTATACAATCTGCAATCACAGTGTCAAATAATTTGTGAATGAGATTGTAAATAAACCCCTTGACCACTGCGCACACGCACACGCACACACACACACGCACACACACACATCTTCCTTGATAAAGACATCATACAAAATCTCATTTAGTAGTACTGCAGAAATAGTATATACTTCTCACTGAGATTGTTATAAAACCTACCAACATATTCAACACACTATTCACTACTCTGACAGAAACAGTGTCTAAACCATATTAGACTTAAGTTATAAAGGATACATGGTCACAATGACAGGGAACCATACTTAAATAAAAGAGAACAAAACAGAATATGCTACCCAAATGTGGCAGTAGAACTTGTAGATGGAGTTTTCAGCAGCGAAGCAGATCTATTATTTCTACAGATTGACCTAAATGACCCCAATCTGAATTGCCATGGTTACTGCACACCATAATAATCCCTACTTAATCAACTTCTCTGGAATAAGGAGGGGGAGTAGATTTTCTGCGTGCGTGCATGTGTGAATGTGTGCATGTGCGTGTGTGTGCGAGCGTGCATGAGTGTGTGTCTGTGTGTGTGTGCGTGTTCAAGTTATTTTCTTCCAAAGTAATTTGGTCTCAGAACACTAATCAAACTGTTACATCAGAGGCTTTTGCATGTGAGCTTGAATGTGCAGGCATGTCTGAATGCTCTGTACATGTGTGTGTGTGTGTGCATGCTGCTATGTGGGTGTGTGTTTTAATGGACACACCCCCTAGACAACAGAAATAAGTTGCAAGAGCATCAGCACTTTGGGAAGGGTCCTTATAGGTATGTGTGTAAGAGTGCGTGTGTGTGTGTGTGTGTGTGTGTGTGTGTGTGTGTGTGTTTACTCTATGTGTCATTAGATTCCTTAACAAGGAAGAGGAAAAATGTTACAGCACAAACAATTCCTCCCACTAGTAGTTTGAAAAGATGATTATATGGTTATTATTCAATGTGTATAGTTTCTGTCAAACTAATAATTGTCAAAAAGTTAGTCTGGTAAAACTGTATGCATACAAGTGGTTTCAAGGATATGAGTATGGGTAAAAAAAAAAAACAAGTAACAATCAGGATTAAGTGATAACCTCCTGACTTCTACGTGAAACAAAATATGACTTAAAATAAAAATGTATTGATTATTAGTCCGTAGCAATCATAACAATCAAATATTGTATAATGAAGTAGATACGAAATAAACACCAATGACCTGGATTGCAGACAGAAAAAAAATATTGTAAATGGGCTGCACCGACTCTGCACCAAAATCAAAACACAAAATTACATTAAAATGCATTAAATTATATTTGTGTAGGTACAAAAGTGTGCACATATTCAGTACATGTCTGACTGCTTTCAAATCCACAAGGTGCCAGCTGAATTAAATGAATAACACATTTTCATAACTGCATATGAAAAACTGACGAGCTGACAATACCAGTACATGAAGTGTTAATATTGGAAAGATTTAATAAAAATATGCCAGATCATTTGATGGGCAGGAAATGTTCTGCTTTTAATGTGTTTTGCACCATGGAGCTTTAATTCCCTGGGAACACCATGTAAGACACATATCATCATTCACAGAGAAAAATGGGAATGGAAGATACCCCTTACTTGAACATAAAGGGGGGTCTTTAACAATGACAGTTTTACCTCAAATGGAGCTGATTCATTTTGTCCCTATGCCCATAACAGTATATAAGTGAGAACTGACCGCCTCATTGATTTTTACTACTTAGTAGAAATTACACGGCTATTTCTTTAATTAAATTTACTAACCATCTTTTACAGTAAAAATATGGTATGTGCACTGGACTGTAGTGGTGGTTCAGTCTCCCAGCTTCCACATTAGAGTGTGCTAAAGCCAACCAGCCAAATCAACAGCACCTTACTCACCACTGTAACTGCAATACTGTATTCTTTGAAACTGCTAGTATTGGTCCTTTCACCGTACTCATTCAAACTATCCAAATATATCTGCTAAAACATTAATACCTACACCCAATACTAATAATTATTTTGCCAGTTATCTTTGGTTTATTGTATGTGTCTATGGGGAAGGTTCAGTGATTCTTTTTAAGTTCTCCAATCAAGTCAATCAATGATAGCACTACAGTCACTATTATACCGTGAAAAATATATGCATCAGCAAAATTCTTTAAAAGTATGAATTTTCAGTGCTGCTGTAGACAGACACTTGGACTTTTGTGGCAATTCTGTCATTTTTCAGTGTATTAACAGGGACCATTCACTGAGGATATCCCATAGATCTCAAACAAAAGAGGAAAACCACAGGAAGCACACAAATGTGACAACACTCATAGACACACACACAAACAGAGAATATCCAAAGAAGGAAACCACAGGAAGCGTCCTGGTAAGTCAGTGAAGAGAAATACTGTTCAAACTTTTTTCCCTCTGCCTCTCTGCCCCACAGTCTGTCTCTCTGCAGGAAAAAAGAAAATGACTGAAAGAACCACCAATCCCAATTCAGACTTGACAACTCTATAGAAGTCATTCAGCATATTAACCATGCACAAACGTGCACATACACACACAGCATTTATGTCTACACAATTTTCCATCCACAAACCGGAGAAAAGAATAAGTATTTAATAATACTGTTGTGTTCCCAGGAGATCTATGGAGTCTGTGTGTGTGTGTGTGTGTGTGTGTGTGTGTGTGTATGTATGCATGTATTGATTCAGACTCCTCCAGTCTAACTGGGTAATTGCCTTTTAACCGTAAGTCATGACTGAAGGACACTATGGGGATCTGTCATAAATGGAGTGAGAAAAAGGGGAGAAAGGAGAGAAAACAAGAGAAGAATGACAGTGCTTGGTAGAGAGAGAGAGAGATACAGAGACTAACAAAAAGCCAAGGTCTGTCTTTCACTCTGCCTCTGGTTTTATGTTAGCATTCAAAAAAGCAAAGGAAAAAAAAAATCAGCAGTGGGAGGAGGGAGGGCAAGACATTGAAGACATGTTGCATATGAATTACTCTGAAAGGCTATTTTTGCCTTTCCTTTTACTTATTTTTTATTCTGGAATCACTTTGCTTTATCATGAGCGTTAATTTTCATTCAAATGAACCTTTGTTTCAAATTCCTTAAGTTAGTAACGGTGTCCTGGAAATGTTTTTTTTTCCCTGTGCTGTCTTTCTCTCCTCCATTTTAAAACATTCACACATTGTCTGTGCTGGCTTTAGAACTGGTCAAAAACATGTTCTGACATCTTTCCAGTCCACTAGATGTGGGAGGGTGAAAAAAGCCTCTCCCTAAATCATAACTGACCAAACACACTGCCCCCCTCTCTGCACTGATAGGCCAGATGTAATGATGTATGAAGGGGGCTGGTAATTGGAGACCAACAAAGATTTGACCTTGAAGCCTTCCGCCACAACAATTTTCAGAAAATTCACTGGGTCAAAGGTAGTCTATGAAGCCATTTACACACACACACACACACACACACACACACACACACACACACACACACACACACACACGAGTGCAGTAAAGTTTCTGCTTTGTGTACTGGTGAGTATGGACTATAATCAGGGAGCCAGATATCATACTACAGTAACCCACATTGTATCTTTCCCTGAGAGCACACATTGCTATAGAAGAGTGCATATGCTCAGTCAGCCAACCTTAGTGGGTTATATGGACATTGTATTATATTGGTCAGACTGATAAAGTGAACCATTAATTACCATTTAAGTTGACATTTGAATTTGAATCACACAAGTAATTGTTGTGTATAATCAGCTATAGATTAAAGACTTCCGTGGTGGGCTGTAAATTAACAAGGTCATGTTACACCAATTGAGGACAATCTAGAAAAAAAATACATAATCCAAAAAGATGCATATTACGTATCCTTTGTCATTTCCAGAGATAAAGTATTTTTAATTAACACTTTCGTCGGAGATTTTGTGACTTTGGTTCAAGAGAAGTCTCATCCTCTTACGGGGTATCAGATAGTGGAAAAATCATTAAAAAGGACACAGCCCTTGCAGCCGTCCAAGAGAGAAATACTGCAGCTTGGTGGGAAGAGGTGACAAGGGAGTATTGCGTGCTCAAGGCTGGCCCTGTGGTATCTGAGCAATGTTAAAAAAGTTTCTCTAGGCTATGACAACAATCAGTTTTGGCTGCTTTCTGACCTCTTTTAGTATTTTTAAAAGACCCAACAGTACTCAGAAAAAGGGAAGAAAGCTGTGAGATGCAAAAATATAAAAATAAAGAGTTCAGAAACAATACAAACAACTATATACACAATAAATGACAAGGTTTACAGGTCCAATTCCTTATTTAAGTCCATAGGGAGACACAGTTAAATATTATACCTCTGTTTGTAAGAGGCAGTGATCGAGATCACCTCCTCTGCTTGAGGTTGTGATAACGTCAATCTCCCAGAACTTCAGATCCGTGGCAGAACATCCATGTTAGATGAAATGCACAGTGAGGGGGAACGATTTGCGATGTCTGTTAATCTGGCTGTGGAGAGTGCGTTTAGGGCACGGGCATTTGATGGCGAATGAATGAATGGTTTTGTTATGGAAGCCCTTGATGCATTCTGAGAGGTGTCAAAAAATAAATAAAAATAAAAATTCAACAGCACAGGCTGGGTACTGGGCATGAAGCAAATGTCAATGGGAAGAAGTAGGAGAAGGGAGCTCATAAGGAGAGCTCTGAGTTGAGAGGCTTTGATATCAGATATGCAAAATTCTATCATATTTCCTGAAGACAGAAATGAGCAGCTAGAAATATATACCTAGCTGCTGCTGTAAATCTGTAAGTGTAAAATTTTCCCTTCGTGTTAACATGACATATAGAAACACAAACCAGTACTTCATTGTAATGGCCTTTATAGTCTTATGACACGTACAAAAATAATTGGACCCCGTTCTGTAAATGAGAGATGAGTTCATTATGTTTCAGTTGAGCACAAGTCAGCAAGACACAAAGCAGTACTTAATTGCACAGCCCTACACCACATTATACATGTCATTGGCCCTAAACCCTTTCCACAGTGAAAATTGAGGAAAACTTCCTGGTAATTACAAGTCAGGTTCATAGAAGCAAAGGTATAGTACCGGCTTCAAAAAGGTTCTTACAGCTGGTTAATGTACTGTTTTAATGAACACTAAAGGAGCAAAGGGAATCTTGTGTGTAGAAAATGTTCCCTGTTCTCTCCAGCAGAAATAAAGCAACCTTTGAGCTGGATAATTCTACAAAATAGGGATTTTTGCAATTTTTTCAATGTGGGGAGCAAACTGTGTACTCTAGCCTCAGCATAGGACCCAGTCTCATTAAAACACACCAGAAGTCACATAAAGGGAGGCACTATAAACAGGCATGAGATTCATTTTGGGTCCCGACTCACAGTCAGAGAAATGCAAGTCAAATACGCCCTCTGTTACAATAACAATATACTTAAATGTTTACAATAGGGAGATTCTCTTAGTTTTTTTTCTTGACAGGGAGGTCAAACTAAAGAGCAAGGCGTCTGACTGCTAGTAGAAACTGAGTGAGTTGCTCATGAACACTTCAGTAGGGCACATGTAAGCTGCTGGCTTATAATTATCACAACACCTGACAGAGCATGGAAACTCGCATCTGTCAGCCTATTAGGTAACACTAAATAAATTGGTTTACTGGTGCGTTATGTCAGCTTCAGTGTACACAGTAAAGGGTTTCCTTGCTATATTAAGTAAAGATTCTCTTTACGCACAACAGAAAGACACAAAAACCTGCCTGTCATCAAAGCTTCCAACTGCAACACTTTCCATTGTCACAACTCTTTCCATGACTATTAAACAGAGCAGCCAAGCATTTGTCCTCACAAATGGATGATGTAGAGAAGAGGGGAAGAGGGAAACACAGGCTGTCGAAGAAAAATACATTAAAAAAATACATATATATGTGTGTACAGTATATATATATATATACATATATATATATATACTGTACATACATACATACATGAAACCTAAATGTCAGACTGCAGCAGTAAAAACTTAATTTCAGTGGAATGCTCCAAGGAGAAGAGCATTCATGCAGACCTTATAAAAATCTATAGTATAATAACTTGCATACTGTGATGATTTTATGTGATTTCAAGAAAGATTCACAAACCTTTAGTGCAACAAGACATTACATTAATGCATTAACTACTTATTTCTAATACTGTATGTTGATTGTTTTGACGCTTATTGTGCTATATTCATTAAGAGGATTTAATCAAATTATGTAGTTATTACAGTGGTTAATTGAGTTATTGCAGACACCCAGCAAAACTCGGCTCAGCAAAAGTGCTCAGGTGGATGGTGGGCAGAGCTCCACTGGCCATTAGAGGAGCTCATTGGACTCCATGCACCAGTCTGAGAAAGACTCCTGAGCAGAGCTTTAATCAATCAAAAAAAAAGGGAAATCAATGGTGCACCATGGGTGTGCAATAACTTTAAAGATGAAATGCACTCTGGATAATAAGTAGTAATAATAAGTAAGTCATTTGAATAAAATTATGTCACCTATTGGTATTTCAGTCATAACCATTATTAACCATGGGGTAATATCCAGGTAACTATTGTTTCTCATAACAACTGCCTCTCTACCGGGAGAGAGATAATGACTGAAGAGGGTCAGTGTGAAAATCAGAGACATGGAGTCAGATAGTTAGACAGTGAGTGTGTTCAATGTGTAATGACAGTTATGACTGGAAGAAAGGTTACATGTTCCCTTTTTTGAAGTATAGCAGACCAGAGAAAGATATATATTCAGGCCAGTACAGTATATTATGTGTTGCTTTAAAACCATGAAATAAAAATCATCCAAGAAACTCTAAAAACTAAATAATAGCTGTTGTTTAATAGAGTAATCACTCTTCTGGTCCACTAAAACCTCTGGGGTGTCATTTGTTTTTTTGAGTGGAGATTTCCTGGCTGCAGTAGGCTAGAAAATTACTTTGCCCCAAAAAAGGAATGTGCAAGATGTCTCCAAAAGTGTGTGTACATGGATTTGTGTGTCCGTGCCTAATATGTCAAGGTGCACCTCAGCGAACGCATGAGTCAGACGTGTAAGTCAACACATTCCCTTGTTGACCATTTCACCCATCAGTGAGAGGACTCTAATTTCTAAATGGTTCCTGCATGAAATGAGATGCAAACACATTTGCCAGGTGTATTCAAATGACTCATAATGTGTGTATTTGCCTAGTGGCAAGACACAAAGTGGGATACTGTGTATGGGTGAGTGCATGTGTGCCACTTTGCCTGTGTGTTACGGAGAACCAACACGACGCCTGTTTACCAATGCATGAGGTCAGAACCCAGAGAGAGCGATCATCAGGCTCCTTACTTCAGAGCGCCGCCATCTCATCTCTACTGGCCACTCGCTCTGCTTTCTTCCCCTTCTTTTTCTCTCTCACCTCTGTTGTAAAGCACACACCTTTCACACCCATGGAAAACCTGACAAAATTGGCTCTTACAAAAACATGATGCTTTTTTCTTAATGAACAGTCAAACTGCCTTTTATTGTTTTCAATAAAATCAAGGTGTGGAAAACTGAACTGATATGTGCAAATGTTATTTATTTATTTCTTTGTACCAATATCATATCAAACTTCCTGGAAGACTGTACAATTTGGCATAACATGTCACAAGTCGTGGTCTTCTTCAGTTTTCACCAAGAGTCACCAGGAGTTTACATTAAAAATGTACAAGTGACTCAGTGAATCTGACTCCTACTTTTTTTAGCAATCACTGTGATACTGTGTTTTGAGATTAATAACTACTAAAAGCTGTCTGATGGAAGACGTTTCTTCAGTTTAAACATTAACTCTCCAATAAGGCAGTATACATTATAGTATACATTATAGCGCACAAAAACACCACTTGAAGCTATCTATTTACCCTTAACAATTAAAAGCATTAAATTGTTATGAATTCCTATACAGGCAGTTAGGAATTAGTTATATAGACTGGGGCTACTCTCAGTAGGAAAGCTTTTGAGCTTTATAGCCAGTAGAGCTTATTGTTTTACAAGTAATAAGTGCTCTGAACCAGAAAATTCACCTTCATGTTCACAAAACCTTTTAAATGTTCCCACAATTATCCTTGTCAATTGATTCTCAATGGAGATATACTCTGATGTAACATCACAGATTCAAAAGAAAGACAAATACTTCTCTTTCTTTCGTTGCTGCAAAGGGAAAAGAAGTGAATATTCCCAAACAGTCATTTAACAATACCAAATAATGGAGTGGGTGTTTCTCAGGTGGTAGTGTCGGGTGCATGATACAAAGTGTTCTGTGTCCTGTGAATAGCATGTACACATGAAGTTGAATAATAAAATGGGGATTTGAAACATAAAAATGAGAACAGATATATGAAGTCTCTACGGGGCTTCCAAGAGGTTCAAAGGTGATGTAGTTATTGTGTGTGTGTGAAAGGCTGTTAGTCTCCTTATGTGAGTCTCCTGAAGTGATGTCATGTGGCCGCGATCCCATAGTCAGGGCTGCAGAGGCTGTTGCCATGGTTTTAGCTTCTGAAGGCTGTTGTTTCACATCAGAGGGAGGGAAATAAACACTGTATAGAGTGACTCATCCTGAAAACAGCCTTCTTCCTGGTAAAGCCACACAGTAAGACAGCATTTGTGTATTGTGTGTGTGTGTGTGTGTGTGTGTGTCTGTGTCTGTGTGTATGTGTGCGCATGTGGGTGTATATGCTTGTGAATCTCCTATGTGCCCAATTTTTTAAAGTTTAAAGCACTATTTGTGTGTGTGCGTGTGTGTGTGTGTGTGTGTGTGCCCGTGTTTCTACATGCTGTATGTGCGTGCCCTTGTGTGTGACTGTGTCTCTGTCAGCCCACCATGTAGACAGCTCAGATAAAAGGAGATCAGAAAGCACAAAAGACAAAAAGACAGAAATGACAGCAGGGAAGAGAGTGGGAGTGAATAAACAGGGCAACAGATGAAGAATGGAGGAGAGAGAAATCAAGGGAGATGGAAACAGAGGGGAAAGGATAGAGAAAAGGAAAACAGGAAAAGAAAACAAGAATGCTAGAGAAAAAGAGATGAAGGAAAGGAGGCCAGAAACGCTTAGAACACAGGAGGAAAGCACATTGAGCCGTGAATACTGAGATAGAAAGAGAAGAAGCAAACATGAGAGAATAGAAGAGCTGGAGGTAACAGCTCTCTACTCAGTGACCCTCATGGGTACACAAACACATACACACTGCCTTGGACAAAACAGCACTAAACCACTGAATCACAGAAAGATAGCTGCCAAACCCGCCGACCTGCAGGGCATTATCTGGTACAGAGGGCACCATGGCACACAGAGGATGAAAGATGAGGCATTACCAATGCATAAGACAGAGCAGGCTGTTGATACCTGGCCAAGAAAATGCCATTTGTATTACAAACCAAGCCCCCACAAGCCAGGTCAGTGACTCAAAGACCAACTTGGCCAACCAGGTTTCTTGGCTTGTGGGCCATAAAACTGAATGAATATATTAATATTTGCCATCAGTGTGAACAAGTGTGAGCTGAATATCTATGTCAAAATGTGATGTTTCCATTTCTACTCAACATCATTGAAGGCAAGCCGAAAGCAAGTATTTAACATAGAAGCAACAATTATCTATAAGTAGTTAAATGTGTGAAATGGTTTTACAAAACATGTTTTCCATCAAGTTCTTGCTACAGAAATAATCTTTCAACCTCCTGTGCCAAAGTAATTCCCAAGCTGATAACCACTATGCTAGGCAACTGCAGGACAACAGAGAGATTTGCCCCAGACGGCGCATGTGGGGGTTGAACAAGTGAGTGGCTGCCAGAGAGGTAGCAACACAGATGTGTTAGTGTAGGCTGTTCCAACGTGATGCTGAACAAGAGCCCCAGTGGGCAGGAGTTATCATCCAACCTCTGCCAAGAAGAGGCCATCATGTGCCAGCCTAGCATAGGGCAAGTGCAGTACTGCAGAGAGACAGGAAAGCTGTATCTCCACGTGGTACAAACAGCTTAACCTCTGCCAGGGAGGTGCCGCTGTGTGCCAAGCTAACACAGAGTAAGGGCAGAGAGACATGTGCATGGAGACATGCATGTCAGGGAGGTGAAAACCTCTCTGTGGCTACTGTAAAGTTGCCACAGGGCAGAGACAGACAGAGCACAGACAGCTCAACCTCTGCCTGGGAGATGCTCACTGAGGTGGCAACTTTGTCTGCCTGCAGGTACAACCCAATACTGTCAGGGGACATGAGGGTGCAGGAATGCAGCTGAAATCAGAATGTGGACGACTTTCTGTGAAATATCACAATTTTCCGGTACTGATCAAAACACGTTCAAGAGAAAACACACTTAAATAAACTGTTGACGTTACCAGTGAACTAAAACATTACTTAGGATTCATAATTCACAATCTAAAATTCTCTTACACATTAACAACCTGATCAAGTGGTAACAGTCAGAATTATGAGGTAAAACAATGGATTGAATGCAAAAGACTTGCAAGACATTTGTGTCCATAGCACCACAGTGTCTACAGTATCACAACACTATGATATCACAATTTAACAGACACTGAACTGGGCAGAAAGAAGGTTCCCTCCGAGATTTGGCCTTTCTGCTGTGAATAACTGCCAACTGCAAGGAGGCAGAGAATTCGCCATTACAATAGCATGATGGGTAGCTCTTCCTGAGAGCTTTTAAATTAAAAGCTACAGTATAAAGAAAATTTAGACAAAAAAGACAGGCTGTGAAAACATAGATGTTCATTTAGCTGGCCTTACACCAACAGGTCTTGAGGTAAAGATTAAATACTATTTCTAAATGTTTTTATTAATTAAGATGAAAATTTAATTTGAGACCACAGTAAGGCAGATTCATATGTGAAGAAGTGCACATAAAGGCATGCGTGTTTTCATGCATTGCGTAACATTGTCATAATTAAATGCCAGCCACAGTGAAAGGACCAACCTGGCACAGGTTGAAAACAGGCAAAGAGAAAAGGCAACACTAGACAGAGGGAAATAGAGACGCCAACAAACTGGAAAGAGAGATAACAGCCCTGTGAGGAAAATAGACAAGCAAGCTGACTTGTGACTACGACCTGGCATGAATAAGGGCACCACAGGGCAAATGTATTGACCCGTCTGTACAAGATGGAGGGAGTTGAAACTGTAGGAGAGAGACAGGGCGAGCATGAGTACACCCAGAATAAGTACCAGCCTGCTACTAAACACTGCAGCTAAGTGAGGCCAGGTGGTAAGGAAGGGTCAGAGAGCTCCACTCAGGCAAGTCTGGAGACCACTCAGTGTTTTCCTGTACGAGCATGGCATTAACAGGATACTCGGTGTTTCTCTTTACCAGTCTGACATTAGCAGAGGAAACTCAGGGTCACAATCACAAAGCCTTTTGCACTTTGCTTGATTTGCATTCTGTGCATGGCGGTGTGCATGTTATTTATGAATCAGGTGCACCAGCCTGGAAGAGCAGGGTGTCTGTCATCTGAAGTGCACCGTGTGCGTAAATAGCACAGTGTGCCTCTCTTAATGGGCGATAACAAAAATGACATGGCGAGATGTGATAGACACTTTGCTGGAATGGAGCATGTAAGCAATGTTTTGAGGGTCAGTTTGGATTAAATAAAACCCTGCTTCAAAAGAGCAGGTGCAAATAATGCAGGAGCATTGAAAAGACTGTTGTAGTGGGACAAGAGGAAACTCAATTAAGCTGAATTGAAAACGAAGGGACCTCAATGACAGCAGACAAAAGGAGAGTGCACTACATAAACATATCTAATGTAGCTTCTAAATAAGATTATTAAAGCAGTTTTGTAAAAGAAATAGAATAATAAAAATAAATGGGCACTCTAACTGAATATCTGAAGTCTGTTCAATGACATCTATTACACTAATTTTACCAACCAAGATTTTTCAGCTGTTATGAATATCAGATGCCCAAATATTTGTTTTATGTTTTGGCAAATACATTTTGATTTAGTGCTTAATTTACCTCATTCACAAGAAGTGACTAGTTCAAGTGATGGATTGCAAAATGAGTTGCAACAAAGTCAGTTGAATGCAATTAAGACACTGAAACTGTGGCCTTTAAAATACTCTAGAACTGAATCAATACTTTACACCTTATTACAGGCTTGACAAGCATAATAATGGTTTATTATTTTTGAAACATATGAATCGTGTGTTCATGATATTGTGTCCATCTTCTGTATGTCTTTCTCCCATGGCAGTCAAATTAACAAATGTGATGACATTGTGCTACTAGGCATATCACCACACAGAGGCCTCCCTTCATTAGCCTTTCACACACAGACACACACACAAAAAGCTGTGATCATGCTAATGAGACACATATGGACCTCTGATCACCATGGGTCTCTCTGACATTCGTCTGCCCCAACACTAACAGTCACTTAACATTCCCTGACAAGCAAGCTTTGCTATGTGTGTTTGTCAGAGAATGTAAGAGAAAGACAGAGAGGCTATTAGTGTGTATATCCATCATTGGACTGAAGAGTATGAATCTCGGCCAGTGCTAATCTCTGCCATGCGCCACTGGCCAGCTCTCATTACAAATTTTCATTAAAATGGCTTTCAAACATGCAGAAAAAAATGGAAACACAAAAGAGAGAGGGAGAGAAAGAAACAGTGTTGATTATAAAGTTTGGTTGGTTTGTTGTTTGTTCAACTTTTATTCTAATTAGCCACTTTAAAATAAAGGAGCACAAAAGAAGGAAATTACCCTGTGGAATGAAGTTTGAGATGGCTGGAACATTGGCCAGCTTGACTAAGACCATGATTGATGTCCAAACACACACACACACAGAGAAACAAATATGTAAATTTCTTGGGGAGGTGAAAAAGAAGTAAGGAAGTAAAGCTAAGAATACATCCATGATTAGGAAAAGTCCAAGTTAAAAGTAGTCTTATTGATATTGATTGTTATCGGGGGAATACGAATCAAGAAGCAGTGAGGAGGAAAGCTAACAAGACAGGCAACACACACACCACACGCATACACTATGTAACTAAAAGGTTTCATTGATATTGATTTGTGAATTAGCTAATGAGTTGAATGAGAAATGGAGAATTTATTAGGGAAGACAGAAAGCGAGGGTGAGGGAGTACAGCTGTCACACATCCATCAGACCCACTCTGGGGAAACCTGGAAAGTGTAAATGGGTGTGTTGTGGGTGTCTGCATGTGATAGTGTCATTAAATGTGATTTTCTGGCTGTGTGTGTTGGTGTGTTTGTCTGGGAAGTTCAGAGACAAACAAATGGCAGATGTGTGTGTGCATGTATGCACATGGTTGTGTGTTTGCAAATGTGTGTTGTGGCCTGCCAAGCTCTGCACCTTTATCACTGGCCATTTATCCAGACTGTCCATCTGCCCACTTGTCTCTCTGGCTGTTTATTTGTGAGTCTAATCATAAGGTGTTTAAACATTTTTGATGGTCCATTTACAGACCAAACTGATCAATTCACGGCCTTGTACTAAGATCCAAGCGTCCTGTTAGCACTCAATGGTGATAAGGCTATACTTGAAAGCTGACTGAAGATTAAGAATTTCTCTTTCTGTACAATTCTTGCTTACCATATATGATGTCAGGGACTCTAATACCAAGATTCCCATTATGTTCACAAAGCAAAGACAAGTTTTGTTAAATATCTATAAGCATTGGGGCGTATAAACAATTAGGTTAAGGGTCTTGATCCATCTAACAGTTCCAGGAGTGTAAACATCTATAGCCTTAGTCCCTGTGGGAATGGAACTCTTAACCCTGGAAACATTAGCACCATATTTCCCTACTGACCCATAGCTTTAAATCCTACTTGAAATAAGAATAACAAGCACCTCACATTTCATCAGACACACCATCAAGAGAATTTATGATACATCTGCCATATGGTTTCTACATCACTATAATGAATATACTATATATACTGTATAAGTCTTCACTATGCATCATCAGTAACTAGTGGCTGTCTTCAAGGAAATGCATTATGTCTGTCAAACAGTTTCGTTTTCTGTCAACAGCTTTATCTCCTAAATATAATTTGTGTACACTCTCTTTCTCCCTCCTGCTATTGTTAGTGACTAGCAGTCTTACAGATTGGATGTGTAAGTGGCAGCATGCATGTGCAATGGAGAATAGAGAGCAGAGGGAGAAGAGGGTGGGAAAGAAATATAGTGTGTTTGAATACAAGACAGAGGGACAGTCAGAAAGAGCGTGTGCGCGTGTGTGTGTGTGTGTGTGTGTGTGTGTGTGTGTGTGTGTGTGTGTGTGTGTGTGTGTGTGTACACTTTGGGGCTAGTTGAGGTTTCTGCACAGAATGCTCCTAAGAAGACACCAAGGGTGGGACACTCTCACTCTCTCTGTGTCAACACTTTTCATCTACACATAATATACAATAAACATAGTCAGTCAGAAATACACACACACAGAAAACAATGAAGAAGTGTGCTGTGGTAATCAAAAGGCCAAACACCATACATACCAGCTTGTGCACACTGTCAGATGATTATAAGGATGATTTGAGTGAGTATAAAAACCCCTAGCACTAAACTTCCCTTTTGTTTATCTGTTCAGGTTTATTTCTCAACATTGTTGTTCTATTTCCTACCACTTTTTATTTCTGCCTCTTACACTCTGTTTATCCTCTGCACCCAAGCCCTCCTCTACCCAGACCACTGGTACTTAAATTATTACAGTGCCATAATTGAATAAAACTGTCACCCTGTGACTAAGGTATAAAACAATTCTTGACCTCTTGTAACCCACTCAAAAGCTCTGCAATCGCTTTTTGATCCCAACCCACATTTTAGGAAAATTACTAAGTAGAACCCCTTCTTCTGTTTCGGTTCAGGTTCCATCAGTGTCAGAAGGCATCTGTATCACTCTGGAGGCCCTCTGTCTCTGCTTTTTACCATCCTCCCCTCCATTATCTACTTGTGCACCACATCTCCAGTTCCCATCCAATACTCATCTCTCTCTCTCTCTCTCTCACACACACTAGTAATCATCCACTCATGTTTCCTCTTTTTCCTCTGTCTAAAATGGGATTCCCTGAGATAATCAGCAACATACATTTCAACAGCCTGTTTCCACTAAGCTGAAGATATTAAGCAGGAAACACTAGCCGACCTAACAATTCAATCAGGACCTATGTTATTTGTAGTTGCTGTCTGTGCTGCGACAATGTGATACCTCTGACTCTACTGACTCACCCTGGCCCCAGATATTCCTCCTGCAGCATCAAGACATTTTTACAATAACAATACTAATAACACTATGTAATTCCTAAATGTATGGAAAATATTAAAGTAAAGTTTTACTTCTCATAGTACAAAATTAGAAAGTAAAAAAAAATGGTCTTCTTCTCTAACAGAATTTTTGATTGATATTAATGTTCCCTCTTTTCTGTTGATATTTAAGTATTGGTTTTAACAATACTTGTAACAGCCATCACTGTTGATGTGTCATCACTGTTACTCAAATGAAAGGTTGACTGAATTTATTATCTGTGATGTATAGCTTGAGAATGTACAGTACAATACCATCTGTCACATGATCCCATCAAAATCTGCACAGGTTAAATCACAGATATGTGTTTGACAGGTAGGAGGTGCAGTGAACTATGACATACTGCCCACTGAAAACACATGTATGATGTGAGTGATGTTTGTCATACCATTAAAGCATGCGCTGAATAGCAGTGACCCATGCTACTATTGCAAACAACACAGGAATTTGATAGATGTTAGATCCACAAGCAGTTAGAGAATCAGCTTCTCAGCACAGCTCAACAGCATCACTGTCAGGTCAGAATGCATATCATGTTACACTAGTTAAAATAATCTTTACACCAGTGTTAATATAGCCATGATCTCACAGAAAAGATGGTAGAGACAATTAGTATCTGATGTAAAATAAACTTAATATATATGAGGAGACATGGCTGCGGAGAAAGGGGGAATAGCTCATAAATTAAATATTTTAAACATTAGTGTGTTTATCAAACTACATATTGTTTCTACAGTAAATGCCCATGCTGCATGCAGGCACCACACATGAACACGTGTGTCCATGGACACTTATGTGCAGGTCACAACCTGAGGGCTCTGCAGCACATATATCACCTTCCTCTACTACAATACATTTAAGTGGTATCTTGGCAACTGGAAACACAGATACAATAATACAGTTGCTTCAGGCAATGGTTGGAAGGCCTGGTATTTTTCATAAAGTGTCAGAGCTTTTTCTGTGGCAGCTTAAATTGATTTCAATCAATAGGGGAAACACACACATTCACACAGGTGCAATATACAAACACACAGCACATGTGTACAGACAAATACGACAGAGGCAGCCACTCAGTCACAGGCTACTAACCTGGTGGTTGTACAAGGGAAAGAAATTATTTTTGTTGACTTGTTTGATTATTTTTTTTTACTTTTTAAAAGTCAACTCATGAATATGACTTGTAGAATTTAGCCCCAATTTACATGTTAAAAAAAACAAATTAGGGAAAATGCATATGAATGCAAGGTGTTCATTGTTTCTGTGTATTTTGAGCCATGAACTGTAGACAAGGACACAGGGTTTCATATTAGTGCCTTATACTTCCATAAAAACAGCAAATACAACACCTTGACAGCATCAGGACTACTTGTAAATTTTCCCCAAAAATCCCACTGAAGACGTTCTCAAAAAGCAACTTGTAGACATGACACAGAAAGAGAAACGCATGCGTGCACACAGAACTGTCTCCAGTTGTAAGTGAGAGAGTGGTCTTGTCTGTTTTATGGCTCAGTGTGAATACTTGTCAATCACTGTTCAGCTGTATCCTGGGAGGGAGGGAGAGAGAGAAAGACAGATTGCTATAAAGAAAATGAGAAGAAGGAGAATGAGAAGAGAGAAGCGGTTAAGGCCATGGTGCAACTGGAAAGTCATACTATTTTGACCTTGCTAAATGCAGGCTTACAGTTTTCATACAGCCTTGTTTGAACCTGTTGCTGTCAGCAGACTACTGACTGAACCCATGGTTACCTTTATTACGCAGAGGGAATGAGGCAGTGAGGCCATTTCTATATTAGGGCCAAATAATGAATATGTGGCAAGCTTTTCGCAGTAATGTTGCAGAAAACAGGCTAATGTTTAGATGCCAAGAATCTCTCTGGTGGAAACTAGCCTAATGAGTGTGACTTAGATAGCCCTATTTGGATCTTTAGCAGCAATCTTTAGAAAATCTGTAAAACCCTGCCTGACCTGCCTTTATTACAAACTAGTTGAGTCTGGACTCAAACTCAGAACTGGCAAACAATGTTGGGGATATTGTGTGTTGTTTTCTCATTAATTATCTGGATATAGCCATTCACTTTGATTATTAATGACAGAAAAAAAAAACATTTAAAAAGTTCCCACGGCTTAAAAATGGTGTATAAATAATTAATGCAGTTGATAGGTGTTCAGGATCATGGCAGTAGGAGTTACAGGTATATTACTCACTGTTAAAACCAAATAACGTGGATCAGTTTGATTAAGGAAACCATTTGTTCATTAATACAAAACCCACATAACACCTGCTGTTACCAACTCATTAAATGCCTTGTAAGTGGGTGTAAATGATAATAAGGTTTCTTGTTGTCTTGATTTATCCACAGCAGGGTGATGGACAAGCACCTCCCCGACCCACAAGAGTGCAGTTTTACCAACAATATAAGATTTAAACAAGCAAAAGTCTGGTCAAAAACATAACACACTTTACAATATATATAATTGTAAATGGATATTTTGATTAAGGCTGCCAAATAGTATCCATTAGTGCATATTTATCAGCATTGTTAGGCTCTCATCTTCGGGCTGTCGTCACTCCCTTGTATGTGCTTTTCAGTGTTTGATCATAAAATCCAACAGCAGCTCACCTGTGGTCGCTCCCTCGTGTGACCCATTCGTATTAACTATTATGGGAGCTGAGTGACCATGCATTTTTCCTTTTTTTTCCACACACACAAACACACACATACACAAACACACACCGTCTAGCCCTGTTAACAGTGATGGGCTCTGTGGGACCATTTATCACAGGCTGACAGAGGACAGTAATGACCAAGTGATGGAAGGACATGAGGAAATGGAATGATGTAAAAAGATAAAAAAATAAATAATGATGAAATAAATGATAGTAAAATAAATAAAACAGACACAGAGCACCCAGGGGTTCTCCAGGCCCACCATCAGGACTTGTAACAATTCTCACAACCAGGTCCTCTTTTCACAGAGGAGGAGAAATACAAGAAGAGGGGGTGGAAGGGACAAGAGTAGATGAAAGAAAACAAGTACAGTGAAAATGAATCATGTCTGCAAAAAGGAACAGCAAAGAAAAGTGGGAAATAAATGAAGGGGAAACGAGGACAAGTTGGAAGATGATTAGGAAGAGGAAGATTGGGGAGGCAGGGTAAGAACATAGAGAAAAGGAGGCTTGGAAAATAAGAAGACAGAGAAGGGAAGGATAACAGGTAAAAACATACAGAGAAAAACAAACAAGGCAAAGGAGTGTGTTAGTGATGCATAGGCAGGGAGGAAAGAGAAGGCCCAGACTGAAAATCACCTGTGTCTATGCCCCCTCTCATTCATGGGAATACTCAGGAGAAATTTTGTGCCCATACTGTTGCATTGTTCAGTGTGATCTCAGCTGCTTGATTGACAGCTCCCTATACATAAGTGAGGTGTGCGCATGACTGGCGCATTGATTGGATGAGTTTTCATCAGGATTCATCCTCTGACTTCTTGACTCCCAAGACAAAAAGGGAACAAATGGGAGAGAGAGAGACAGAGATTTAAAAAAAAAAGTGGCAGAAAAGATTACTGCCTGTACTTCACAGCTATAGGCTAACAAAGCTGGCCTTCACTGGTAATTACAAAACTACAGTAACACGTGCAGCTAATTACAAGTAAAATGGATTACCTCCACAAAAAGGAGAGAAAGAATAAATCAAAGTAAAGCAAAAAAAAAAAAAAAGTAGCTTATGGTAGGACATCATGTATTTCCTCAGATCTCTATTAGTAGAGGAATGACAGAATTTTGTATGAGACTAAGTAAAGCAGCTCAATCAGTTCAGTATCCTGAACATAAAATATTATACCGCGCTCTAAGCAAACACTGGTATTGAAGTACAACATTGCTCTGAGGAATTGGTCTGATCATGGTTCTAAATGAATGCTCTGTCAAAATGCACCCTATGAATTTCACTGATACATAAGCACAATGTAATAGAGGCCAACTGTGCATTTGCTGCTGCAAAACCATGGCTAACTTGTAATATATGCCAATTTCTACGGCGTTCACAGTTTTGCAGCACCGTCATGACTACTTCCTATTAGCTGATATACGAGGCATCATTAGCCAACTGTGTGAACTGAATAAACTTTCTTGAACTTCCCATGTTGATCAAGCTGATAAATAGAACTGATACTTCCCAGATGGATGTTTACTCCGATATTTGACAATATGCAGGGTTTTTACTCTGACAAAATGAACAGTAGCGTTGGGCATGGTGAGTGAGATAACATACAACATAGTGTTGTCAAAAAACTGCCTGTGCACATTGTCCAGAATTCATTATTCAAGCTCCAAAGCATACCAATCAAACAGTGATCCAAAAGGTCCAAACCAGTAACAGTAAAAACAACACAGTAGTCTTAACGATTTAGATAGCATATTTAATATGGTGACCCAGATTCTCTTAGTTACTCATTGTTGTAATCGAATTGCAAACAGTAGTCTGAACTTGATAATTACACAACTACAAAACAGGGCAGCTTCTGACCAGAAAAGTCACTGTGCAGCAATTAGAGCAACATTAGTGCAGGATTTTAGGGGCAAGATGATCAAAATCTCATCATGTCCCATCAACATAATAACATTGCTTTTCATTAAGACCTGCCACCATTGGATGTGCCGATTATCTGGAAATTTATAACATAATTAAATGTATGCAAAAATCCAAAGTTTTATTAATCCATCTTTTTTTAAAGCTTGGCAATATTTCCTTTCATTTATCAACTCCAAAGCAGAGATTTTGGAGAGAAGAGATTTTGAAAAAGACTCCACTACACGCAGCTTAACAACTGTGTCCATTAGGGCATGCAACATGAGTGTTAACCCTGTCACTGCAATAGCGACATAAATCCTCTAGTGCGCTGTGAACATGACTTTGCACTCTGTAAGACACAGGTCTCTTGAAGCAGGTTGTCTCACAGGACATACTCCTTTACTGCATATGCCTCTATCCTCCTCCTGTTCTCATTCATGCGGTTTAGTTCTTCATTAGTGTATTCAGATTCATATAAAAATGGGAGGCCATCCCAAAGAGACGACTCACAAATACCCATGTATAATTCAGCTGGATATTTGTTCATTGGTTTTCATTGATCTGTCCATTAGTGTGTATAGGGCATTAATAAGTACCCTTGTGTCTGTGCATTTGATAGAATACCTAATAACTTAATACTGGAGGTGGGATTCCAAAAAAATTGAAGTGATAAAGAGTCAAGAAGTTCACTTGCCAACTGAAGATGTGCTGGCTGGTGAGAATGTGCCCCATGTTCATGCTTTTACAAGTCTGCCTTCTCTGAAGGAACTTGGTGAACATGTTCTCCTCACACACTCACTTATCCATTACAGATAAGGTCGTGAAGAATTCAAGTGGATCAAACTGCAATGTTTTTGATGAATTTCAAAGATATTCACCATCAATATTTTTAATGTGAGAACGTTTGCAAAGCAGACTAAAACAAACCCAGTGTCAAGTTGTCTGGAGGCTTTGAACAGACATCAAAGAACCTGAAGCTGCTGATTAGACCTGTACATCAGTGAGGAGACATTGTAGGGCAATCCTTATCACAGGATGTTTTGCATTGATTGACCAATTTGCCAGGAGTTGGCCATTTCAACTGGGTCTTGATACTAAATGAAAAAAAGCTCTATTAACTCATTTACTCTCTTGCCTCAGTTCTGGTATTATTCTGCTTCTGGCTGGATTGAGGGGGCGTCTTCACCTATCCTCCTCTCTCAGCATTGCAAGCTGGCGTGTTGCTTTCCCGAGATCAAAGAATTGCCATACTGCAGACATTTTTTTCCCCACCTGCTGGGAAAAAAGTATTTCATATTTCATTGTCTCTATCAAACAGCTTCACTGATCCCCATTCAAGCACTAAAGGAGAGAGGTCTCTTCGATACTGCAGGGACAGCAGACCTCCAGCAGACATCTGACCCATTTATGTTAAGATGACTAACAAGGCTAATTCTCAAGATGAAAAAGCTACAGTTAAACCTCAGTGATCACCCGTTTGCACCACGTTTCTTGTTGATTGTATTCTCATGAAAGCTCCACCAGTTACTTTTGAAGGATGAGGCTTCAAATTACCAATGGTGATAGAGGTCATTAAAGGTTATCAGTTACCAAATGCCCTTTAACAGGGACACACAGCTATAACGCAATTTGGTGACAAGGTACTGAAAATGTTAAATGTTATTCTGTTGTGAGCGTTCATATTCTTCATGCATGGCACTGGCAAAATAGTAAATGGAAACACAGATTTGTCTTGGAGGACGAAAGAAACGATCTGAAGAAATCAGCTTTTTATATTCATACGTTTTCTGCGACTCTTGGGGTACTTGTTTGTTTCTGTCCTGTGGTGATGTGAATTCCACTTTACAGTCTGGTTTGTTGTGTTGTGCTATGTGCTGGTTTGTGCTGCACCAAGTCTTTTTTTTTTCCTTTCTGTTTTAGAAGTCTTAGGGTTGAAAGGCACAGAGGCAGTGTCTGGAAATTGGAAGTCATGCTTCCTAATCCCCTAGCATTTGAATACACAGGAGAGGGTATGAAGTCTCTCTCTCTCTCTCTCTCTCTCTCTCACACACACACACACACACACAGACACACACACACACACACACACACAGACACACACACACACACAGACACACACACACAACCTAACAAAGACATAGGAGGGGTACAAACAAATACACAATAAAATAAAACACACATGGACATATCCAGAGGAGAACAATTCAAACAAATAGATTAAGTCCACAACAACTACAAACATACATTAATACGCACAATCTGATTACACAGGAAGCATTTCAGCCATTTGGATTTGGATGCAGCCAACAGCAAAATTATTCATAAATAAAAATGTGCTCGCTGAATATTAATATGACATGTAAAGAAAATGAGGGGGGTAGAAAATGGGTGTATGAACGGGGGTTAGCTGGTGACACAGGAGGGAGAAGTGGAAGGGAAAGAGAGGGAGGAAGGATGGGTGGCAGTAGGAGGTAAAGGGACAAAGGGGTAGTGAGGGCACAGAGAGGGGAGAGAGAGCCACGGGGCCAGACGGAGAATGAATGAGAAATCAAGAGTGAGAATGAAATACAGGGTGAGAGGAAGAGAAATATTGGCTTTCAGTCACAAACACACGCACACATGCGTGCACAGGCACGCACACACACACACACACACAGAGGCCTTATTGTGGTTTAATGCAGTTTAATGGGGCCCATTCTCCAGGCTTGGGGGAGTGCGACCAATTCATTACTATGCTGTACACACCATCTTTCAGAGCTGAGGCAAGGAATTGAGAGAGACACCAAGAGCAAAAGAAAGAAAGAGAGAGAGAGAGAGACAGACGGACAGAGAGACAGATAGGATACAGTGCATCAATTCTTTCTCTCAACCTTGACTTATATTATAGTCTTCTGTCTGTCTCTTTTTCTCTTTGTCTCCCATTTGGCCTTTATTACTCAGCCAGGGCTCTTCATGTCTCTGTTTGAAGGCTGAAGGACCATATTGGCGTTTTTGCATGTTTTATCACATATGCTACAAATTATGTATGCTTTACATTACTGACGATCCATTTTCCAAAGAACAGCATAGTGCTAAAACCTGCTTTCTAATGGTGCTCTTAGGCCTCACAAAATATCTTTGCATGTCTGAGTACAGAGTATTTTCACTTACACACTCATATCTCTGGGAAGTGGCCCTTAGTAATGGCTACTCGGTCTGCTACTCATCCACTCTTCTTTGGTGACCAGCATGAAAACAATGAAAGCCAAGGTTGGCTTTGTCACACTCCACTTGCCTCTGCCCCCCTTGTCCCTGCGTAATCACCACCAGACAGGTTTCATCTGCCTTGGCACTGAGCATGCTGCTGTCAGCACAGAAAGTCCACCTGCATGCCTGGACAGTTTTTTGTCCAGCCATTCAAGGGTAAACACTTACGGGATCTCTTTCAGTGCTCTCCTCTCACGGTGTTGCATTTGGATGATGGCAGCAGTGTGGAGTGTGGTGATGGATCTCCTGATCCCTGCCTCCCTGACCATACTGTAAACTTGACTTACCATTGTTCCACGCCAGCAGACAGTGGCCCGGGGTAAAATTGATCAAGTCTCTCGTTGTGGCACCCTGCCCTTTCTATCCAGCAAACACAGGAATGCAGTTCCTGGGCAGCCGCTTAGCTAATGGAGATATTCCAGCTTGGTTTACTTTGAAACCAAGCAGTAGACACTGGGTGAAATTATAACTCGGATGTAAAGGCCTACACATTCACTGGCTATACACTTGCTCACTTCTGAATGCAAGATTAGCAGAGGTGTCTTAAATTCATTCCAGCAGTGAGATGGAGCCTCTCACAGATTGTTGAGTATAGGGCAAAGATGAGCCTCTGTCTGGACACAGGCTAACATCTCTGTTCGGTTCCAGCCAACGGCAGATCATCCGTGGACAATTAATCAACCCTCTCCTCAGAGTGGGATGGAAATACTGTATGTCGCGAGGTAAAGTCTCCACTCTCCTACTTTGCCAGTGCTTTAACTCAAACAGCACCCGTGTACTGTATGAACTCAAGCAGCCTTACATTTCTACGCTGCCTCTAAGGTTCCCTACCATCCCCATCTCTCCTGAGAGGGATTTGTAAAGTGTCAAAGAAAGATCTATTGGAGGCAGACACTGTGCTATTGACGCTTAAATGGTATTCAATGTTCGTCATGCAAGGCCGCTTCTTTGTATTTGAACACCTGACAGGCCAGATAGGACCAGCAAGAAAGAAACAATGAGATTTTGTAGCCGCTTCCAAACTAATGCCACCCACCTATAAACAATCCGTATCTACTGTACTGCTCAGCCCTCGATTATAAAACAGTTGAGTGTAATGTGTAAACATATCACCAGGCAAATCAAATATTAGGTCAAACCAATATATACACTCTTCACAACAACAGCAAAGGTAGAATCACTAAACACACAGTATATCATACCGCATCATATCAAGTCCATTTGTTGCTAGTATTTGGAGAGACTGGTTCATTATCCAGGTTGAATTGATCAAGGTCACATAAATACCATGTATGTTGAGCTACAAGGTAGATCTTCTGTATGAGGAAGCCACACTGGGGATGATTTTATCTAAGAATCTACCATATTTGCCAGGCAACATTAGCTTACTGAAGAGCTATCGTGAATTGCACTTTCCATTAAAATGGTCATTTTTTATTCAGGAAAAATTAAAGTGATGTCTTGCGGTGGTTCCTCGCCATCATGGTGGGACTTTGGACTCCCATGAGTGTCAAAATGTTAAAAATGATATTACCTTGAGCTTGAATCAAAGTAGTGTATGGAAAAGCCTCAAGGCTATTCATTGCAACAAATTGAATAAAAAGGTTAAAAAAAAAAGAAAAAGAGAAAATAAAAAAAGGCTTTTGGCACAGCTCAAAAAATTCTGCAAACACTATGTATTCCAATAATCTATATTTGTGCAGTGGTTGAATTTTACATAACTTGGCACAACAACTGATTATCAAATTTTTTAAATTTTTTTTAATGTGTGCAAGCTTTGAACAAGATTTTGTTACAAATATCTCTAAAAAATGTATTATGACAACTATTTATTATACTTACAAATTAAATTAGAGAAAACGTTTTTTCTTTTGCAAGTGTAAGCATGTTCTCTCTTGCTTGTGTGTGTCTTAGACTGTGTCATTGTTGCATCATTTAAATGTATAATTAGTGCAAACACACACCCCACACAGACACCCCACAGACACACACCGGTGCTACACTCATTAACCTGCTGGTGGACAAAACACTGTATACAGGGAGAAGTCTTAATGAAACACTTTAACACACTCGGTATACAGATGCTCTGCATATTACTGCCTTAGGGACGGACACACACACACACACACACACACACACACACACACACACACACACACACACACACACAGACTCTCCCTCGCCTCTTATGTATGTCTTGATCTTCCTTCGACTTAGACGCCCAGTGCAAAAAGCAGTGTACAGGGTGTAATTCAATTAAGCTATGCAGAGTGTGACAGCTGGCTGGTGGTGGTTTTTATTTCTTATCATTTCACTCACTCATCTACAGTTAGGGTCAGTGGGCTTTTTCCTTAAAGACTGGGCTCCCTTCTCAAACCACTGACCCAGATTGCTTGCCGTGACAATATTGTCACTATCTGTTGTGTTGTTTGGCCTCACCTACTGACAATGTCAATGTATTAAGTAAGTGTAAAAAGTAAATGGATTTTATCGTCTGCTGAAAACCAAAGTGCATTTACATTTAATCTCAACATGCCAAATCCATTAACATGCTAGATGAACATAATAACTTTCTGTATGTCATTAATGCTGAGACCACTTAAGCGTATAGATTTTCTAGCTTCATGCTTGCAGACAGTTTTGGTGGCATAAGTTATAAAGTGTGTATTATTTTATTCTTTTTATTATCGGGTAATCTTCTGTGAAGACCAACACAAACCATGAATTTATCCGACTAATGTCGACTTTAAATCTACAATATTTAACAAGTTCCTAAATGAAATAAGTTGTCACAGCCCATTAAGCTGCTGCCTGACCACAGGTTCCATGATAGTCACTGACAGGTCTGCCTGGTACAGAACACCAGCCTGAGCAGGAAACATCTTCATGTTGCCCTGCTAAACACAGGTCAGGCTTTTCCCCAAAGGCAGACATTCATGCATTCACTAAAGTAATTTTTTTAGTGTGTTAATGCCTTCAAATATATCTGAAAGATAGGCCCGCTTGGTGACCTGTTTTGTATTCTGTATATGCTGAACCAGAGAGAACAGGATATCTGGAAGGAAAAAAGACTTCCTCCCGTAAATCACAGAGCTGGGACAGGAGCCTGCTCTGAGACAGCCAGCAAACCTCAAGTATGTGCACTGTTTTGATGAGCATCTATTTCCATGGTGCAGAAGTCCATGGCCAACATCTAAATCAAATAGACAATAGATTTGTTGAAGATATCACAGTGCTCCTACGGCTTTTTACCAGCATGACACTGATTTTGCATCATCATTACATAATCCGCAAAACAACATAAAAATTATTGTGACTGACTGTATCTCTAATCTGTTAAACATACACTCAGCTTGGCCACACTGCTGAATTCGTTCAGCTGCGACAAAAAAAAAAAAAAGGCTTTTCTGAATGCTGTCCAGGACTTGTTTGTTTAAATTCAGAGCCAAATGTGAAATGCGTTGCGCCACGCCATTGTTGAAGAGCAGGGGGTTGCCCACTGCTGTCTCTCCCCAGCACCATCATACAAACGTCCTGGACCGCCAGAAAACTTAACTTTCCCTGTTGGTCACAATTCTCCTCCCTCCATGAACCCCCTAAAGCTTCTGTTTGAATAATGTGGGGGTTTACTTGATAATTCATCAAGCTTGGTCCTCAAGTGGCAGTTAAGATTTGTAGGCTGCATGCTATCACTAGGTAGCACATCTTTCCAAGTCAGTCACTCTGAAACCAAAGCGACAGACTTGACTCTTGTTTCAGACCCTGATGCTCCTCCTTTTAATTCACATACCTTTGCTTGCCTCAATATATAGTGTGACATCTGCTACTAATGTCTGTCTAAAGTTCAGAAGCCAATTTCAAATTCCCTGTTCATTAATGGTTATTCAGTTGGTTCAACATGTTTCCATTCCATTTTGCTTTCCATTGCTTCTAAATAGTGTATTGTATGTGCAAAAGGAACTTAAAACAGAGTTTGTGCCACTTTAAGAGGTCAACTGCTATCTTTATGACCTGGGACAGTGCAACAGTGGTGTCTGCCTCAGAGAATTTCTGAGCATAAACAGCCGGGGATGTCACCCAAATGCAAAATCTGCTGGTGCTCAAATGCAAAATGAAGTAGGACAGCTGGCAAAGGTGACTGGCATCCTCTGAGGGTGGAATACATATAAGCATTATGTGGGTGCAAAAAATCCCTTTCCCATTAAGTGCTTGTGGTTTCTGCAGGACGACGATAAAATATGAATGAACAAAATGGCTGGTTGCCTTTTAAGGTTTACACCTTGTGATAAAATCATAGTTTGATGCCAAGAACATGCACGTGCACACAGAGAAACTAGGAAGCCATTAGTGTTCAACAGACAACACATCAGAATGCTTCAACCATTGTGATCCCGTGGCAATACCAGTCAACCACTGTGCATCCCTCCTTTCCTTTAATGACTTCTCCAGAGTTGCTGTCATCTCCTTCCCCAATCTTTCCATCCTCTTCATTCACTTCTCTCTGCCTCTCTGCTACTCCTTTGTCCAGCCAGTTATTTCTTCAGGTACTTCTCACCCAGTGGGCATACTTCTCCTCCTACATCACCCAAACACTCCTCTCTTGCCAAGAAGACAACAATAGCAGGTTACCACTGTCCTTCTATTTGTGCCTTCCTCCCTACCCTCATCTTTGTTCTTTCCATTTGTTCCCCTCCAAACCATTCTCCCAAACATTTTCAATCAACAATCATTTTCTTCTCCTCACTCTTCATCTTTTTTGAGTTGCAATTTTTTTTCTGCGACTTTAACTTCTAGCAACTTTTATTTTTGCCTCTCACTTGCTCTTCTCTTCTGTTCTTAGCTTTCAGAATATCATTGTACTTTGTGTCAACGTTGACCTTTTTCTACAGCTTTCTTTCCACCTCTTTCTTTTTCCTGACCTGTTAAGCTCTCTTATGTCACTGTTCCAGCTACTGAGATGATAGGATTAGATGCCCCTTTCCCATTATTCATGAGGCAACACTCATGGATTCACATCTCAAACCAACTGGCAGTACATGTCAACTTAAACTTCACTGTCCTTACCTCCCCCTGCTTTGTGTCTCCTCTCCTCATGCCTTGCTATGTCTGTTCCAGCTTCTCCCCTCCTCCACCCATCAATCCTCCTCTCCTGCCTCATTCCTTTAAGTTTGTTTTCCTCTATTCTACCCATCTGCTCATTTTCTTTCGCTTTGTCTCATCTTTTCTTGTCTTGGGAAATTAGCACCCTCCTCTCCCTCTTCTTTGCACCACTCACCTTCTATAACCTCTCAACCCACTGCTATTCTCCTCTGCCTGGTCTTTCTTTCTTTTTCTCTCTCTGACTCTCGGAAGACCTTCCGGCTAAAAGGTGTGAAGGGGGAACTAAGTGCTTTCTCCTGTCTACAAACAATGTCCTTTATGCCTGCGTGGCTCTGGGCCTGCCTGGCTGTGGGAGGGAAAGAAGGGTGATGTCTGCAGAGATTTACCCACTGCTCAATCTCTTTGTCTCAAATTTTCTCGCACTCTCTCTTTCCCACCCTGTCACCCCCAAGTGAAAGAATGGCCAGCAGCGGACTTGAAGAAAGAACAATAAAGAGGCGGCAGTGAGACAAGAAACCTAACAGTCTATAGTTGTCTAGGTATGAAGGGACAACACCAAGTATTTCAGCACATAGTTTAGTAAGAATAAACATGATTATAATTCATGAATGTGTAATTTTAACTGATGACCTGAGAAATCCTAAACCTAGGAATAGACATTTATGCATGAAATCTTTGCTGTTATGAAAACATGTCAACTGGCTTGTCTAATGTAATACTACTGACTGACACCGTGTAAGCAATGCAGTAATAGCCATATAACCAGTGCGAAGAGTTATTTGTACCTCTCAGAGGATATTTAACAATTTCCTTTGGACTTCAGGGCTGTAAGTTTATGCTGGAGGGTAGGGCTAAGAAATGAAGTCAGCAACAGTAAATACACGATAAAGATATTGAGGTCTTTTTTCAAGTTAAGGGGATCTCCTGTGGCCTGCTTCAGGCATTCTGGAGGCTTGGACCTTGAACTGAAGGACTGTAAGTGCTATAAAAGAATCCAGAAACAGGAACAGAAGCAGATTGAGCAGACAGCTAAAGATCAATTTAAAAAGTATTTTGTGTCTTTCGAGCCAAGAGGGCTCAACCTGGAAATGAAACACGTAATGTAAAACAATCCCGAATAAAAGAATGGTGCAATCTGAATAAAAAAAGAAGAGAATTTCGACCTTGAGCAGATGCATGAATCTTTTTAATCATGTATAGAGATCAAACAAAACCCACTGACTATTTATTCAAGCAATAAAATAAATAGTGAAACAGGGGTAGTTACTGAATTTCTGTTTTTCCTTTTACATGGATTTGAGATTCTGGACTTCAGCTCTGTTCCCAGTTTGTGGGCGCCTATGCGATTTCACATAAGAAAATGAAAGGAATGGAATGACAAATTAAGGGGGCTAAGGGGTAAGGGTGGGAGGGGAGGTTTGAATGTGATGCTGACATTTCAATCATTACTGACATCTTCACCCAAGAGGGAAGGCACCAAGTGCAACAGGAAGAGACAATTTAACAGTCAAACAGCTCATTTCCCCCAGCCATGATCCCTCTTCACCTTTCCCTTCCCCAGTTCTCCTCCCCCAAACCACAGAGGGTGAGGTTTATTTTATTTTATTCTTATTTTTCTCTCTGCATCTCACTCTCTTTGCATCTGACTCTCTCTGCATCTCACTCTCTCTCATTTCATCTCTCTGCATCTTTCTCTATCTCTTTATGTGCTTGACTAGGGCTGGTGCCACTGCATTGGCTCTTCGGAACATTTCATTACGGTGCTTCTCATAGCTCACTTCTCTCCACGTTCACCTGCCTGACCCTGAAACTTTGTTGTTTGTGTGTTCCTGTGTGTGTGTGTGTGTGTGTGTGTGTGTGCACGCAGAGGTGTACAACTATGCCCTTGGGAACTGCCAGTAACGGCTGCAATAATGGCCCAAAAAACAGAAGAAATACCCCTGATAACCCTCCCCTCCTATTGCCTTTCCTCTCCTATTTCTGTCTCTCTCAACCAGTCGGACCCAGGTGATTTACACACATCACCCATTTGTCAAGGAGAAAGAGTAGTTTGAGCTATCACTATGGTAACTCAGTGGTCTGACTGACAGCCTGTCAACTGGGCGTCAACCATCAGCCAAAAGAAGCCTGTAATCATTTCCCAAGTGATAGATGGCAAAGTGTAAAACTCAGAGATTGAGAGAGAGAGAGAGAGAGAGAGAGAGAGAGAGAGAGAGATAAGTGAACAAGTGGCAAAACTGTTTTTGTCTTTATGCAACAACTACAAATAAAACAAGTTGCATTAGATTGAATTGAATTTCAGTATGAATTGTCATCATCTTATCATGAATTAAAGAAATCTCATCAGACACCATGTTCCTCCTCCCTACCTGCTGTTTCACCTCCTTCTTCACAATTATTTTTTCATCCCTCTGTTCCTCTGTGTGTAAGTTGGAAGCAACAGTAAATGAAATGGCATTAAAAAAAAATGAAAAGCCAAATTCACGACAATAGAGGCCACAGACGGGGGGGAGGGTGGCAGGTGTGTGTGGATGTGTGAGCTTGTTGGCTACTCTGGCAGTGGGCAAAACGATTACAATCTCCCTATGGGATGAAAAGGGTATGAAGACACGCATACACCCGTGCGTGCGTGCGCACACACACACACACACACACACACACACACACAATGGATGAATTATTTTCATTGTCTCTGGACACAGAGAATTTCCCTGCATTTTTTGGAACAGGAAGGAACTCTCCCTGCCTGTGTGTGGTTGTGCGTGTGTGGTTGTGCGTGTGTGTGTGCGTGTGCATGTTATGTGTGACTGAAACTGACAGGTGTAATGGGGATAAAATCCATAGTCTAAAACATGATAATTATTTATATATTTTTCTGTAATACAGTCAGTTCTCATGCTGCCAATAGGACCTTCATTTCAATTGCACTGAATAAAAGCAGTGAGACCACAGGAGAGCACTTTATATCCAAAAAGCATCAAATCAAATCAGGAAGAAGTTTTTTGGCTGCTCCCTGCCTGTGCAGTTTATGACTCTAATAAAACACAAGCATTAGAGTGGGGAGGCTTTCTACTTGCACTCTGTGAATGTGTGTTGATGTGTGCACACTTGCACTGTCACAGTATATCAGTGCTGTTTATTAATTTATTGAGTGTTTTGTCCACTGGTCAAATAGAGCTCCACAAAGCCAAATGCTCTTAAGGGGGAGTTACTTTCAATTTTTATCCTCTAGTGAATAAAGTTGTTTGAATTTACCCTGCTATTAGGTTATTTGTGTGTGTGTGTGTGTGTGTGTGTGTGTGTGTGTGTGTCTGCATATACAGTATGTATATACATGTGTGTGTGTGTTCATTCATATCTCTGTGTAGTGGCTTGGCAGATGATCACATGGACACAGGGGATTAAAAAATAAAATGATCACGACTGCTGAGCTGAATCAAGCACCACCTGAGATCATGTAATACACCCACAGAACTAAGATGAGTATTCAGATGTAATATGGTTTGCTGCAATGTGGATACACCACTGATACCATAACTGATGAAAGTTTTAGCTATGCTGTATATGTAGTCAAATGAAAACAATTAAAGGGGCAGGCTAGCAAACTGTAGAACTTAAGTGTGATACAAATATTATGTCATGGAAATTGAAAATTGAAATCACTTTTGGCTAAGATCAATGTAGTTCTTATCAGTTTAATAACATGAATGTCATCAATTATAATAATAATAATAATCACTAGTAAACATACAGTAGAATTACCACCTTGCACCTCCGGCCAACCAGTTAAGTTGCAGGAAATGTGGTAACAATCTCCTCTTCTCTTCCTGTGCATGTGGCCATTGTAATGGCCAAAAATGCATATGGTGAGGTCAAATTGACCTTGACCTTTGACCACCAAATTCTAATCAGTTCATCATTGAGTCCAAGTGGACGATTGTGCCCAATGTACTGAATTTCCCTCCAGGCATTCCTGATATATTGCATTCACAAAAATGGGATGGACGTGAAGTCACAATGACCGTGACCACGTGGCCATGAATGCCACTGGCACGGAGGCATAAAAACACTGTAGTAGATGAAGATAAAAATAACATTACATAATACAAGGCACACCTACATCATACTGCTTTCCCATGTTCATGTCATGTAAAAACAATTATGCAACTTACTGACAATACCAAAATTCTTAAAACAAATTAACTTATCCAGAAGCTAATATGTAAAACAGCCATCATACAGTTACAGTCAAACAGTGGAGTGAGATAGACTGACTGATCAACATGAGGGTTTACTTGTGTCTAATACACTGTATAAAGTAATCAGTCTTCTAATGTGCAGTCATTCATATCCATGTTGCAGTGCAGTATGTCCATGATAGCGTCATGCTAGTTCATCATCCCTGCTGCACTATGACAGGAGGAGGGAAAGAATGATCTCACTCGACAAGGTCTATGCTTGCTCTCAAGTGGTCAGACAATTTCTGAAGGTTAATTTGAATGAAATATTTCATGTCAAGTCTTAAGGGAAAAAAATAATTAAAAAATTAAACTTATAATATTTTTCAGTTCAATGACAGTGCTGCTTTAAAAAGAGAAGCCACAACAAAAATAATTTCACAGATCTTTCTCCATCTGCAGTGAAGGACTGTCTTTGTGTATGTAGAGAGGGGAAACTGGCTGTCAAACAGCCATACAGACAGACACAAAGACGGAGAGACAGACAGACAGAGAGGGAGAGGGGGAGCTTGAGTGTGCACTGGTCAATGCTCAGTAGGGGGAGGAAGGAAAACCTTTCAATAGAGATGCACTTCTGACATCTATTCAAATGACACTTTCTATCTACCAACCAATCAACAGACAAACCACCAACTGCGAACACACACACAGACACACACACACATTATTCAATGCTCCAAAAGTCTGGTTGGATCTGGTCTGTCCCCAGCTGTCAGCTGCTGGACTCCACATACACACATGCACACACAAAATAGCATCATATTGCCTCTTCTGAAATGTCAGTGTTGCCATGGATACCCTGCCCTCCACCCCCCTCGATTAGTAGTGAGGTTAATTGAATTGTTGCAATTCATCACTGATTAAAGACAAAGATTGAGAGTAAAAAAAATTCAAGTGGGAAAGAGAGATGAGAAAAAACGGATGGAAATGTACAAAGCTGAAAGAACAGAGATGTTAACATCTTTGCAATTTAGCCATGACTACTGCAGAGAGGAGGAAGGATAAATCTAGTGGAGCA
This sequence comes from Seriola dumerili, assembly GCF_002260705.1. Taxonomy (NCBI): domain Eukaryota; kingdom Metazoa; phylum Chordata; class Actinopteri; order Carangiformes; family Carangidae; genus Seriola; species Seriola dumerili. Next base: position 2,432,936 of record NW_019174545.1, on the reverse strand, counting down.
GGATGAGCAGAGGAATGTTAATGCATCAAGAAAGCCACCATGTGCACAGTATCAGTGTTTGTGTGTGTGTGTGTGTGTGTGTGTGTGTGTGTGTGTGTGTGTGTGTGTGTGTGTGTGTGTGTGTGTGTGTGTGTGTGTGTGTGTGTGAGAGTGACTTTGACTGTGTATACAGTTGTTTGTTAGATAAATGGACAAATGAAGGGAGGATGGCAGCAGGAGGAGGGCTCCCAGGCCCTGAGTGATGGAGCAGCCTTAGAAAATGAGATGTCTTTGGTCTCTATGGCAGCTAACGAGACTTCTCTGTGCATTCACATCAGAGAAAGACGACATAAAGATGCGGAGGACAGACAGAAACATGGAAGAGGGAGGCAAGGGTGGAGAAAGACTTATTTAGATGTAAGACTATGATATTGGCCCAAGTTGCCATGGTAGCTAATTTCAGTGTAAGTCTGCTTTATACGAGTCAAATTATAGTGCGGGGAAACAGAAAGTGAGAAAGGTCAGGAGGCAGAGAGGAAGAGGAGCTTAATGACCTAAAAGATGGTTGCGTAGCTTTTTTTAGAGACAGATAATAACATGAAGTTGATCCACAAACACAACTAAGTGCAGCTGTGAGTGACTGTGTGATACTGGCAGAAACCAGTTGGTTTAAAGTGATGAGAGATCTACATTTCTAGTGATGTTTTGGCATTTGTCTGGTTTTAAATTGTTACCACAGATCAAGGTTCAATTCTGCTGTCAAACATAATTTGGGTAAAAGGATTCATGTTGTACTCAAGGGACTCATCAACTTCAGTCACAGTCTGGACATGGACTACACAAAATAAAGAATACTGGACCAGTCAGTGGAGCCCAATCAGAATGTCTTAAGAAGTCTGAGGAAGCCACAGTGAAGCTAAGAAAATGATATATGTTTTGTTTTGTGTTTTTGGTCTTTTCTGAGAGGCTGCACTGTGCTTTGCAAACCCGGTCATTTTACCATGTCACTTTCACTCCAGTGGACTAAATGGCTTTTTGAATTAAAGGTCAGTCTCTTTTGTATTATTGTAGACAAGAGCACCCAAGAGCATGATGAAAGGGTCACATATGTATGTCGGATGAACAGAAAATTAACCAAAAATTTACATAAATAAGAAAACAATACGTCATCCAGTTGATACTCGAGGTCGAAGTCATTAATTTTAAGGTAAAGGCAAACTTTGCAAAAGTGAACAGGCTAAAAACAGGAGGGACTCAGGGGGAGGGAGCTACTTTGTAGTCACCCCATATACACATAACTAGGATGATTAAATATTTGATGGGCAAAAATGCATAATTTTTCCATTTACAATTACATCTACAACACAATAAAATCTGGAAAGAGTGAAGGGGTCTGAATGCTCTTTGAAGCCACTGTGTCTCTCCAATCCAGCACTTTGACTTTTCTGCTGGTACTGACACTCTTGTTTATGTTTGGATTACAGACTGAGACTCCAACAGAGGAGGGGGTCTTCTAAATCTTTTAAACGGTTCATTCATGTTTTATGAACAGGGAAGATCATCTAACGCTGTGATACTCTGAAGAAAAATTCAAAATGCCCTGATTGCAAAACTGAAGTCTTCCATTTCTTTGCATTCTGAATGAAAATCCAGCTGCAAAAATAGAAGAGGATAGACAGAGTGAGAGAGACAAGTTCTGCATAGATGGAAAAAAAATATTTAGTGTAAGGCGTAAATGTTCAAATTTAAGAAGCGCTGCCCTTTAAGTATGAAGTTTTGTTTTTGTTAATGTATTTACATTATCACAGTGTGCTCATCAACATGACAAAGTCTGATATAGTTATTCATCACACTCATGCAGTCAAGTGTTTCTCACACCCTTAAGGCATTTGCTTCATGCTGACTTTAGCACTATACCACATCGTTCCTGTGAATCACAACGAGTTCCACTGTGTCAGAATAGATAAACTGAAAAGACGACAAATTTTCTAAATATAAATTTCAGTCACTCTAATCCATTGAAACTTTAATTAAGAACTTAAGAAGATGGAGCATTTTATTATCATCCTTTTACACAACCCCTTTTTTGCATTAGCAGGCCTCATAATTAATCTTCACCACTACTGAAACATTTTCACAATCCTCTGTATCACATTAATACAAGCAAACATTTTGAGGCAAAACAGTTAATTTAAAAAGAAGGTAAGTTTAGACATACATACCTACGTGAACAGCATTGGGGCAGCAAACTAGAACTGAAATCTTTATGCCACTTTTTCCCTTATTTTAGAATTAGTTTACTGTTGTAGTGTTTGTTTGTTTTTTTTTTAAAGGAAACATGCCTCATCACAGTATCCCATGTTTTCTCAACTCTGTCTGTAAATCATCACAGTAATGAATATTGTACGCAAGCAGCACTTACATGGCCTTCCTAGTGTCACCTAACGCCTCTCAGAGTTGACCAAGCTGTTAGATAACAGAAGGAATTTACTTACACTGACAACACAGACAAATGTAGCAAAGCGCGTTTGGTTTAATGTCTTTGGAGTCATGTCTTTATAAATGTTAAAAGTTGGCAAATGAAAAGAGTAGGTTTCAAATAAACCATTTAATTATTACTATTATATAACTACTCATAGATCACAACAACTTTTTTCTGATGTCCAAGCTGAGCCTGTCTGACTGATGTTTGGTGCTGTCCATGGTGCTGAATCTTCTCAGCAGCCATTTACAATACATGCACAAAAGGATATATATATATATATATGAGAGATTTTGCAGACGGAAATTTATCAGAAAAGATTTTTATCTTTGATTTAGTGAAGACACTGTATAATGTGTGTAGGTTTAATAATTGGAGGAATGAACCACAGGCTTTGATGGGGACTCCCGTATTCTATTTTAAGAGCCAATATATGGAAACAATGTACTCACAGGTAGTTTGTGGTTTTCAGTCTGCACACCTTGTAGTGATGGTGTGTTTTTTTCTGAGTGTGTGCCCTGTGTGTCAAGACTGAGCTGAGATGAAAAATAAGCTGAGACAACTATTGAGTTCCCTCCCTCCTGTGGTCTCCTCCTGCTCTCTATTCACCCCACCCCGCCCCCCCCCCACTTTTCCATAGACTGTTATCCAATTAGGTGATTCTCATTGCTTTAATCGATGGAGACATAAACGGGCACAAACAGACATGCATACAGACACATACACCTCATGAAACTCCATCCGGTCCATAAGTAATGTCTACTCTGGTTACTATGGCGATAGGGGAATAGGGTGTTGGGAGTGAAATGTGAATATAAGTGACAGGAGCAGATCAACAATTAAGTATCATGCGAGAGGAAGGAAGGGAGGGAGAAACAGAAGGCATATGATTTAACCTGAGCCCCTTTACACACACCTGAGACAATTCTGCGCGCACACACACTCACACAGTTTTATGTTAAACCAAGTAAGTAACACAACATAACCTCAAATAAATCAATTATTCAAGAGGAAGGCCATATTTATTAAGATTGTTGCACAAGGGTCATGCAAATACTGAGAGTAAATATAAGAAGTGTGACTGGTTGTACATTTCACTGAATTAACTGAGGTTAACAAAATTTGTGAGGGTCATGGCGGCAGTTTAGTGCTTGTTACGCATGAATGAGTTTGTTTCAAAAAGTTAATATTCACAAAATTCATTAAACTTCAAGTTTAATAAACGCAAATCAGAAGAAGCGAGCAGTTGTACTCTTTTGATCAAACATTTGGCTGCATTTACCTCTATATTCTACTGGGACATCATCATTGCACCCTCCACTTTGATCTTCTGCTGGACCTGCTGCTCTCGCACCTACTCACACTAGTTGATAGGGCTTTTTGTACTGTACTGCTCATTTCTAAAGGCTATCTTTTTCTTTTGGAAGCATATTACCTATTTAGTCTGCATTTTTATGAAACATTATTGTATTATGATTTTTTCATAAGACTGTTGACCTCTGACTAATCCAACCACTGAATTACACCTACTGAGCTCTGAGTGTTGTGCTAACTATATGTAAATTGCCAACTAAAACTGAATGAAAGGCGAGGTACAAAAACTAGCCATACAGGCCTTCATGTACATAAATCTATCCCTTAGAGAGGACATGCAGTTCATGTTGCTATTATTCACAGTACTGACTGCAGCAGGTTCTGACTGTTTACAAATGATTAGCTATAGCAATCCTTTAATGAGCCCCCTGGGGTCATTTTTGATTTTTCTATCTACACTTTCAACACTGACTGCAGTATATAGTAAGTTTTGTAAGCAGAATCTAAGCTAGTCAGTGCTGTGCCTGAATGTGTTAAATGAGCGTTTTCATTTAACATGCTCATGTTTTTGTGAATGGTGATCCGAATGTATCCATTTGCAACTAATGAACATGAGCCCTGTTAACTCTCCCCAGAAGGTGGTGGTTTTGCACCAAAAAGCTGTTTGCCAACAGCCAAAAAACATAAGAAGAGGAACTGTTTTACGGAGGCACCTGAGGATTTACAGCACCCTGTATGGGTCTGGCATGGCTAGTGCTGGCAAGTCAAAAAGTGCAGCTACCAGCCAGTATATGTTTTATCACACAACAATGTGTTATAAAGCAACTCAAAACAGATTAGATTACAAATGTATTTCAGCTCTATAACCATAATTTTATTGTGCAGAAAGAGGAAAAAAAAGAAGTACAGTAAGGATATCCTGTAGATGCAATGGAAAGTTCTTGTGAAGTGTGAAGTTGCACAACACTGAAGGTAGTGAGGGGTAACATCTGTAATTATTCTATAATTCATAACTACTTGCTGTAATGTCAACAAACGCATGCACAAAGGAGAAACAATTTTACGCCATTTTTGAAAATGTGTGTCACATCGTAAGATCAGAGAGTTCGAGAATTCTGTCTCTCTAACATAGAAAATGCAAAGCTTAGAATTTAAATTGGAACCATTTTTTAAATTGATCTAATCAGTTGTCTTTTGTTTCTCCTTAAAGGCCACCAAGCAAAGCAACTTACCCTATAATACATGAGAGACAGAAAGCGACAAAGACAATTGATTTGCCAGCCAGGTTACCAGTTAGCTAGACAAATACACAGATAGACAAGGCAGATAGGGAGACAGGCAATCAATTCATCAGCCAGCTAACTACACAAACAGACGGGAAAACAGAAAGATCGGCAGGCAGACTGGCAGGGACATGAGTTAGGCGGGCTGTTCAGTACCAGGCAGGCACGATGACAGGGAAGTGTTCATTGTACCACCCACAAATTTGGACAGGCCAGTCAACAGACTGAGGGACTTGGAGGCCTGCAGGAGTTTAATCAGTCAGGGATGAAAAAAGCAGAAATGAGAAGCAAAGCCAGTTTATCACTGAAAACTAGTCAGTTGAAGTCCAAAACAAAACAAAACAAAACAAAACAAAACAAAACAAAACAAAAATGAATTAGTGGCATTTAATCTGTCTTGAACAATTCCTGTACTGCCAATAGATACAGTATGCTCTTGAGAAACTAACTCGGATTCTATAAAAGAATGTGCACTACCAGCAAAAAAAGCATTCAATCAACTAAATAATAATCAATATGTTGCAGAATAAACCAGCAAAACACAAAAACACATAAAAATGTAATAAATGTTAAAAGTGTGAGGAACACAAAAAAGCGGAAAATGACACATGCTGCAGGATCCAGGAACATGCTGTTGGCTCAGTCTGCTCGGTCAAAGAGCAAGTGTTCAAATGCTGCCTCCTGCTGTGCTGTCACACCTCTCTTTACTCACTGCCTTTATTTCACTCATTGCTGATATTCTAAATAAGACACTTCAGATGCAGGCTGCTCCCTGTCCTCCAAAGTAAAGAAGGAAGAAACAAACACAGACATTTAGCCTACATGCACAGAGAGCCCAGATAATAGAAGTACTCAGGTCGGGACTTCAAAGAATTACAGCCTGACAACCGAACAGAACTGCAGAGCCCTTATATCAAAGCAACAGCCTTAACAAGGCTCTTAGTGATGCACAAACACGCATACACCAATACACATACAGTACATTCAGACAAGGTCATCCAAGCTAATCTCTGAAACACTCATGAGTTTGACCACCATTGTTTGCAGCCTGCTGCCTGAAATACAAACAAGCTGACAGATATATTTTCACTCCCTTAGCCAAGGCTAATGTGATGTTTTCTTTATGTTATGATTACACGCCTTTGTAATTTATTAGATTTTATAAGTTCATTAAATCATTGAAGAAATTTTCAGGATGTCAAATCCATTGGTCTTGGTTTATCTCAATAAGAGAATTCTGTTAAGAGGAGAGAATGATATATGGTTATCAAGTTTAACCAGAACTCTTGCATAAAGTAGTGTGCTGCAAAATGTTTGAATATAAAGCTGGCTTAGTCAGATTTTCTACCCTGTTTACCCTATCGATTAATGTTAGTGAGATAGTTGGCACTAAACGGATCACTGCTCATCCTAACATGATGCAAATCTCCCCTTTTGCGGCTTTGTGGTGCAGGCTGTAATATTGCAACGCATCATGCATATGTGCACCTCGGAGTTATGTTTCAATAGGATTTTTGTTAACATTAAATGAATAGTCACTTACAAATGTGTGCATACAGTGGTTTGCTTATCTAGTTCATTGACTCTGGTGCCATATCATGCTTCATAGTTATACACAAGAAAGTGCACATGAAAAGTTTGAGATGTCACATTCATAGAATAGAATAGATTTATTAAAAACAAATAAAATAAACATGGGGTACTCTTAGAGGCTGACTAATGAATTCGATGTTGTCTCCCTGTAGAATTGCATCATTTTAAAGTAAGCATGAGTATCAGAAGAAGGGACCCTGACCCCAACAAAAAGCACATGAACAATGTACAGCTGTATCACACCATTATGTAAGTACTATTTGCCTTTGCTCATGCCTTCTGTATTTTGGTTAATTCTGTCTTTTTTATCCTGAATTCATTGATTGCTAAAGGGAGCCAGTCAGTCATAAAGGCTCTCTCACACACACGGATATTTGGGCAATGATCACTTTATCATCCCATTTTACTTTGTGCCATCACACTAGCTGCCCCATTAGAAACTTAAACTCAATGCAATCTGTTTCTCCGATCATGGATACTGGTCCATATGGGCAGCCGTTCTATCTGTCCCAGGCAGTCCGACTCTCATCAATTAGGTGATTCCTTTCAAAATGTCTTTTTGGGAACATCTTGGTTCTATAGAAAACATTTTTTTCTACACTGAAGATACTGTATATGCAAGTATGAGTCAGCACTGGCATTTCACAAGAAAACCATTGCCATCTCTCACAAAGCATCAAGAAAAAGATAATTTGCTGGGTTTTCACCTACTTCACAAAAGCTCTTGGATGACTATCAACCACAAAAACAAATGCCCTAATTAGCCATTCACTCACTGTAGTTGCGAAGAATGTGTGTGACACATCCTCTGTTTTTTCATATGAGTCATTAGCCATGTAGGCAATGCCAATATGAGTGTTGTTCCCATGTATTCCCACATTTTGTAATATGCAATATGTCAGCATTGAAATGGTTACAGCCATAAAGAGAATGTGTCATTGAAATTTGCTTAGGTGCTCAGGATTTATTGTTTGCTGTGTTTGAATAACAAGCGAGTTCTTGTTCTGTCCACAACTTAATCAATTAGCTTCTTATCATCGTTGACCACCGTACACTATGACTCTTCAGTATAATGTCTTCTAGTGGTTTAAAACAGACTCACACAAGCTTGTTTTAAGTACAAATTAATTTGTTACATTAAACAACTCCAGCCCTTCTTTGAATTACAAAATATTATGACTTTGGACAAGCGGGCAAATTGGTGGTGCCAGCCTAAATGTGCATGTATTTTGTATCTGGCTAAATGTTTCTACCATATGTTGTAAGCCATGGTTGCTGTGTGTTAGTGCCTGCCCTACAGCACTGAAAATCAGATCACTGTAATATCACAGTGCCACCCAGGACGACCCAAACATTCATCTTCTCTTTCTCAGTGTGTGCTGGTAGCAAGTAAGACTGCTACTAGCAGCTAAACAAATATGTTCAGAGCAAACAAACCAACAAATAAAGATGTTCTCATGACTGAAAACCTTAAACAGAAGGTTTAGAGTCCCTGGTTTTGAGAATCTCTGAAGCACTCACATAATATGGCATTTTTGTCAATAGTGCTGTTTTGTTTTGTTTTTTTAACATGTTTACAGTGCAATCAGAAAGAATTCAGGCCCCTTCCGTTATTCTCATCACAGATCTGGGGAAATCTACAAAAAATTTCTGCTGCATTGAAGATTCCTAAAAGCACAGTGGCCTCCATAATTCTTGGAAGAAGTGTGGAACAACCAGGACTCTTCCCTAGAGCTGGCTGCCAAGCCAAACTGAGCAATCAGGGGAGAAGGGCCTTGGTAAAGGAGGTGACCAAGAACCTGATGGTCGCTCTGGCTGAGCTACAGAGATCCTGTGGGGAGATGCGAGAAACTTCCAGAAGGACAACCATCACTGCAGCACTCTACCGATCTGGGCTTTATGGCAGAGTGGCCAGATGGAGGCCTCTCCTCAGTGAAAGACACATGAAAGCTGCTTAGAGTTTACAACAAAAAAAAAAAAAAAAAGAACTGAAAGGACTGTCAGACTGTGAGAAACAAGATTCACCAAGCTGATGAAACCAATATTTAACTGGTTTGCCTCAATTCCATGTGTAATGTCTGGAAGAAACCAGGCATGACCCTGGGTACACAGCCAAGACAACTCAGGAGTGGCCCAGCCAGAGCCCTGACTTTGAACCCAATCTACCGTTTTTGGAGAGACCCGGAAATGTCTGTCCACCAACAGTCCCCACCCAACCTGACAAAGTTTGAGAGGATCTGCAGAGAGGAATGTTAGAAAATCCCCAAATCCAAGTGTGCAAAGCTTTTCACGTCATACCCAAGAAGACTTGATACTTGTAATCACTGCTAAAGGTGCTTCAACTAAGTACTGAATAAAGGGTCTGAATATTTATGTCAATGTGATATTTCATTTTTTCCTTTAAAATAAATTTGCAAAAAAATTCTAAAAATCTATTTTCCCTTTGTCAACATGGTGTATCGCGTGCAGAAAAATGAATTTAAAATATTTTAGCATAAGGCTGCAACATTACAATTGTGAAAAAAAATGAAAGGGTCTGAATACTTTCTGAATGCATCTGTAAGTATAAATATGTAGAGGTTAGCAACAACCTGCATCAAAACTAAACAGCATTATTTGCTGTTCCATATTACATTTGCTGACAGTATGTATGTACTGTAAATCTGGTTTCATAAATGTATTTGGTAAATGTGTACACTTTCTTGTTAATGTGAATAAGTAAAAAAAGATTGACTGAAGTAGCATGTGACTCCTACAGTCCTCAAATGCACTGCTGACCTGATTCATTAAATATGTGTAACACTGCCTCTCATATGTACTGTCTAATACTGCACTTCTACACCTGCAGGTCTTTCGCTGAATTAGTCAGATAAGGATATCAAAAATATTTGTTGAACTAGAGCATTACTAAAAGGTTTTTGACCTCATGAAGCTTTGTTACACATCATTCTTTCACAGTAAATGCTCAATTTAGAATCAATCCTGTTGGTTGTGGTTGTGAATCAGCAGCAACATTATATAACTCTTTGATAGGCATGCTTTGGCATATTCGAATCTATGTAACATTCCAAAGTCAATTAAATAAATTGTCTGTCAACATCAGCATAAACCAAAATGCGACGGCAAGAGAAAATAAATAATACACTAGCCCATCCTCCGCTGACTGTGTGATACAGGTCAACTCAGAGGACATGCAACCCATGCATGAAAAACTAGGGAACATTAAAGACAGAGGCTGAATTTGTGCCAAATTTCTGATGCTGTGTTTCAACATGATGTTTCATAATTCCCTATGCCTCACTGTACTCAATTTTTGAAGGCGTCAACAAAAAAACTCAGACAGGATTGTGGGAGAGCCTCATACTGGAAGTACCCATGGTAAATACACTGTTCAGGGACATATGGAATGACTGAAAAAGCACAGAGCTGTGCTTAAACAAGGTTTGTACAAAAAACATCTTAATTGTTGCATATTTCAGCTAAAGTGAAATATGGAAATAGTAATCAGTTGAATATTGAAAAAGGCCTTTTCATTTCAGTTTTATGGGTCAAAAAGGAAGCTTGCCCAGAAGCAAATTAATATCCTCTTTTTTTAATATACTTTTATGTCAACAAGAAAAAAGAGAGAGAGAAATTTGACTTTGAGACTGATGCATCTGGTGCTGTTGCTCCCAGGCAGAAATGTTGAAAACAACACCATATTATCATCCTACCTTCTTGCACAGCCTGGAAGGGGTTGTTTCCGTCAACGAATTCCACAGAAATGGTGATCTTCTCTGTCTCCAAGATCTCGTTGTTCAAATTGAGGTCTGCCACGGCAAGGCGAAACACCTCGTCATCTTTCCGTGCTGACTCATCAAAGATGGCACCTTTTGAGGAAGGAAGCAGAAAGGAACAGAGGAAGCTATTACTCAGTATTACAGGACATTTGGAATAGAAAACAGTGTAGAGACAGAAACATGGTAATACCAGGGCAAGAGTCTAGTTCTGGCTTGCAGAGTTCTATGACGCATTGTAAAGTAAATCACCAAGACGTTGAGAGACAGCTGTGTAGTGTAAGTGTAAAAAACACTTGTAATAAGTTATGGGATACTGAGCGCTGCAAAAGATATACTCACTGGGTTTGAAATTTTAGGAAAGAGAAAGCTGCACTGAAGAAAAAGCTTTGCTTTGTCACAACACACTAAGAGTAGAAATGCGGAGTTTCTGTATCTAGTTCCTGAATTGGGATCTGGGGGAGTTTTAGAAAGCCGGGGTGTGAGGGAGAAATAGGTCGACACCAATGTTCATTCTAAGGTCAAACTCTGCCCAAGGGCTCACTGACACAGCCAAGTTTGCTTCACAAAGGGAAATGGAAGACAAGACTGATGAGTGCCAGTATCTGTAGTGGCAGATAAAGTTCCCGCTAGTTAATACTAAATTAGTCATAAAAATAATTATCAACCTGCAGTGAGACAGTAGAATAAAACAACATGGGACGTTGACTGGCTGGTAGAGATTTGGTCTTTGCTTTGGTCTGTTACACACAATTAACCATGTGTGTCTTTTTCTCTCTTTCTACCCTTTTAGCCTCTCATTTCAACCCAGTTTATCCCCTGAATCCATTGGACCGCTAATTGTGTAAGTCAGTGCAGTGAAGCACTGCTAACTGTATTTCACTGACCAGAAAATAAGCCTTATATTGTTTTGTGTGTGTGTGTGTGTGTGTGAGAGTGTGTGCATGTATGAGACACAGGTTGCAAATTCCATTAATAACCAGGCCGGCTACATTGGCTGAGGGCTGTTTTGTACCACATTTAGAAAACCGTTGCTGTAATTGGTCTTGTATAGTTCAATGAGCAGTATCTGGTGCTAATACCACAAAGGTTATGGTCTGAATTCCCACAGAGACCAAACTTACTGAGGAAAATATGCTGTCTTGGTAGTGCAAAGTGCGGATAAAATCATCCTGTAAAAAATCACTTTAATGTGATCAGATTGGTATTCTAATTTGTGTCTGTGAAACACACTTTCCATCTTAATTATCTGAAAAAATGTGTAGCTTATGCCCCTCACAGGTTACTATAAGGTAATTAAATAGTCTAAAACAATTTGTGGACAGCATTAATCTTGAAACCTTACTTTCTCCCCCTTATTTCAAATAAATCAAATTTCACTCCTGAAGGACAATTAATTTCAACACAGCCTTTAAAACACATACACAAAATTCAAAATTAGCTGCAGTCAGTTAGGAACAGTATGCTAACTGCCTCTTCATCATAAGGCATCATGAAATATGTATCCTTCGATAATTTGATCCATCAGCATTTGGCAACTGTAAATACCATCCCACTGATTGATTCTTGGTTGTTTTTATAATCATGCAGTATAGATGAGGTGAGACAAACAGGCCTGGACAAAGCGATACAGAGTGAAACACAAAGACTCATTAACTATTCCATTAAAGAGATAAATTATGAATAGGGTTCCAATCAGCTTGAAGGTGACACTGCTGGGGAAGGATTTGTACACATTTTAACTAGCACTGTGACACAGGAGGACAATGTTAGGTTGTGTATGTCTAGAGGACAAATGCATGGCGGAGAGGAGACGAGAGGTTTGTATACATGGCTTTAACAAATTCTTTGTGGATGAAGTTCAGACAAAAGGTGGAAACATTTATTCACTAGTATGTCAGAGCACATGAGATCAGTGTTCTTTTGCACTTCATAGAATAAATGGCATTAAAAATATATTCAAATTGGAGAAACTAATAAATAAAAAGAGATCAGCAGGATAAACACTATATTGACTCCTCTATTCTGGCCTCCTCAGTGGAGTTGCCACTGCTGTACAACGGTATCTCTGGGTGATATTTTGAAATATCCCACCAGAAATAGGTTATTTCGCGTCTAGTGACCACAACAGACACAACAGAATGTTAAAGTGGAATAACATTTGCCATAGTGCAGCTGTTAATCGGTAATATTTCTCTATTCTTTATTCTTTCTTTCTTCCATGATCTTTTAACTGCCTATTCTTTCTTCTATATCTTTCTTTGTTAGCTGGTGCACCTGTGCAGTGATTTATCAGAAAACCACACTCTTTGATCGAGGCAAAGTGAACAGATACACACAGATGGAACCGCAGATATGAAAAACTGTAAGTGAGAGACTGAGAGCCAAACAGACAATATTATAGACATAAATGTCTGCCTGATGAAACTGATTTGAATCATCATTCAAATGTGTTTTAAACCTTATTTTATGCCTGAAGCTATGAAAAAAAAATTAATATACCATAAATACTCCTCAGGACATTTTAATCCATTTACAAACTGAAAATTTTGAATGTGTGTATAGCTACTTTTCATTGGAATGTGGTCCTGCACCCATATCGACAAATATTATCACTGTGGATTTTGTTATTTTCATATTGTGGAAAACAAATCTATATATACTGTATATGTGTGTGTGAGAGGGAAAAATGAATAGAGAGGAGAAAGGAGGATGGGTATATGTCTGCTGTTCCCTGCCCCTTATTTTTGAACATCACTGCATGCTGATTTACAAACACAGACATGCACATACACACACGACACGCACAATCCTGTCCCTGCCTCCTTTCCAGTAATGTGATTGTGAGCGCAAAGGCAAACGTCACAACATAAATCAACCAGGAAATAAAAGCACTGAATCCTGCTCTACACAGACGCCCCAAGGGCGGGCACACATACGGGTACATACACAAACTTACCCTGACACACACACACACACACACACACACACACACAGACACACAGACACACAGACACACACACACACACACACACACAGCATGTGGGCAGCAGCACTAAATCTGCTTCAAGACAAGACCATCTCTTCCATGACAAAAGCAGCATCAACGACAGTGTGATCTTTTTAAATGGAGACAGAATCCAAAAGTAGAGACCCCAGATTGTTTGGTCAAGAGGTATCGATCAAATGTCTGTCATCGGTCAAGTGTTTGGTTTTCATTTCTACGTTTGTTTACGTTGATAAAGAGGTAATAAATAACTTGTTTGTCTACTTACTGCCAAATAACCACTTGGGATGTATGAGGGATGCTGGAAGTAGAATAAAAATGAGGAGGGAAGCTTGTTGTCACAAGGGAGCACAAATAACTGATAAATCCGCCATTAGAGTTTTCCATTGCACGCAATATATATTTTTTGTATCTCAGTAATGTTAGCTTTTACATATTGTCTTTTTGTGTTATTTACAGTACTTGACTGTAATTAAAGCAATTCGTCAATAACTACCTACAATTTTTAATCACTGATGAAGAAATGTTTAAAAAAACTGTGTCTACTGTACATAAATTATTTTCAGCTCCTTCTCCTTGTAATTTTAAATCTGCTAAATGCATAACATTATATAGCACCATTTTCATCACAGACTCTTTGATATTTAACCTTGATGCAAGCGATCAAAGCATCTAAAACATCATTAAATAGTTTCCAAAACAGGCAAACAACATGAATGAAAATAATAAAAATACAAGCAAGATGAAAGGATGATAATGGGCTAATCAGTCAATATGTGGCCAAGCAGGTCTTCCCAGGGCTTTAACATCAGCTTTATTTTTACCATGGTATACTGAGCCATGCACATTCTTAGTTATTAGTCTGGTTTCCACAACATGAACCAGAGGTTAACTCTTATTTACACAACTTTAGCTAGACTGAGAGTCTACAGCAATGTTAGCAGCTCCAACATCCTGCCATCATGCTCACCATGGATAATGCTAACATGCTGATGCTAAGGTGTTTAGCATGTAAGCATGCCAACATTTGCTAATTAGCACTGAACATAAAGTATAGTAGAGACTGATGGCAATGTTGTCCATTTTGTTGTATTTAGTCACAAACCAATTTATTTCATAAATGGAATTTTTGGCCAGATCATGTTGCTAGTGAAGGGATCACCTAAGTGATCATAATTAGTCCTGAGGTGGACATGAATGTTTTTCAATTCAATAGCTGCTTAACTACTTAACTTAAATCCACAAATATCAAACTCATAGTGGTGACATGGGGATCACCAGAGCCAGTGTGAAACATTATAGAAAGAAAGAAAGAAAGAAAGAAAGAAAGAAAGAAAGAAAGAAAGAAAGAAAGAAAGAAAGAAAGAAAGAAAGAAAGAAAGAAAGAAAGAAAGAAAGAAAGAAAGAAAGAAAGAAAGAAAGAAAGAAAGAAAGAAAGAAAGAAAGAAAGAAAGAAAGAAAGAAAGAAAGAAAGAAAGAAAGAAAGAAAGAAAGAAAGAAAGAAAGAAAGAAAGAAAGAAAGAAAGAAAGAAAGAAAGAAAGAAAGAAAGAAAGAAAGAAAGAAAGAAAGAAAGAAAGAAAGAAAGAAAGAAAGAAAGAAAGAAAGAAAGAAAGGAAGAAAGAAAGAAAAGAGTAAACCACATGTGAAACGTGCCATTCCATCAAGTGGATATCAAGATATTTCACAAAAAAAGTGAAAACTGTCTGAGGTCAGGGGATCAACCAAATGCATAGGATACATCTTCTCAATACCATGGATGTACATATATACAGTATGTACTAAATTCTATGCAAATCCATTCAGTTGTGTTTGAAAGGTTTCAGTCTGGACTGAAGTGGGCGATAAACATTGCCACCCACAGAGTCATGCAACTAGCATGGCTAAAATGGTTTTGTTTGTCTCCTTTCTGACCTGTTGCAAAACAGACCTTGCCTTAAGTAGGGCAAAGGTTCCTATCAAAACTGCTTTTTAATATCAAGATATTGAACAGTTTTCATAAGTTTCAGTCCAGTTGGGCTGGAAGGAAAAACATGTATATATTCATTTTAAACATTTTTTAAAGAATAATTCGTACAGCTCAGCCATCTCGGTAACTACATAAAATCAGATAATGTCATTCAGGAAGACAAAAGCACATTGTTGAATGTACAAAACGCAGCTCAATTTCCTTATTAAATGAACAAATTAGGATGGCACATCATCCAGTGCAGAGTTATTATGTTCCCACACTCTGTAAAGACCCAGTAATTAAGCCAGCTCCTTCTCGGGATAATCATTCAGCATGAGTGAAGGAATGATTGTTAAGCATGATTTAATGTTAGAAGAGGAGGGCAACAAGGGCAGATGAGGTCATGAAAAATGACAGAAGTTAAAACAAAATTAATATCCTGTAATTCAGTTAGACCGACAGTTTTGAGCTTGCCATCATTTTGCCCTTTTTCTTGTAGGTGAAACAGCTATGAATTCTGCCAAATCCCTCTCCATCTGACTGTCTCTACACCTGCCTCCTGCCCTTTCACTCTCATTCGCTGAAGCTCTTAGTTTTTTTTGTTAAACCCCCTCCCTTTTCTCTAAACAGGGCACTAAAGAATTTTTGAAATACTATGGGGGATATGCTCCACTGTCTCTCAAACTAACTCTCACACCTGTTGTTGAGGTTGCTGTTGATGACAGTAATGTGACAGGAATACTGACAGACCGACAAGGATAATGACTATGGAGGAATACACACACATACACACATATACACATGGGTGATGTATTGCTGATTTGTGACAAGGCTGGACCCAAGTGTTGCTGTCTCAATGTGATGATGAAAGCAAGGTGGCGGCTGCGCTGAGTGATGATGGTGATGAACGGGGGAGGTTATCGTCCTGCAGTGTGAAGTGTCCACATATGCGCGCACATGCACACGCACACACACACACACACACACACACACACACACACACACACACACAAACAGGCTGTTATTTACAGCAGTCATGTGAGAGCTGGAAGGGAGTGCGTTTTGACACTTGGGAGGACAAAGTAGAATTGATGTGTGTGTGTGTGTGTGTGTGTGTGTGTGTGTGTGTGTGTGTGTGTGTGTGAGGGGGAGGACAAAGAATTAATGGTCACAGGAGAGCAGAGCAAGCCAGTGTCCTATGATAGGGACAGATATGAAAACACCTCTAATATTTATCATATGGGTTCACACAAGACTTGCACGTAATGTTCATGTGGTTTTGGAAGGTATGGGGACTAGTAATCCATTTTTTGTCTGTCTGTGTATGTGTGTAGATATAACATAGTAGGTCAGCAGGAGAACCGTGTCTGTTTTCTGCACCAGGGACACGGTGTAGCAGAAGTGTTGATACAACACATGATACACCCCAAGAAACTGAATCATCTCTGACAATCTTTGTTCATATGCAGTACCTCAGTGTATTGCTGAAATCAATGTTATCACTGCAAGTATACAATCAGTATATTTCGCATATAACACATATTTTGTGTTTTCAGTTTGTGTTCTCCAACCTGAACAACCATATAGGTCGTTTTTTTCAACCCTCTGATAAAACCCATAGGAGTGTCTCCTGAAATAGCGCCCCTATGGCCAGTGTTGTGCCATTTCACACTTAAAATGAACTAGTTCACATTCATACTTCATTTTTTTTTAATTTTGTACTATGTTCACAGTTCAAAAAATGAACTAGTTCACATTCATTTGTTTCGTTTTTTTTGTTTTGTTTTTCAAATAAATAGCCACTATTCTTATTCAATAAAACTTCCTTCTACCCATCCATCACCAGCCCCAAATCATTGCCACGCCAAAACTAAATGAATTATTATATACCTCTGAAGAATCACAGACATGAGTTACATTTAAAATCGTCTGTACTGCTAGCACCAGCCATAGTAGGCCGTGTATATGGACACATCATGCGGTGTGCTGTGAAACGTGAGCGGCGATCACTCTTGCAATCGTTAACGTTCATAATTTGTAAACCGATTCGTTCAGTTCAGCGCTCACAAAAAATATGAATGTGTTCATTAAACACGTTCATGCACAACACTGCCTACGGCAGCAGGCGAACCGGACCTCAGTTGTCATGGTTACTATAATAATGGTCATGGCTTGTTTATGTTTAGGAAAAGATTTTGATTTGGGATAAAAGAAGTACTTCCCCAACATTAGCCGATCTTTGTTGTCAACTTCCTATTGTCGCAGACTTTTTCTAGATGTCACCAATAACAACAAAACATAACTATGGGTCATAACAACCTGCTGCACAAACGACCAATGGGCTTGTTTTTTAACAGGACAGTCTCGTTTTTGGTCATGGGAAACTATTGGAAACAGGTTCTCTGCAAGCCAAAAGCCACAGTAACAATAACAGTTTCTGTTATTGAGCATACTGAAATTGTGTGTGAATGTATGTGTGTATCTACTTGCAAAGTGTTTATATATGTGTGTGTCTGTCTGCATGATAGAGGGATGCCTGAGATTCCAGTTCATCTCCTCTCTGTATTAATGGAAAAATCTCCCAGGTCACCTGATTTGTACCAGAAACATCTTTCATTCTCCTACTTTTTTCCTCTCTGTCTCTCTGTGTCTGTCTCTGTGTCTCTCTGTGTCTCTCTGTCTCTGTGTCTCTCTCTCTCTCTCTCTCTCTCTCTCTTTTTTTCTTTATAGGCGTGTAAATTAATTTGCTCCATCGTTAAGAAGGCGAGCAGCCAGGAGAATTTGTAGTCATAGTTCAGCAGCACTCCAGTCCTTTGTCACAGTGTCACACAAAGCTGTGCCAAGGTCGTTGCTATCTGTGCCGTGTCTCTCTCCATGCCTAACCTTTTCCCCCTCACCTTATGAAGATGGAATTCAGCCTGTTTCCCTCCTTTGGAGATAGCTACTGTAGATATCCAGGGCTTTCCTCCCAGAGAAATGAATCTACTTTGAGTAGGTGGAGGATTTGTTTTGTGTCTCCATTAATTAGCCAGCAAGCTGAACACAATTTGGAGATAACCAATTAATCTCAGGCACGTTTAGATTCAGTCCGTGAGTGTGAATCCAAAGCAAAGTAAGGGGCGGACAATAGACAGCACCATTTTTTGTCTACGTTTCTCCCTTCATGTCAGCTCTTTCATGTCAGCTCTTGGCTGGTTTTGGCCAGGTCTAGCTTGTTTGCAAACCACAGCTGACTCAGCTCCAGTCCAGCCAGGCATGCCTGGGAACTTAAAACAGTAGAGCTGATGGCTGAGAGCCAGATGTTAGAGTATATCTAAGCCCTAGTCAAGGTATAAGCAAATGATAATTAGGGTGATAGCAATGTAGCTTCTGAGTTTGTATAATCAGTGTACCTGTGTATACCCTTGACAGCTTCTGCACAATGATTGTTGCATTTTGCTGCTCCTCCATGTTCCCCTTCATATCAACATGCTGCATGAAAAATATCTTGTTGCTTTGCAGCTCTAAATGTTCATGTAATCCACCTGTCTTTGTCAACTTTCTTACTTTCACATTCTCCCTCCCTCTACGTTTCACCCCGCCTCTCACTTTTATCTCCTTATCCTTGATTTCTTTCTCCATGTCTCTTCTCCTCTTCCCTTTAATATAACCACCTTAACCCCATTCTCTTTGTTCTACTTTATAGTTGTGTTACACCTATTCATTGCTCTCCTCCTCTCCATTACTCCTTTGCCATACCCTTGTTCCCTTTCCACCCATTTTCCCTTTCTCTCCTAATTTATTTCCATCCCCCACCCTTTTTGCTTCTCATTTCTCCCTATCTCCCTGCACCCCTTCCTCTTTTGTACATCCTTCTCTTCATGCTGCCATTTCCCTGAGCAACACACTACTTACTGCCCTGCTCTATGCCCCCATCCTCTCCACCTCCCTTATTCATTGCTCAATATAATGCCCTGTGTGAAATTTAATCCAAGTAAACTTGCTGCAGCTTGGATGGCCTTGATAAGACATTCTGTATACGTTTGTGTGTGTAAGTGAAAGAGTCAGGATCAGGAAGACAGATTTAAATAAGAATGATCTGACATTTGCTTTACGAATCATACCAATGCTTTTGCATTTTTATAGCAAATCATACATATCGCCAACAATTTTACATAGAATATTTTTTTGTTGATGATGATAGAAAATTGCATTTTTCTATCATCATCAAGCAACCATTACTTTCAGATATGCCAGAACAGTATGTAAGTAGGCTAGCAGAGATATGTAATCTAGCACAACAAACACATATCCATCACACATTCATCTGTATTTTCTTTTATAAAACATACATTGTCATTGCATGGCAATGCAGTTAAAAGCCTTAATACCTGGAAGGCTGTTCTCTGCTGGTACATACAAGTGGTGGTGGGAAGTTTCAACATCAGAGGGTCAGCTATTCAACAGCATTATATTCATGTTATACTGTCAAAAAAATAAAACCCAAAGGTCAGACAAGAAGCAAACATGAGCGTTATGAATAGCAGTACTTGAACACACTGATCCAAACCTGTGCTTTCAGCTGCAGTATAATGTACATTCACTGGCTTAAAAGGCAAGTAATATTACACTGTGACTGATTACGTCTGTCAAACAAGTTTAAAGTTTGCAAGTTTGTTTGTCTGTTTTTCATACTCAGATGCAAACAACAGGAAGACTGTGGAAATCTGAAATTCTCACTAAGATGATAGTAGGCAAATAGTGGGCAGTCATGGGTGAAGCCCGTTCTTCAAGAAAAAAACACCAGTATTTGCCAGTAACAATGTCAGAAAATTGTGTTTGTAAAGTTAAGTGCAAAGAAGAGAAGAAGACAAAAACTCAAATTAAGACAAACGAGACTGAAGGGCAAAAGACAGGGGGAAACAAATTTTAAAAAGATGCAAAGTGGGCAGAAATAAAAAAGATGTAAAAAGCAGAAAAGGAAAAAGGTTTTTTTTTTTAAAAAGTAAAAAAGTGTTAACAACCCAACTGTATAGGAACAGAACCCTCAATCTGCTTTTCAAGCAAGAAGCCAGTCTTTTTAAGCACCTTGAGACTTTAAGCTCACTCTCCTGATTAATGCCAAACATTTGGGAGGATTTTGCCTGAAGCACTGGTAAGAGGCTCCAGATTTGTACACATCATAAATGTCATATTATATTTCAGGGAGGAATGGATTTTGTAGGATTCCCCCCTCTCTTGCCCTCCTTCCCCATTCCAAACTGCATGTCTTGAGCATCTTCAGACTCTTATATTGCTTCGGTGGTCCTCTTCAACCCTGTGCTATCAAATCCTATGCTCTTCTCAGTTTTCTATGTTTATAACTCAAAAACTTCTCAAGGCTCCTCCCCTTTGTCTCTCTCCCTCTCAAGCTTTCTCCTCCATCAAACTGCTCTCTTTCATACTTTTCTCTAATCACAAAGTCCCTCTCCTCCTCTCTATCCTTCTCATCTTTATCCTTCCATCACAGACGTGTCCTCTACCTCCTCCACACATTTACAAACACTTTTTTCCCCCTCCACACCTGCTATCCTGCGGCACTCTTATCCTCTCATCCTGTGTCTCTCCATTCCTCTTTTCACTCACACCCACCACCTTCTTCTGTTGCTTCCTTCATCTCATCTTATCCATTCTGTCTCCTTGCCCGCTAGCTTTTGTTTAAGTTTGCTCTTCCCTCCTGTCCTCTTTGCCCTCCACAACCATCAGAAATTCTGAAGGGGGTTCAGTTCATCATTACTCAAGCAGTTCAGTGGCTAAATACTCCTCTTTCCTGTCCTTGGTGATGCTGCAGCAGCCATGCTCCAGCTGCAGCTGGGACTTACAAAGAAAAGCACTTTCCCTACTGGCTTAACTGTGCACTAATACAACAAAAGAAACACTAATACCAATATGCATAAAGGCACAGACATACACAAGTATGGAGGCTAAGGGGATATTTCCTTCATAAATAAGCCTCCCTGTACCTGGTAGCGAACAGAGATATGATGGCTCTAAGTAACCACTACTGCGACCTATGACCAATATAGCAGTACTAATGCATCGTCAATAATGCACTCATTGTGTGTGTGTGTGTGTGTGTGTGTCTTATCTACATCTTTCTCTTTCATTAATTCTGTCTTACTAATTTGTTCTTTTTTATCATCAGTCCATCTGCCCACACACAATAAAGTAGAGTTAGCACCACTCCTGTTGTCCTCATTTCCCCTCCATCACTTTGTCTCTCTGTCTTTCTATCCATTTATCTCTCTTTCTACCTAATACACTTTCTCTCTATCCCACCCTCACTATCTCTCTATCATGTTCTCTCAACCTCTTCCTTTATCTCTCCAGCCCTCTTTCCCAAGGCCTCTCCTCAGTACACTACCACCCCCACAGAAAACCTTCTGTTCCAAACCTGCACCCACCTCGCTCATATTCATTACTAATACACACACACACACACACACACACACACACACACACACACACACAACATTCATTACCAGCAGTGAGTCAGTTAAAAACTCATAAAGAGCATAATAAAGCTCCTCCATCTGCAAACCTATTAGCAATGGGCAATCCTAGGGGTCACACAAGCAAGCATAAATGCACTGATGTGGTATGGAGCAGACATAGGTCCAGATACATCCTGTTACTTTCCAACTGTTTTACACATTTCTACGACATAGTTGAATTATTTTGATGTGATACTGTTTAAAAATTAACCTTCCACCAAACATAACCTTGCACAAACACAGAGCTCAGGAAAAAAGAAAGAAATAAACTGGTGAACAACGTGAGGGACAGACAGCTAAGCTAACTTTTTCATGAGGAACTTCAGGTCAAAAATTTCCACTTTTTGCAAGAAGCTGCGGCAAGCAATTGCATCCATGTGTTCAGAGACAACAACAATTATTCGAAGCCTGTGCCATGAGATGGGAGAGGGGACAAACAGACTCCACTAGGACCATGCCTAAGTGAAAGCTGGGTAAGGTGACATGGCAGACACTCTCAACCGCATTCAACAACTGGAGCACCTTGACGAATTGAAGACGTAAAAGCTGAAGCAGCTAAAGGACATATGTATTGATCTGAAAAGCAGGAAGCCAAGATCGACTACAGCCTAAATTATCCTGTGGTCCTAGCTAACAACCTAAATGGCATTCGGCACACTTTCAACTCCCCACAAGTTTTTTCATCATTATGAAAACTCATTGATAAATTTTTGGGGAGACTTCAACTGCATACTCAACCCCAAAGCTAGACAGATCCTCCAAACCCACTCAACAACTCTTGAGGTCCAACTGCAAGTTGCTTTCCTCTCTTCTGCCCATCCACCAATTGCATTCACAGAATGATTATTGCCTGAAAACTTCTCTCACATGTCAAGCACTGACTATGAAGCAATTGTTATTTTTGACGATGTGTTTCAGCATAAATCCATGGCTGCTTCCTGGTGATTTAATAATTTACTGCTGACTGCATTTGTTAAATTCATTTCAGCCCAGATAAAATTTGTTTCTTTGAATGATAATGGGGAGGTATCAAAAAGAACACTCTGGGAGGCTCTAAAAGCTTATATTCATTTACAAGTAACTTCTTACACTAAATCTGCCCACCACTCCCGTTTTAAACACCTTCAGATTAAATAGATAGATAATTAGATCGTCAGCATTCATTAACACCCTCTTCAGACCTCTTCAATAAGAGGATCTCTCTCCAATCAGAGTTTGATCTCCTTTCCACTGATGAATTGGCTAAGGTACTACTGCAGACCGGACATAGATTGTATGAGAAGCGTGAGGAGGTTTGCCGCCAATTGGCTCATCAGATTCATCAAGCAGCTGCGTCAAGACTGAAATTTGCATGGCTCCTGGTCAATTTCATACTGACCAACAGGAAATTTGCATTAAATTAACAATGAAATAAACAATGAATTAATCTCTACTATTTGTCGCTTGTCTCTATACCTTGGAATCCAAAGGTGACTCTTCATTAATAAGTGACTTTCTAAAAAGACTACAAATTCTGATAATAGAAGTGAACCACAAGTCTAGTTTTTATGAGCCTCTCTTGCTTGAAGTCTTAACGCATGCAATGAAAAGTATGCAAACCCCTCTAAATCCCACGGCTCTGATGGATGTACCTCTGAATTCTTTAAAGCTCCCTCTAAATTCACCTTTATAACTCGCCTTTAACCTTTAACAAAGCCTTTCCTTCCTCCTACCTTTCATCAGGCATCCATATCAGTTTTATTAAAAGGAAGAGAAAAACCCCAGGGAGATAGGTTCTTACTGACTCATTAGTCTTTTGAATGTGGTTACCAAATTATTAGCCAAGATGCTTGCCACCTGACTGGGAAAGATTCTCCCATTAATGATATTGTCAGATTACACTAGGTTTGTTAAAAACTGTTTTTGTGGGGCGCACTGGTAGCTCACCAGAATAAATGCATGTACCATGTGGAAGGCTGAATCCTGGCCACAGCAGCCTTGTTTCGAAGAAATAAAAGGAAAAAAAAAAAAAAAAAAGGTTTTTTGTTTTCTAATCCTTGTAGGCTATATAATATTTTATACTCCCCCAGCTTGGCCCTCAGCATGCAGAGGCTCTTGTTTCTCTGGCTGCTGAGAAGGCCTTCAGATGAGTTGAATGGGACTTTCTGTTTTCTGTTCTTGGAATTTGGAGCTTGGCCTTGGTGAAAATTTTATGGCTTGGGTCAAGCTGCTGTATCGGTCCCCTCTTGATTCTGTGTTCTCCAGCAAGAGGAACAAGGCAGGACTGCTCCCCTTTTCCACTTTTAGTTGTTCTTACGAGTAAGTCTTTGGCTATTTATCTGCATTCTTTCAAGGATGATGGGGGAATTTTTAGAGGAGTTGTGGAAAATAGAGTGTCTTTATATACAGATGACATGCTTTAATATTTAACAAACAATGTCTGCCTCATATGGTGAGATTTCTGGTTATGAGTTAAACTTGTCAAAGAGCAAACTGTTCCCAATCAGCAAGGTTGCCCAAAGCATTAAATTACTCACACTTGCCATTAAAAATTACAACAAATTAATGTAAATATTTGGGTGTCATAGTAACATTGTTTGAAGCTAAGTTAGTATTTGAGTGCACTATTTATTAACTCCCCATCATTTTGGCAGGCAGAATCAATGACAAAATAATTTCTAGTGTCATTTAAAACAAGAAGAGTGGTCAAAACCAGACGGGGGAATGAAACTACCTCATTTCCATTTGCTGAGCATGCTGAAAATCCAATTTGGGTACACATGGAACAGAATTCATCCTATCAGACATCCCTGACTTCCCTCTTGTTTTCTCCAATGCCCATTGTAACACAGTCTTTGAACATATGGTCTACTATTAGGAAAAGCTAAGGATGGCAAAAATGCTCTCTGCTTGCCCCTGTTTGTCCCAGCCGCCTCCTCTTCTCATCCATCATAGATGACTTGTTGGCATTTGGAAAATGGAATGGCATAGGCAACATTAGGGCCCTTTTTATAGACAAAATATTTCCTACCTTTGAATAGCGATAAATTTAATTTACCCCATTCCCACTTTCTCAGATTTCTCAGAATTTGTTTGACCCATTTGATCATAATTGAAAAGGCATGTGATAGATGAATAATATCATGTTGATGAATCTAGCTTTCTGTTGACAGTAGTCATTCACTGCTGCTGCTGGTTCCGTTCAGGTAATTTTTTCAAAGTTATCATGTACGCATGCAGACGATTGTACAGGCACTGACATCAGCCAGGGCTATAAGCTGCCTTACTGCCAGCTGAACAGCAAGCCAGAGGAGTTCATTTAAAAGCCAGCACATCAGCAGAACCTCTACACACAGACACACATACACATACACACACACCAACACACATACACATACACACACACACACACACACACACACACACACACACACACACACAGACACACACAGACACACACAGTGCTCCAAATGGCTGTTGTTTTATTCATCACTGCAGTTAGGTGGGTGGCCCTCAGGATCCAGCACCCACAGAGCGCTGTACATGAGGTATAGGTAGCGGATTGGATGTAAGTGAGTACATGTATTTATTTGAGTGTGTTTACCATATATTTACAAAGTGTATGGAGAACCACTCAACACAACACACAATCACTTCCCTGCTTTAAAAAGAAAAGTACAGAAAGGTGACAAATTAAGGAAAAACATGAAAAATGAGTGGAGAAAAAGGATGACAATGCCGCCATCCACAGGGGATTAGGGGTCAAATGATGTCAATCATACGCTGTGGCCTTCACTGTCACCAGAACTCAAAACAATTGACACTTGAGGGAGATTTTGGACCCACATGTTAGAAAGGGCACTCCACCACCATCATCAAAACACCAAATGAGGGAATATCTAAAAATGTTGTTCATCCCTCTCGTAGAGATCCAGAGACTTGTAGAGGCTGTGTCCAAAATTACTCACTACTCCCTATATAGCCCACTAAATGGTGAATTTGCCATTTTGTAGTCCTGTCCGAATGTATAGTGAGAATTATTATACCAGACTATAAATAGTAGTGTACAACCAATGGCAACTATCCAAGCAATATATACCATCATGCATTGCACTTCCGCTGAAAGAATGAAAAATGACACAGAGAAAATGACCCATGTAGTTCATTTTGCAGATGAGCTCACTATAAAGTCCTCTACATAGAACTCCCTAGATAGAGAGTTGGGAGTAGTGCATGAGTGAGTAATTTCAGACACAACCAGAATCAACAGCCCAACACCTTATGTTGGTTTTACCTTTAATTTGCCCTACCTATCTGTAGGTGAACAGGTGTTGGTAAAATCGGTGTCTTTACCGCACACAATGGAAGCTGTCATTTCTCTCTCTCAGTGGGGTTTATTAAGCATCACAAACACATGTCTGACACAAGTCCACATAAGAGCCCCAAAAGACAGCATGCTTGACTTTGGCTTGAAGAGAGACTTAAATTAGGTAGCCATGTCACAAGAAAGGTGTATTTCAAATGGGGTTGACAGATAGAAGACTAGGTAAAGAGCATCCAACCTTTTATAGCAACTGCAACACATCTAGAACCATTTACAAGCCTTATGCAGGGACAGGATGCAGAAAAAGTCAAATTACACGTTTGACATTTTAGGCCTTTGCCATTTGCCAAGACAGAAACACTTGTAGGCTGTTTAAGGGATAACCTCTAGCTTCTACAGATGAAGGGGAAAATGGTGGACTGAGGTTGTTGGTAGGATGTTGTAAAGAACAACAGCAGTACTATTCACTGAAACACTGGGTAGGAGACACGTAATTAAATGTGCACCATCTGATGTGAGGTTATAATATTGTCAGTGAAACTGGAACATCTACATCATTGTGGAAAATACAATTGACTTTGATGTACTGGCTGCATTCAAAGCAGCTTGCCTGCACAATCAGGAAGCCATCTGATCCAAACAAAACAAAACCTCACAAGGGGAGTAGAGTGAACAAAGCCAGGGGTAACATTGCTATTCATTGCTGTCTGTGCACATATGATAACATACAAGATGATAAATACTGTACATGATCATATGCCTGGTGTATCATGGAAGTGGTAACACATTTAATCAGCTGTTCACAAATAATCTCAAAATAGCGGTGAACACAGCAAAACTAGCAACTAAGGCTCGTAATGAGTCACATGCCTCCATCCAATCCAACTAACGTTAGTCCGCCTTCACTCAAAGCGAAGGCGGCAATTCAAATGAGAGCGCAAACACTGAGCCTGAGGCTAGATCCACACTCATATGTTTTAGTTTTAAAATGCATCACTTTTGCTACGCTTGTACCTGGCGTCCACACTATCCAGAGTTTTTGAGCCCATTAAATGGAGACTTTTGGAAATGCTGCTGGCCCAGTTTTTTGGTTTGAAAACTCTGGTTTCATTCAGGTATAGACACAGACCTTTGGGAACGATGACACCTGCCTCACCTCCTGTTTGGGTCTTATCAGTCACAACTACCTGACAGTGGTGAATGCCACATGGATAGCGCCCAAAAGTAAACCACCAATTTGTTTAATCATTTGAAACACAATCAAAATGCTGAATATGCAGTGCATGGCTCAAAAAAAAAAGACATAAGCACCAAAGTAATTGTTCATTTATCTTAATCAAGGTAAAAGTTTGAAATAAACGAAACATATATTAACAAAAGCCAGCAGTTATTTAATTTAAGATAACTCTTTTGCTAACATTCAGGTAAAGGTTGGGGAGGTTGTGATTCATTTCAGCTTGCAGTGCAGTGGTGGCCACTGATCAGTGAACAGCATTTAGCCCCAGCAACAACAGATTGCAGTTGAGCAGGTTCAAATGCCAATTTATGTGAATGTGTGTTTCACTGTAGTGAAGGGGGATAAGCTGATTGTAGGAGGTGCAAACGACTTTACGTTTATGCCTGGACCTCCCCTACGAGCTCCACATATGTGCATCAATGAGATATTTTCTACACTTACACAATAAAAGACAATAAAATAAATACATAGAATTGTATTACTAGATCCCCTGGCACTTGATTCACCATTATCCAGTTAGGCAAATTATCCATGAAGTTGAGCATACATGAGAGGGTCAAATTCAGGCCAGTATTCTGCGGTGCAACCACCTAGGAAATTAAAAATGAAATAATGCAAGCACAAGTCACCTCCTTGTAATGCACATACATACACACTAGAGAGAGTGGAAAGCTTAAGCAAGAGTGTGGGAATAAAAAAAAAGGAAAAAAGGTGAAAGGGAGGGGGAAAGAAAGAGAAAGGGAGTTGGGAGGGTTTATTGAAAGACAGAGAGGAAGGATGCTACAGAGGAATAATATAGCCTAATCCTAAAATGTTCCATTTCATAATTTAGGAGATAATCATGTGATACACATTGGTCTTTCTGAAACTCAGCCCTTTGAATAAAAATAGCAGCTGAAAGCAGTACAGAGAGAAAAAAATAGGCACCCTGTTTCTGCAACAATCGACAGACAGAATTATGTTGGAGGCATATTCATTTTGAGATTAGTGGGTTTCAAAAGCAATCTGCTATGCACCACATGCAAATTAGTCCAGGAGGTTTGCATTTGAAATTCCAATCTGCTTTACCAATCTGTTTTGAGTCCAAGTCTTCCATCACATTCAGATTTAGTCTTTTTGGGGGGCTTTGATACATTTCTTGACATATTACCCAGAGGAAATTCAAATTTAGTGCAAATGATACCCCTTGAACTTGTCATGTAAAGAGATCTTAGCTTGGCAAAGATGGTCAGAAGAGTTGGACATGGTAATGGGAAGCTGTGGAATCTTTTTACCCCGTGTCCAACAGACTCACAATGCACTGTGCAAGAAAGCATTGAGTAATGGCACTCTGTGAGCCAATAACCTGCAGGTTCACTGTTTGATCTTATTATTTCTTTATGTTTTTGACATTATCAATTATGTATACCTTCATGAGGTACATATTCCCAGACCCAGTGTGGGATAGAGCCACACAAATTGATATAACCCATGTGCCAACTAGAAAAGCACTGATTAATTATATGGAGGATCTAAGATTGATTAAAATCTAGAGCGCACAGAACCCAAACAAAAGGGAATACTTGTTACTCAAGGTCATAGAAAACCCATTCACACATTGATTAGTTTTTAATATCTATGGAACTATTGTCTAATGTCAAAAAATGCTGGTATAATTGTTAAGTAATTAGTGACCATCCTACAGTATCAATGGATATCCATGGTAAGTTTGAACATTGCTCAAGATGGAAGTCCTGCCTTTGTTAAATTTGTGGAATTTTGAATTAAACAGTCTGTCTCAGTCTGACAAAGTCTGTATCAGAGGAGAAATTATTAATTACACAAGCTCTAACACTAAATGGGACAACTAAGAATTACGAACATTAGAAAACCAAAGTTAAAAAGTTGAGACCAAAATTTATAATGATAGAGACCCTGAAAAATTACATTATCTAACTGTGATGACATAATATACTACATGAGAAGCATAATGCAAAACACACAGCAATGCAATCAGTAGATGCATGTCGAGCATCTGATAGGTTACCTTTTTCAAGTACTCCCGAGATTTGGGGTAGGGGAAACTTTACTCAAATGGATTCAACTATTATACACAAATCCAACTGTTGAGATCCTAATTAATAATACAAAGATCTACCTGACAGGGCTGCCCTTTGTCTCCACTTCTATTCATTAGCAACTGAAACTCCAGCCCTGGCCAAAAGAGAACATACAGGATTATCGGGCATTGGGAGATAGACCGCCACATTTCTTTATATGCAGATAATATAATATTTTCAAATACAATGGATGTGTTTGTAATGCTATCATAAACAATTATAAGAAACTCATAAGGCTTTTATTAATGTTCTTTAGCAGCCTGTTAACTGTTAACAAGTCTTATAATCTAACAATAAGCATGTTTTTGATGCTATTATTAACACTTATGTAGTCTCATTAACATATACTAATGTTAATAAGCAATGTTGAAAAGATTTATAGATTAACTGATAGTTATTATTAGGACATTAATATGTAGCACTATCAATTCTTTTCTTAAAAGTTCAATTTCAGTTTGGCATGTGGCACACAAACATATAGGTGATATGCCTGCATTGTCTCAGTTTCCTCCTATTTGGGGTAATGAACAGTTTACACCTGGCAAAAAAGATGCCAGAAGAGCCATCAAACTTTGTGCAAGAGTATGGATCCTCCATAATTGAGAAGGGGAGCTTTCAGATTGTGTTGGTTTGGACAGCCTAACTTACATTGCTAAGGACAAGCAGAAAGACATTCTACAGCTCTGGGAAACATACATGAATATCACAAAAGATGGAAATGTAGATGTTGCCTAAAAGGAAATTTTAAACAACTACAGGGAAATGTTTGTTTTTTTATTTGTATTCTATCTGATGTCAGTGCAAGTTGAGTGAGAGTATATGTGGTTGTGTGAGTATGTGTAATGTTTATACTTTTTATCCCAAACTGTTGTATTGCTGGGATAGAATGCGATAAGAAAATGACAATAAATATATTGGGGAAAAAATACAAATTCCCTGTTGCCCATGCCACCCTACTTCATCATTAATACAGCAATACACATCAATAGCTTGGAGCTGCACAATACAACTACAGTTGTGTATTGCCAGACACACTTAGACTGCCTTGTACTACTGCTCCCTCTTTTAAGTATTAACTGTCTGGACTCATGCCATCTAATTTAACCCTTAAGCAAAAGATACCCCATATCTTGTCTTTTCAATCCCTGGGAGTCCTGAGGCGACCAATCATCATTCTCATGCTACAAGATAGTCCTTTCTTTATCACAAGTAAGATTAGGTTTCCAAGAGCAATTTCATCAACAAGAACACCTCAATTCAATGTGCAAAAGACCTGCAGTTTTACTCAAATCTAATTTTGGCCCTTTAGAGAGAGAATTTTAGAAAAGGAATTCAGACGACCAACCTAGTGTTTGGTTTTTGGCCACAATGAAACAGACTTGAAAGGTTCCGTTTGTGTGAAAAGTAATACAGTTAGAGATAGGTAGGTCTAATATTATTGTTTTCTGATGCTAAACCAAAACTTGACACTTTACAAACAAAGTCTCACTCCGTTACCACTGTCAACATATTTAACTAGAATCATTGCCTCAGGGTTGTATGTCCTGGTTGCAGGAAATATGGTCTCAATCTCGTCTTACCAAGTTACAGCACTGAACATTGGCCAGAAGTGTCAAGGCTGTACTAAGATATCGTGTTCACGAGAATGGAGCGTACAGATGGACGGATAGAGAGACGGACGGACAACCCGAAAGTATAATGCCCCTGGCTCTTGCTGTTTCTTGCGCAGGGGCATAACAATGATGCATTCTTTAGGCCTTCGGTCTGAGGGGCACTCCAGGATAATCTAAGACAAGATGAAAAGAATACTGATCTAATTTAAAAGCAATACAGACACAGGGACCTCAAGAAGCATCCCAGTGGGACTCTCTCGTGTGGCTTGGCTGTCAGAGCATGTAGTCAGAATTTCCAAGTCTCAAGAAGTCTGCACTTACCACAAACCATTAAACACCCTAAGATATCTGATGGTACATCCTAAAACATCATTGTAAAAGTAACCTGTTAATGTGAGTAAATGAAAACTGAAAAATACATTAGCTGTTCATGGACATCAGACCTAAAGGAATTACAGCAGCAACTGTATGTAAGTGTCACTGACCAGAAGAGAAATCAAAGGCCATTAACCAATGCCAAAGACCAACTTTGACAGTGGTTATAATCACTCCATATTTGACCACTTATATCACATGACCAAAATTCCAGTTATGTCAATTGGAAACACCTAAGCCAGCTCCAGTCAGAGATAAAAACCATGGGATGTGGTTCAAGGCTCTCTAAAAACAAGCTAGTAAATATAGCTTGGAGCTGATATTTATAGCTATTACATTGAAACTTCAGAAAAGGCCACTAATTTCAATATAATATTCAGAATATTGCAGATCTGTAAAATAAATGATCAACGATTGCTTTCTATTCAACCAATCCCATCAAGGTATCGCTGTCGTCAACATCTAGGTCCTGGGGCTTTGGCCAGGAATGTTTTTTGACTAGTCCCGAATCTTTCCGACAGAGGAACAAATCAATGATCATTACAAAAGGGAAATAATTTAATTTCTGACCACCCCCAACCCTTGCTGCTGCTTGTGTATGGATGTAGAGACCGAGGAGGTGGGCTGGACTCGGTAACATCCTCTTGTATAGAAGCTCAGTCAGTCCTCTGCAGCTTTCTTTTCCCATGGACAGCACACACCCTACTGGCACGGTGTGCAATCAATGCTACTTCTGCTTGGCCGTCAGGTTTAGACAGAAGTAGCAACAAAAAAAGGTAAGGTATAAACAAAAGTCCCAGTAACAACAGTGCCCCGAGATTTGAAAACCTCTGGTTTATTGACTCATGTTAGCTAAGCAAATCCCAATCCTGTAATATCTGCTGCTGCTGCAGTCTTAGGAAAACATGACCTCTGGCAACATCAAAAGCGATCCTTAATGTTATCAGTAACCCCTGTGTCCTTCCCACTATGACAAGATGAAATACTGCTGTGGAAAAGGCCTATGGAATGAAAAATCAGTATCCTTTGCAGGGAATTTCTGCTTACAGTCCCACAATGCAATCCATACCATTTTTAAGATGCACAGTTTTAAACTATTGATTGAAATGTCACTGTAAAGATAGTTTAGAGACTAGATTTAAGGTATAGTAAAAACTCATTTTGCCTTTTGTCCATTGCAACCAAGGATGTAGTGAGTCAATAAATACAGTACTTACAGGGTAAGATAATGTATCAAATAACAGTTCTGAAACTGTATGGATGATTCTGAAACGGTTATACTGTAGCTGGTGTGTAAAAACTTAAATCCGCTGTTTTTGCAAACAACCAACACCAAAGCCTACATGCTATTTTGAGACTAATATGAGAAAGCCAAATAGCCATCATACAAGCAGTTATTCCTCAGTCAACTTAAGCTTAGGAGATGCCAGGTTATCAAGGAAACACATTTCCATTTGTTACATTGGAGAACCAAAGGCTCATCAAAAAAAAAGAAAAAAAAAATCAGTGTGCACACACTCAGACCTCAGCCCCAGATGGTCTGGACTTAGCCCACGACCTTGTCAACCCCCAGAAACGTTGCTGCATCAAGGTGCATCATTGTTTAATTTCTTACAAATTACCTTAAGAAGCTTATGTTCTCTACATCAAATATTTAAAGCTGTTTGAACCAACAGTATTTCCAATTTTATTTACATCTATATCAGACAACACTCTCCTGAGAAATTAATTTCTTGTGTTCACTGTTTAACTACAGTAAATTTGATTGAACAGATGAGAACTTGCATTTTAAAGAGGGGCTTCCTCCTCCTTTTTTCACCAAGTCTGCCTGATGTCCCTCCTTTCCCCACTTTTCTCCTCCTCAGTTCTCCCTTCTTCCTACATCCTCAATACAGTGAATCTGTGTCATTATCATTCCAGAAAAAAAATTGTGCAAGAGCCAGTAATCAAAAGATCAAAACAAATACACATACACATCATAAAGCCAGTCTACCGACTGACAGGCTTACTCTTACTAAGGGTTACACACACACACACACACACACACACACAGACACACACACACACACACACACACACACACACACACACACAGTTACTTTGTAGATTTCATTTTATAGACCGGTTTGTTTTGCTTTAGGAATTTATTTTCTTCACAAGACAGAACAATAGGTGTAACAAAAACAACAATAATAGCAGAAAATCAATTTCCACCCTCACAAGAACCACCCACCCTCGCTCTCTCTCTCTCTCTCTCTGGCTCCTTATATGAAATATAGGGATTTCCTATTAGAAAGTACTAGAAGGATTAGAAAACCAAGGCATCAGTATCAAATATATAACAAAAAATTGTAAGCAGTAAAGTGTGCAAGTCGATCTACTCTAGGTCTCTCAGGACATAGCCACTATTAGAGAAAATGAGACATAACCCTATTTTTTATTTTGTGTGTTTAAAGTTCAACAGAATAGTCGATACCTGAGGTTGAATGAAGTCTCAAATGTCTAAAGGATACTCTAACTTCTTACTCAAACATCAACTTTTCCATTGCTCAAACATTACATGAGCTCTTGGCAAAGAAGAAGCAAAACAAAGCTGCACTGGATGATGGTTTTCAGTCACATTTTTCTGTCCTTTGTCTGATGAAAGCAGTGCACTTCCTCTTTAACTGTCTAGAGTTGCCGTGCAGAGATTTGCCCTTTGATGGACAGCCAGTATTGCTACAATTTGTGTTTTTCCCGCTGTTTCTCCCAATAGTATGGTATGCTGGAACAATGCTCACAGCTCAACAAATGCCTTTTTGTTCTTTCTTTGCTTGGCAAATAATTTTAAATATCAGATTAAGAGGTGTGCACAGTAAGCACTTAACTGCACTTTGGGTCCAGTATCTTTTACTATTTCTGTGATATTGAAAATAACTTGTGCAGTGAAGATTTGGCCACACTTTGGGACTGGGTTAGCATAATTTACTTTGCTTGCAGCATGTTTCCAAATGATTTCCCATTTTCTGTAAGATTGGAACAAGTTCTCAATATCCAAACCTTCTGTCTCTTGTTTTACCATCTCTGTTAGTGTGCCTCTCCCTTATTTTCCAACTCGCTTCCTTGCCAACAACAGATTAGTTTGTTTTTTTAGAGGCTGAAGGTCTAGCACAGCAGATTTGATCTTGCTTCATAATGCACAATGGTGAGAAAGCACTGGCTGACATGGAGGGAACAGATTAGGAAGCAGTATGGAGAAGGAAAAGCAGAGTGGAGATCGAATGAGAGGACAAGAGAGAAAAAGAAACGAGAGATGGGAATGAGAAAGGGGGAAAGACAGGGCAATAGCCCGGGAGAGATTTATTTGTCCATTGGTTTCCTGAAGGACAACAAACTGCAACTCACAATCCAGGAAACACACGACACGGGCAAGAAAATCATAGTGCAAAGTTGTTTTTTCTGTCATTTCTCTTCCTAGAACCTCTTTTGAAGACCAAGTGATGAACAGAAGTAGTAGAGTGGGAGGCAAAAATGAGGCAGAGAGATTATTAAAAACACACAAGTCAAAAAGCATTGGGAATATGGAGGGAGAGACCAGAGGAGAAAAGGCAAAACACAAAAAAGAGAAATATAAAGAGGTGAAACCACAGAAGACAGAGTAAAAGCAGGAAATAAGAGCCTGGAGAGAAAGAGAGTAAACAGGGAAAATGTCTTCAACACTCACTTAAAGGGAACATTTGTTGGAGGGAACATGAGTGGGGAGTGGATCTGTGTATTTCTTCTTAAGGGCTAACTGTAACCTGTGAGTGATTCAACTACTGTGAAAATGTCACAGTGAAGAAATTACTAACCAGGCTCAAAAATGTTACTAACAGCAATGACACACACAAAAAAAAACACACTACAAAGTGGAGAGCTATAGATAATGTTTTACTGATGCACCATGCCAACGCTTTACCATCCATACCTATTTAATAAATTTAAAATCACAATACAGAACTAGCACTATCCAAAGACTGACATTTTTAATTAATGGCATGTACACTCATAGAAAAAAAAAAGGAAAATTCAATATGCATACTTTTGCCATATGTATGTTTGGAAGAATGAGGTGGGCAACAACACAATCATCTGCTGTACATTTTTGTGTGTTCCATCCATAATATGAAGACAATTCGGGTGTGAGAATCAGTGTTATCATGCAATATTGAATCTAATCCTTTGGGTGATTTAGTCTGAGAAAAAAATCATTTGTAACCTGGATATGATGGCCTAAAAGGGAGACATTATTATTATTTCAATCAGCTATTATATATCTGTGAATGGGTTACTGTTTCAGTAACTGGCAAGGCAGCCTCTAAGGCCAGAAGAAGGCAATATTTAAACTCTATGCGAAAGTGTGATAACCACAGTCCCAACGGATATATAGTTTAATCTCAACATCGATCCCCTGTACTAAAGCAGGGAGCATCGAAGCTAACCATCTACCAGCACATGAATTTGGTGTCTAATAACCTATGGGACAGTCTGCAGGGGTCTCACTGTATTCCTTTCATTTATTTATATCATTCATAAAGGCAGTGGAAATGTTGAAAGAGTTTTGGTCTTGCTTAACAGCCACATTGAATCCTAAAGTGTCAAACAGGTAAAAAAAAAAAACATTCTCCTACGGAAAAAAGAAGATAAGCAAAAGCTAGACCACATCCCGTCAGCTTTGAACATACACACAGCATACTATACAGAACATGTACAGTGGGTCTGACAAGCGACAGCACCAGAGCTACATAATGTATCAGAGCTCTGTAAAGAGTGTGTTTATGCTGCTGTTGATTTAGCCTGGAGCAGAAGCGTGTAATTGACACATCGCTGGAGACAGAAAATCATACTGTACAGCTTGAAGCCCATTTAAAATGTCTGAAAGATATGTATTTTGGATGGAAGGAGGATGACTATATTTCCATGGCTGATCTGTGAATCTGCCGATCATTAATGCAGCATCTTGAATAACAAATCAGACACTCCTGCTGTGTTCATTTACTATTAGTGGAGTGGGAGTTGGCTTCTGTTTCAAGAACTGCTATGAAACTTCAAGCTAACCTGTGCTGGAACCACTGTTTTTTTTTTTGTTTTTTTTTTTTTGGGGGGGGGGGGGGGGGGGGGGGAGTTTTTTTTTTTTTTTTTCAGCGCGCGAGACGCGCACGTGTTTGCAGCAGTTTCACAGCTTTGATACGTATTCTATTATGAACAGGATCAGGTGAGAAACTTGTGTTAAGCAGCTCTGGAACAAGTGCAACACACGTTAATTCTCAGCCACCCTCCGTATTCTATTCAGCTGTGTATTTTAATGGCTGAAGGCGCTCGTGCCAGTGTTCTAATGATCGAGCTGTGTGTGTGTGTGTAGAGAATGGCGTTGTGTATTGTGCTGAGCTGTGTGAGAGCTAGTACGTCGTCATGAGTGTTAATCTGCATGCATGTTTGTATGATCAGGGGAGCAGGCAGGTGTGGGAGGGTGTGTGTGTGTGTGTGTGTGTGTGTGTGTGTGTGTGTGTGTTGTGAACACTGCATATATGCTAAATACTTTCTCAGTAGATCCCCTCCTCATATGTATGTATATATGTGTGTGTATGTGTGTATCAAAGGAAGCAGTGTTCTCATTACACAGGGGCTTCTTTAAAGCCCAGCAGGGGTACAAGCAGTCAAGCTTTGTCTGGAAAACAGGCATGTGCACCCACACATCATGTCCATTCCTTGAAGTGCTCACACTAGTATCACAGCCTTTCCCCAAAAGAACCCAAAGAACATGCAACGTTTATATTAAATTCAAAGCTCAATGTGTTGAACTGGCACAATGGCAGCACTCTAAACACAAGGCTAGAATTCACAACTGCAGTCTGGTGGACTTTGGATCACATTCAATGTTTAATAAGTGTGTGCTACCTGGTGGTTACTGATGACAGTGTATTGAAAAAAATGTACTGTTTTTATTCTATTATCACTTGGTGTGCACCAGGTTATTGTATTAGCACTCGATGTACACCAGGGAAATATTTGGTAGAATCCAACACACTACAGCTCAGAATGGGCTGCTCTGAAATGTCTTAAGTCTTGCTTCACTGCAACATTGCTAAAAATGAAAGGTTTATATTTTTCTATGAAAAAGTTATGATGTGAAGTCTTTGGATGCAGCTTTTTTTTGTTTGATTATTTTGACCCCTGTTGCTTACTGTGCCAATGTATGTGAAAAGTGCTGCAGCAAAAGTCCAGGAGTTTGTTGAGGTTCAAATCTCTTGTGTGCTGACCTATGAAAATGTAACCAATGACTGTGGGCAACTGCTTCGTGATCTACAGTAGCTGCTGCTCTCATTTAGAATAGCTTTGAAGTACATTACCTAGAGCAGAAGTAGACTGGGTTTGAGATATTACTGCCAAGTGTGCTGGCAAGGTTTCACAATGTAGATTTCTGGTTTTCAGGATCTTTGGTTTTCCACAATCGAGTGAACTCCTCATAACACTGCTCTCTTTTACTGTTCCCTTTTCCCCTCCATCTCAGTCAGTTCTTTTTTTTCCTTAGTCCTGATTTTACCCCCTTCTAACTCATACACTCCCTCCGTCTGCCAGTTTTCTCCTCTCAATCTCTGTTTCTTTCCCTCTGTGTCTAGTTTGCTCTCCTCTCGCACCGTCCGTCTCATTTTTAACATGAGGATGAGAAAGAACTTTGCAGAGATGGTGGAGTGAATGCTAAATTCAGATAAAGACTTCTTTTTCGATTTGCATCACCGAGGCATAGGTGTGGTGAAAAGAGACCAGACCCAGCATGACATAAGCAGACAGATTCATGTCAGACACATACTCTGCTCGCTTCTTCACTCCTTGTTTTTTTCCAACCTTCGACATTCTTCCACTCTCATTCACTTCACTCCCTCTCTTTAGCTAACCCTGTCTTCACCTTTGCCTTTCTCCTTCTCTTGCTATCCCAAACCCTCTTCTTCTTTCAAGTCTCCTATATCAACATTTCTCCATTCACAAACTCATACCTGACAACAATGTAAGCTTCGTGTGTATTGTGATATGTTTTCTTTCCAAATAATCCTGCAGAAAGTTATATAAAGAGTCTTTGTACATATTCAGTACTTATCCTCCTTGAGTACCCTAACATGTGCATGTGTGAGTGTTTATGAGTGTGACAGTACATTTGGATCAGGTAGAATGATGAAAAAATAAAGACAGGGAGAGATAAACTGATGGCACGGGTGAAATTGAAGGAATAATGAGGGTTGTGTTAAAGTGGGTCTTAAGTAACTATAAGTGCAAAGCTAAAATGAAAACAGAGTTATGCAGCATGGAGACTGAAACATGAGACTGTGGGCTGAGGGAGATAGTGGATAAAAAAGGTTTCCACAGGGGTATCAGTGAGATCCTTGAAGAGTGAGACAGTAAAAACAGCAGGGGCAAAGGGAATGAGATGGGGGCAGGTTGAAGGAGCAGTGTGTTATCCATCTAGTAAAGTGTCCAGGCCTATGAGTCAGCTTCCAGCTGCACACTGGATCTCCCTGTCGCTATGGCCCACAGAGCTATTTTTAGCATTACACCCACCCTCAAGCACAAGCACACACACATATATGCATACTCACTCACTCACTCACTCATTCTCTCTCTCTCTCTCTCTCTCACACACACACACACATACACACACACACACACACACACACACACACACACACACACACACACAAACAAACAAACAAACATTTATACACGAGCAATCACGCACCCAGAATTCCTGCTGCTGACAAACAGATTCAAGTCACAGATTGCCAAACACAAAGAAAGAGATTGAAACGGACATGAAGATTGATAGAAAAACAGAAAGAAAGTGAAACACACATGGATGAAAAGCTAAAGCGTAGAGACAGACAGACAAAACAGTGTGTGTGAGTCAGGAGGGGATAGCCCAAATTCAGGAAATCCTTCGGGAATTACACGACAGTTGTGAATTCATGTGGTGGCTGTAAAGAAAAGAGGTGAAGCTGGATGCCATAATTAGTGAGTGTGCTAAACCACACTGGAAAGTAGAGAGGGAAGAGAGTCAATGAGAGGGCAAGACCAGCTCATCTAACGACAGACTGAGATAAAACAGAGTTCTAATTAGCTGGTGTAATGCACAAGGACATGACTTGTCAAACTCTATTACTGCAACTGTGAGTAATCAGACATTTGATGATCAAACTTTGGACAAATCATAAACTTAGATTTGAATTTAGAAAAAAATCTGTCTAAACAGGATCAAGACAGTAAAAGAGAGAATATGTGAACCATGTTTAGTACTAGCTCACTACTGTCATTTGCGATATCGTTATATATTTTTTTTTTATCTATGATCCAATTGAACACTGTATGCAATCTATGAAAAATCTCATCTGCTTGTGATTACTTTGAATCTATACTGATAATCACTTCATGTTTGATCACGCATCTACATCAAGTACAAGTACAGTACTTAAATGATATTCAAACTGAATATCATTTAAGCCTAAATAACAGATAAAAGATTTTAATCGAAGAATCAATATGTTTTTATCCTATTTGAGCTCTCGTGGGCTAAATGTGTAACTAATCAAAATTAAGGAGACCAGCTATGTAACTGCTAACTCAGTCATAATAAACCCAACTGGCAACACCTCCCTCCAGTTTTTGATTTAATAGGCTAAATCTGTCAACCAAATCAAGTTCAAAGAAGTTCCCAATTCCTCTTCCCTCTCATTCAAAAGAGGGCTACATGAAAAACCAGTCAAAACTTTATTTCAATGTGTGTGTGTGTGTGTGTGTGTGTGTGTGTGTGTGTGTGTGTGTGTGTGTACACGCTTGGGAGACCTCAGGCAAAACATCCCAGATGATGTTTCAGAAACCCTAAAAACCATTTAAAAGTAGAAGGCAGCTCATTTTCTTCCTTACTGCACCACAGAGAGAGAGGGAGAGAGAGAGGGAGAAGAAGAGTGAGAAAGAGACTGACCCAGTTAGAGAAAATTTAAATAGGGATTCCATTTAGAGGGCCATATTAATTGGAGCAGATGCCTTCTCAATTATTAAGAGGCCTCCAAGGGTGTTAGCACGAGCTAAATTTATCCCGCACGGCTTTGACTGGGCTTGTCCAATCTCATACAGCATCTGCAGACAGAGGGAAGTAACATGCATGGTGTTTCATACACCAGTGTACACACGTCATAAGCACAGAAGCTCACACACGCATAAAAGAGACCCAACTGGCATTGGTGAGATCTTATTATGGCAGGAGTTTGTTACGATAGATATACACAGAAATAGCTGTAAAGCAAAAGGTAAGAATGCATACATACCTACGGTCTATTAGACATATACAAACAACTCTCTAAGACACAGGTACACAGACTCTTAAACTGCCCTAAAAGTATTCCCTAGAGAACAGACACATTTAAAATAATCTCTTGGTGAGTCAATGGCCCATCTCCCTGGCTCCATCTCTAGCATTTGAGCCATAATGGCTTCCTTGTTTCCACCAACCTGCACTGTAATGAACCAGCAGGGAGAAACTAGTCCCGTGAGAGTAACACTAGAGCCCTGATAGAGCATTGGACAAAATGGAATAGGAAGAGAGAGAGACAGAAAGAGTAGCAGTGAGAGATAGTTCTGCACCATTTCATACATTTATTAATAACCTCTCTCTTCTCC
The DNA here is from genome assembly GCF_002260705.1 of Seriola dumerili. NCBI lineage: Eukaryota > Metazoa > Chordata > Actinopteri > Carangiformes > Carangidae > Seriola > Seriola dumerili. Next base: position 2,391,730 of record NW_019174545.1, on the reverse strand, counting down.
TGTGTCATGGAAAAAAAATCTGGGGAGATTCAGAAAATGAAAGGCTCAAGTCTGACATGTAGATGATGAGGGAATTTTTTTTTTGACTGAAGATAAGGAGAGGAGTCAGTTTGTGATTAATTCATTGTCTCCATGACGTAGGCTGGTGGCCGCAAGCTGGTGAGAGGAGCTGTAAAGAGCAGAACTCCATGAGAAGCAATCTAAGTAAACTAGTGGCATCACTTCAGAAGAGGAACACTAATGAAATTGTTTTGTTTTCCACTCTCCCCTCAGCCAATTTCTCACCACCACCGTGCACAAATGCCTGCATTTTAAACAACTGGTCCAAAACCTGCCAATAAGAAAGAATGTGTGAATAACATGCTAAAAAATATATTCCCTGTGTGTGTCAAAAACAGATGCATTTTGTTTCTGTTCATTTTCTGGGGGTGACCTTTGATTTGCCTGTCCATTCTGATGTGCAGGAAGTTAGGGGTATCCAGCTGTGTCATGTGCCAAATATAGCAGTGAGCCAGCCCATCACTATTTGGTACTCAGCATCAAAGAGAGGCACTGAGGTTACCGCAGACTAGTGTCATTCTAGATTAAACTGACTGAATGAATGAGAACTGTATGGGAAGCATAGCACATCAATTCTTCCAAAAGATCGTACCAAGTATCTAAATGGTCTTTAATTGAGAAATCCAGTGAATAAATTAATGAAGTAATAAATATATTTAAAAAGTGGTCTCATCAATATCCTTTACTTCTAGAAAATACAAACAAATGCTAACACAGATGCATGAAGAATGCAAAAAAGTAAATAATAATGTGTCCTCTGTGTACTTATTGAAAGACATCATGAAATTCAAGTCTGGAAAACTGCAGCTAATCTAATAGCAAGAATATTTGACTAGCATGTCAATGACTGAATTGTGTTCTTTGCTAATAACACACCACGGGGAGTTCAGTCAAGGTTGTTAGAAGCCCTTTGTTATTAATAACAAGAGAGGAATTAGAAATATTTTCCAAAACGAGATGAAACATCTGTGCCTCATGCTGTTCTTATTCAGAAAACGAGGTGAGCTGCCATACTCTGAGACCCAGAGCATGATGTGCAATTTAATGCTAATTTTCCGCCTATTCACTCCACGCTGCTCATTACATAGACAACTGGTACTCCACCTAGATTTATAGAAGCCAATTAATCTGTGTCAGGGAGGTGAACACAAAGACAGTGCAAGGAACACAGCAGGGCATGTGCACTCACACATCAACACATAAACATACAGAGTTTGTCTTAGACGAGAAGTTGAGAGAGCTGTGTTGGTAATGAGGCCAATGTGAGTCAATGTCTAAATGTGGGAATCAAAGTTTTCTAGGCTCTCTCTGGTGGCTGTTAAAGGTAGAGACGGAGGGAAATGAAAGTCTTTCACATTGACATGCTTGCCTTTAATCTAGCACACTCTTATTCTCCCCATCACAGCCATTTTTAGTATCTCACACTTTTCTTTATCCACTTTCTCCCTCTTTCTGTCTCTTCCAGTCCCTCACTTCCTCTGACATCTAAGAGACATCCAGCAGAGTGGAGAATGAGAACAAGGTCAGCAAATATCTGGGCCATTCACTACCTCTCCTTTACATCCACTGTCCATTTTGTCTCTCTCAATTCATCCTCTCCTCCTCTAGACCTTGACCCATTCTCCTCTGTCCCACTCTGCTCCCCCTCCTCCCTCCTCCCTCCTCCTCCCCTCACTCCACCTCGCCCACTTCCCATTTTGGAATGATTGATGACCATGATGCTTTGCTCTTGGGCAGTTTATTAACTTCATGGAGCAAGGCTAGATAGGCAGCGGGCCTTGCTCTGTCTCACACTTTTTTTTCTCTCCTCCTATACTTTCGGCTTTTGTGCTTTCCTCTCTCTCTCTCTCTCTCTCTCTCTCTCTCTGGTCCATCAACCTCTTCTCTGTAACTCTTTCCTGCTCTCCTTCTCTGTCTTAGGCTCCGATTGTCTTTGCCCCCATCTATTCTACTTACTCTTGGACAAAACACAGCTGAAAACGATCAATGTTTAGCACGGTGACATATATCTCAGCACATCTGTGTCTGTGCATGCTCGTCTATCCGTTCGTGTGAGTGGCATGGCCGTAAATTTGCTTTATGTTGTCATTACTTACTAGGGAACAGCAGGCACACTTCATTGGAAGCGACCGGTTGCGTTCGGGCTATGTGAGTTACAGCTAGGCGTGAGATCACAACTTTTGACATATAAATGCTGTACATACAGCCATGAGTATAAGTACACGCCCTGACATTTACACAGAGTGACTTGCACGCTAACTCACCTACACCAGCCAATATACATGTGGTCAGCTATACACGCCATTGGCCAGGTAATACCATATTAAGGGAGACAGAGGGCGGGTTGACAGGCTGTAGTGTAAGTAAATGGTATTAGTTATTGTGTCCATTACTGCTTGTCCTTGAAACTACCAGCCCATTTTATGGTGTGTGTGCACATGTGTGTGTGTACACGTGTTTTTGGATGTCAATGTGTCACTTGTAAAAGCACAAGGATGTCATTGCTCATTCATACCTAAATAAATTATTTATAGATCCATTTGACATTATATACAAATAGCAGACATAAACATTGAATATTCAACCAACATATAACTAACTGCAAAAGCTGACTTACAATTAGCATATGTTAGTGTGTCATCCTTGTAGGACAATCCACCAAGAACCTAGTATGACAGCACTAAGAGGTTCAGTACTAGTAGCTGTAATAATGTTCATAGCAGATACTGTATGGTTATGGAGTAATGGTTATGGTAATGGAGGCTTCACGGGCTATGGCCAACCTGACAAACTACTGTGCTAGATATTGCACCTCAGGTTATAGCACGCGAAAAGACTGTGAGAGAGAACAGATAACAGGAACATAGTTTGAAAGGCAACATCCTTAAAATATTAATGGTACAAAATGGGTTGGCCAATAATCAAATTGAGTAAAATAAATGGAAGGAGAGGCTTTAACAGAAACCTTAATTTTCAAACAAAGCGAGACACTAAACTAAGCTATCAAGAAAAAAAGCAGACTGAATGAATGAGTTTGAGTCTGTCCAACATAAGCCATCAAAGCCTAATGTCGCCCTTGACAAGTATACTAACCATGTGAGTATGCTCTTGTTACTATAGCCTACATATGACAAGGCTTGACAAGAAGTAATAGCATTTCACACTGCAATTTCTTTGCCTCTTTGCAGCCTGTCTGGTGGCTTGGACAGTCCTTGCCATCCACTGTCTGTGACTCTCATCAACAAGCTGTTCATCACCCACAAGGCTCCTGCTCTATGATTTCTTTTTTATTTATTTCTTTAGTAAGAAAAAGAAATGCCACACATTAAAAAAAGAGTATGTAACTGAAACGATCAGATCACATTTACAGTTACTTAAATCCTTCACCTTGCCCATATTAATGTTCAAATGAATGGTTCCTGACTCGGGTTGCTCCAGTATATTTTGTTCCTATACTTTGTTTTTAGCATATCACACACACACCGATCCACTATCTGTTAGATGATACAGCGGATTTGTGCCTGGTAGACAGACAACTGCATGCAGATTTTTGCTTTTCTGTAGCAGCTCTAAACCTTCTTGTGTGTATGTGTGCGAGCATCGCCTGCTCTTTTCTTTCCCTAAAGAGTGTCTGGTGTATCACCACTGGGTTCTGTGGATAAAAGCTTTTGTCAAACAGCATATATAATTATATAATATCAATACATTAGAGAGATGCCAAAAATGCAAGACAGGCTTGCGTTTTTTTGACCAGTCCCCAGATATTTGTAAAAGGTTCTATTGAAAACACAGAACATGTCCAAGGCGTCACTTTTCTTTGCTTGGTCTGCAGGGGAAGAGAGAAAATAGAAGCAGGAGAGAGCAAAAATCAAAAAAAATTGGGGGAGGGTGAGGTGGTCGAGACCAAAACTTCTTTGTCATTCTGTCAATGACATGGCCCCTTGCTGCGGAACTCTTACACCCCCTACCTCCCTATTCCCTGCCTACTTGATTTGTTCAGACTTCATCTCTTTGTTCAATCCATACGTCAGCACTTCACCACTGCACAGAATCACTCACTTCCCCTTTGTTTTGTTTGATCCTTCCTCTAAATCTTCATTTTCAATTTCTCTGTCCAAAGCCCTCTCTCTGTTTTACTACTTGCCATTCAATCCTGTATAGTTTTCTTATGTGTGTGTGTGTATTACAGACATCCCTGTTATTTGTCTGTACCTCCCATTCTCTCTGTTGTCTCACTCCCTTCACTCTAGACCTAGTTTTGTCCTCCCACTCCTCTGAAGCTCTCATTTTCTAACTCAACCTTGAACCTCTTCCCTCCCTCCATATTTTGATCGAAAATGAAGAATGCATGCACTCCAGCACACATGCACACTTATGCAATTATTTTTCACTATAATTAAATCAATTAAAAAATGTGCAGAGTTGTAAAATGTATACACTGTTCGTGTCCCAAATCCACCAGTGAAAGAAAGCCAGATGCAAAAGAATGTGCTTTCATTATTACTTTGTTTGTATGTTTGTCTTTAAAACTCTGTGTCTTTAACAATGTCAGAACACAGTACAATTTTTTTTTACATCTGGACACACTGGCCTCTAATTTTGAGCCAGCACAAAGTCTATAGTTCCGATTTGGAGGCAAATGAACCCAGTTGTGCAGATGTGGGTTGAATACTGCAGTTGAAATTGTGTTAATGCAGAGAAGTTTTGATACTTGTTTTGGCATGACATTGCTCATGTGTTTCTGTCTGCACACCATCCATTATTTTGAACACAAGCATTAAGAACAACTTTGATGGTTTCAGTTGGCTAAGGTGCACGCTCACCTGTACAAAATCATGTGAAGTTACATGAACTGTTTTCTAATTTTAATATTTTTTTTTTTTGCTTCTTGTGTGATATTACCACCATGGCCGCAAGCGCGACTGCGCTTCAAGCATTTTAATTGCAATGGAAGTTGTTGTGTTCAGTAGCAATCACCAGGAGGCATCTGTGAGCAAGGTGGAATAAAACAACTGAGGTTGCACTCTTCTGATAATACAATGATACAGGCATTATATTAATTATTGTTATTATATTTGAATAATTTACATCTTCAACATGAACATTATATAACTAACAACCAAATGAGGAAATATCATGGACTAACATAGTAGGACAAGAAAGGGTCAGGGAACAAACATGTTTTCAGGAAATTACTGAGACTTGATGTATCACTCTTACTGCATAATTTACAAAAACATACTAAGAATTGAGCATTGTTATATGCATCATTTCACAAGGTACACAATGATTCCCCTAGCATGCATAACTTTCTGAAGGGGTTCAGGACTTACTGTCAACAAAAGTTATTCAACTAAGTCATGTTTGTGACTTGTACCATTAATAAAAGATACTGACATCTATTGCTGTTTTCCCCCCTTGGAAACTAAATAATTAAATAAGTGTGTCAATTAAATCAATAAAAATAAACTCTGTTATCTGTGATTCATATGTGTGACTCAGATCAGACCCGAATCATGTATCTTAAAAAATATCAAATTCATCAGAGTGTGTTGCTTCAATTTCCAGTCTGTTTTTAGCTGTAGAAAGAGATGTTAAGAGATAAAACTAGTCATCTGAAAAATCCTTGTGAGATAAAAGTGTTGAAGCAGCATTTTGTTGGCGTTTTCTCTTTGTCTCGCTAGTTTCTAAAAATACATCCAGTGACTCAGCCATGATATACACTGCAGTTTCTCCATCTTGTTTACATTTCATGCATGATTGATATATTTAATGGTTAAACAAGTAAAACATAAATGCCTATGTTAAGTATTAGACTCTATGTGTAACATCCACATCACCATTCTGTCATCCTCACTGTAGACGATAAGCGCAGGTTCTGTTACCATGTAATGTCTATCCTTCTCACACACATCCTGCACAGCATGCACCCTTTGGTTATTAGTGCTGCAAGACATGAATCTCTCAGCAATGTTGGGCTGGCCAGATAAAACCAGTCACTGATGAGTGCTGAGTTTTGTTTCTTTTAATGCACATTTAAATGTACATCAGTTTTGCACATGAGCAAACTTCAAGATAAGAATTTATTACGATATACAGATATACATACTGTATATACATATATACATACACAACTGTGCAATAATTCTTTTGTTTGGGTTGATCACTGAAACCAGATAAAAACTGTGTCCAAAACTATGGCCTAAATTTTGGCTTGCAGTGTAAATTTCCTAGCTATCTAATAAAATCTGCATCTGTATTTCCATTCATCATTTCTTTCCTTTTTCTTTTTGCTCTGAGGAGACAGACATCTGGGATCTGTACAATACAGACATATGCACACTTAAACCTACACACCATGTGCACTTAAATATACAGTAGACTCAAGAGACAGCCTACCAAATTACACAACATACAGTATACAGTTCTCCTTATTCCATAAATACTCTATGGAACATTAAGCTTGGTGAGGAGTAACAGTCTGGTTTGACAAAACAGAGGAAAACAAAGAAATTAATGAATCAAGCCAAGACAATTACACCTGTAGAACTACAAAATAAACCATATCTTTCTCCATTTCATTACCATGAAGATGTCTGTGACAGGACTAAAAAAACTAAGATGCTAAAATGTCTGGTGTACAACATGTCAGTCATGAACAAATTGGTTCGTTTCTAAGGTACTGAGGCATATCAGTGGTTTCATGTCCAATAGTCTCTCTAGAGAGAAAACAATGAAAAAAACTCCCCACAGCTAGCTACAGCTGCTTCACCTGAGGTGATTACAGAGAGAATAAGTGTGGGGGAGAACGGTGAATTGACTTGGGCTTCATTGTAGACTGATCATGCATTCTTTACCATCTTATTCCTACCTGACCTATTTCTGCTAAAATCATGCAAAGTATGATCGCCCAGTTGAGCTGTGTTTTCTTAGTCCTTCTTTGCACCATGCCTCCTTTTCCAAGCAGTTCAGGCAATAGACAAAAACAGTGTCTGTGCATTTGCTTGTGTTTTTCTTGATTAATTAAAACATTGTCCACCACAAGGCTACAGTGCATTTAATGTCTTTGGCAGACTTAACTCAAGAAAGACCTCCTTTATGTGTTCAGTCCTTTGTGTATTAATGCTTACTTCCTCCATATCTGTGTTAATACGCACTGTTGCATAGCTCCTCTAATGGATTATAACAGTCTCACTCACAGTGGCTGTAGAGCAGTTTTTATAAAGAAGCAATTAACATATGTGAAGGCACCATGAAGTGGTATACAGTGCTATACTACCTGACCCCAGAGGGAGCTGCAAATTAAAATGTTTTTTTTTTTTTCCAGCAGCTAAAACTTTATTTGTTCTTCTCTGAATGTTCTGTTGAGGAAACTGATCTTCTGCAGCTGCTTCCCCTTCAGGGTCAGTTACAGTTACAAACATTCAAACTTGGGAATAAACCCACAATCTTCTACTGTGACCCACTGAGATGCTCCACCGGAGCTGCAGAGGGTTAAGTGCCTTACTTACTCAGGGGCACCACTGCGGCAGAGGAGAGCATGATTCATTCAGTTTCCCCACCCAAGATATTTCCCTTAGTTTCAAGGCTTTGATATGAAAACCTTTAAATTACAAGCAGGCTTGATGCAAAATTGATTTCACAACAGTTTAGGATAAGACAGAGAGAGCGTGAATATCATCTGAAGCTCCCATTGATGTCATAAATATCATTAAATCCTCGTCTAAAATTGCAAATCACAGTAAGTAATGACAAAATGGGGGTTTCATGAAGAAGGACTATTATCAGTGGGTCGATTCTTTAGACTAAATAATATGCTTTATTAAAAAAGGATTCTGAGAATCTCATTTGGTAAATATATCGCACCTTTGAGGGTTGAGCACATTTCTTTAACTGCATCATTTCGTGCAAGTCCTTGTGTCAACACACTGTAATCCCGTGCCCTACCCCTGCACTATTAAATTATGCGTCTATAGTAATATTACACACTGTATCAAGCAGAAAGGATTCATGCAAGGTTAAGAATTAGTTAGTATTTGAGTGTTGGCATCTTAGGTGAAAGATATGATTAATGTGCTTAATAGTTAACAAAACCAACAATATAATAAGATATATCACAGGTGAACTCTCTTTTCTTTCTGTGAGGATTCATTGAACCACAGACTTCTGCAGCTTTGAGGAAATACTGCTGAGCTCTAGTTCTCTGCAGCTGATGAGTAATGAGGTTTGAAATTGTGATGAAAGAAAACCAAGGCTGATCCCTTTACTTGTCAAAAATTGAAGCGTCTTCATCTTGGTAGCAGTTTTTAAAAAGGTACACTGCAATTTCAAAGTTAAACAATTTCCAAACTCACTGGTTATAATGCCACAATATGAAAAGGCATTTTAATTTTTCATAAAGCAAAGAAGAATGCAGTGGTTTCCTTGTCACAACTTCCTTGCTCAGCCCTTTACTTTCTGTGCCTGCTTTTTTTTTTTTTTTTTTGTCTCTACTACTAATAAAGTGATCAAGCTCTTTCAAACTTTTTCAGAAATTTGACTTTAAGGCCAAGGCCCATTATCGTCTTTGAACACAGCTGGCAATGTACAACTGTGTTAAATATCTTTTCAGGCAAAATATCTGTCCATGTCAAGGAAAAGCAGGATTTGAATACTTAAAGAGGTTTGAAGATCCAAAATTATGCCGTTGAGTTAGTCAATTCCATTCACACCTTAAAAGCAGACGAGGGAGCTAAGTCTAAGCTTTGCCATGGTTAAAGACTGATGGAAAGAAGGACAGGCAACGAAAGTGAGAGATTTAAACTAAAGACCAAAATTTATGTGATTAATGATTTTGATTTCTGTTTGACCCTGGCGCATTAACCTGGTTTGTTTGATTTTAGGAAAAAGTAAAAAGCACAAAAACACACTCTGCAGGTACTCCAATTCCAGAGCTATCAACCCTATCTGCCTGTCCTTCGCACAATCTACTGAGGCATCTTTATGAAACTTTTAAAAGCCGTAATTTCTTTGAAGTGGAAACTGGCTCTGTAGATGGCTTTGTATAATCCCCCAATTCACTTGCTTGCTGTGCTGTGAAAAGGCCTGTTTTTGGTGGAGATAGCGAGTGCCTCCATCCACACAGAGAGCTTAACCACACCATCTCAGACCTCTCTCTTTCTCTCCTTCCTCCTCACCACCACAAATAAACAAACAAATGCACCATCACACACATTAAAAAAAAACAAATCATGTCATTTTCCCAGGCTTTTACCTCCACAGCCATGCCTGTCTTCTGCTCTGTCCACTTTGACCAGTTTTTATTTCTCCCACATGATATCACTTGGTCAACCTGATCTTATAAAAGATTCACAGACCGTTTACATGCACCAAATCACACCCCATGCATTATGCAGTGCAGCTAGTGGTATAGCTCTCAAATCCCCTTCCTTTCTGCTCTTTGCTCTCTTCCATCTTCCTTCCGTAGACCTCATGACTTAAAACCCTTCAGTTTCTTTGCCCCTTACCCTCTTTTACAATTTCTCTCATTGAAAACCTGCCCTCCCCCAAAATTACCTTCCTACTTTACTTTCTTCCTACAGCTAAAGGTGAAAAGTTTGATTCTTGATACTGCTGCATCATGAAAAGCTTCCAGCAAAGAGCTAGACCACCCTCTGAGCTCGATCTGCAATTCCATTTTCCCTCTTTTCTTCTCTCTGTTGATCTCCCTCTCAGACCCTGAATCTCTTTCTGATCTCTGTTATATTTCCCCCTCTTACCAGCATCGTGATTTGTTCATGCTCATTTGTTCATCTTCATCTCCAGACCAGTTCAAACTACTGCTCCCACAACACAATGCGAGAAATGTTAATCAGAGATAACAGACCCCTACAACCTGTAGGATAACACTCAGCTTGAACAGTGATGCTACTTTTCCTGGACCCTTGATGACCTTCTGTCTATCCTGAAATAACTAACCAAGTTCCTCTATATGTAGAGTTAACATGCGCATCAGGAAAAAAAAATCATTCACATATGTTACTTCAATAATTTTTCATTAAGGCATTATCCTATGCAAAGGTATGCAAAACAGTTATCTGAAAAGTCTGTTTTGTTGCTGTTTCTTCAAGAAACCGACAACAAATGTTGGTCAGTAAATGACCTTTCAAAGTTAGAAGCTTTTAAATCGAGCATGTGGTTTGGTGGTTCTGTCAAATGCATCTACAGGTACAGTACCGTCAGACAGATATGAATTCAAAGCCTCAACCATACACGTGGAAACAACAGCAAACATTTTTGTTTAACAAGTTTGGGAGTACATAACAACAACAGTAGCCATAAAAAAAAAAAAAATATGCTGACATTACATCTTTATTTTATTAGTAAATAGAAATTACTTGTAGAGGATAATTAGATAATTTTAGACTAATTATCTAATGTTACAATAAGCTATGACTATGAGTAAGGACCTAACTCAATTTCTATTTAAGAAAACCGTATTATTTAAAAAAAAAAAAAAAAATTGTATTAAGGATATTTTTAATTAAAAAAACATAGGATAGTGGATTTGTTGTTGCTGCTGTAATTAAGGATGGCAGTGGTGACTGTGCACCCCACTGCTTCAATTTGTTACTTCCCGTCAATGACATAAGCGCTTATAATGAAAAATCTGACTCGAGCAATAATTACACTGGCCTCAACTGACCCAGAGAGAGAGAGAGAGAGAGAGAGAGAGAGAGAGAGAGAGAGAGAGAGAGAGAGAGAGAGAGATTAGATATTTTCCCTCCACCTGATACTGGACTTTGGCCTTCTTCTCTTATACACAAGTGGCATAAATAATTTCCATGCAGAAGCACACAAATGCACAAACATGTTCCTGCACATACACATTGAAGATAGTTTAAAACACATTATATAAAGCTCTCATTAGGGAGTCCAAACAGACCTGAGCTCACACACATGCGCGCACGCACACGCACACACACACACACACACACACACACACACGTGCATGCAGACACAGCCCTAGATATCAGATTGGGACATGGGAGCCCAAGATAAACGCAAACTGCTAATCAGGCCAACCAAAATAGAGCTCATCATCTTTAGGTTGAAATGAGGTTGAGACTGAGGTTATCTTCAGCTGTCCTCTGGGCAATCATGGAAAAATCCATTTGCAGTGGAGAAGCATTGATGGTGTCAGTTTGTGATAACTTATATGTGCTGTGGAACGTAATTACGTGATTTGTATCAAACTGACAATATTGCTCAAGTCTTCGGGTGGTTAACTTGTACACCTAGGGAAAATGGCTAAACTTGGCTTACTTTAAATTGACAAACTGAGCCACTAACCCTAAAACGTCTGAATACAGCAAAAAATAAAATAAAATAAAATAAATTGATTGCTTTGCATCATACTTTGTTTTGCAGTGCAGATGAATAAATTCTTACGATGAGTAAAATACATTTACCGTCTCTTGACCAGATGAAAGTAAATCATGAAAGTCCAAGAATTTACTAGAATTAAAAGTGAGATTTAGCACTAGTTTGCTGAATGACAGGTTACACCTGTGGCTCGTCTGGTCCAGCTGTGGACATGAACGATGATTTGGGAGAAATAATTATCTTTTTTTCCCTCTATCCCTTTTCCTGTAACAAAAATATACTGTATATGTATTAAAAGGCTGAATAGAAATCATTGTTTGGTTGTTTCACGTACATGGATGATTATGCATTTAATATCTCTGTTTCAGATTTTTTTTTTATGGCAAAAGAGAGGCCAGAAAAGGAGTAGAAATGTCATGACTGTAACCAATAAACTATTTTGTACGAATATGCAATGCAAAAACTGGGGAGAAACTTCTTTTTTTCTGTATTTACACTAGTAAATGTTGAGAAAGAAAACAAATTGTCACTACATTCATCATAGACAAAGGCTGAAAAAATACACTACATTCATGCCGACAGATTCTTTGATAAAATCGTTCTCTTTCAACCGTAAAATCTGTGACTTTTGAATTTAAAACAAATCAAAACACCTTGAAACACCTTGAATCAGCGACCTTAAAGTGGCCCATGAAACCACCTTAGCAGCTGGTAAACACTAGCGAGAGCAGAAGAAAGGAATAAATTACATTTACAGACAAATGTCTCCACTTGTGTTGTACAATTTAGTTTGTGTGTGTGTGTCTGTGTAAATTAAAGTACACCAAATTGGTTGTTTCCATGTATTGATATCAATGAAACCAGTCAGATTTACATTTGTACTTAAATTGTTTCAGTAAGATTCATTCATTTGTATTCGCTGTTGATGTTTATGTTCCAAGTAAGTACTACAGCCTAATACTGAATCCTAACGAGTCCTAACGAGAATCTGGAAAATAAATGTTCTGGCTGGTATGATCATGTGCATTTAACCACTTGACATGGTTCATCGCTCCCATTTCCTTATGGTTATTTTCTTTAATTCAATCCTGCTGTCTCATAATGTACAACTCAAACACAAGGCCTTGAGGTAATCTTGCTGTAAGGTTTATACAACACAAGTTCCCACATAGCTACATTTCAGAACGACAAGGTCTTGAGGGACTTGCTTGAAGAAGACCAGCCCTTTTGCATATACGTGAATCAGCCCTGAATCAAGCCAGGCTCCTCTTTGTCTCATCTCATTTCAGAGAAGATTGGGTTGGTGTGATTTACAACAGGGCTGTACATCTTCTTTATGTGCTCTCTATAAGGAGAAATGTCTGGGAATGACATATGTAAATGAAGAATAGGAGGTTGATGGTGAAGAATGGAGAAACAGAGGGAGGGAACACAAGTGGGAAACAGAAAGGAGAAGCACAGATAGAAGGAGGAAAGGAAGGAGATGTAGTTAATGATAGGGAGCTCTGAGGTGAGGACTCAACGCACAACCACCAACACTCTCAAAAACACCCATGGGACTTGCTCCACAACCACCCGTGTCAAATAACACGTGTTCAAGACTCTTAAGCTCTTTACTGCTCTCACACTCTCTCCCTTCAGTCTCTTTTACTCACTCATCCTCTTCCCCTCTCTTTTTTTCCCCTCTCACATTAAAGAGTGATTCATCCATTAAGATTATTGATCAAAACAATCAGAGAGCAACAGGGAGAACAAGAGAAAGGGAGAACAAGAGAAAGAATTGAAGCTTGTTACCCAAGCCTACTAATCTGCCAGAGATATGCAGACAACTCCCTCCACTAAGTGCTTGTCAGAGGTCCTAAACTTATGAGAAGGGTATTTTTTTCAACATCTTCGAGTGATGAAGATCTGCAACAGAAACTGTTTAATACATAAGCATTTTTGAAATGAGATAAAGCTCATTTAGCAGTTGCTGCTCCATTTTTGTTTGTTTTTGTTTTTTAAGCTAACTTGACTTATAGGTGGATGCTAATCTTTCTTGGGAAATACAATAATGCATTTTTCTTTTTGTCCAGACATTTTATGCAAAGTGCAGTGTAGCTAACTGACACCTATAGTAAGTGAAGTTAATGGAAGATTCAAGAGATACTGACAATATCAACCCCCTCTAAGGAAAAGAAAAAATGCTCATAGCATTTTCGAACACTCCCTGTGTTTGTGTATGCACATTTGTATTGCACTATAAAGAGATAGTACACCAACAGGGGACATGTACAGACAATATATATCCCAGTTTGACTGAGTGATAAACCTCTCAACAGGCTGCCGTGAATAATCCATTCCATTAATGCTCCCTCTCTGAGCCGAACAATGGGCCTCCTCAACTATGACCAATAGAACTTCATTACTTCCCATTGTGAGAGAGCCAGGCTTCCTATAACATTACAGCAGCGTGACCTTGACATCTTGTTAGAGCTAACATTAAACTTTATGGGCACCGCCTATGGTGTTTAACTATGTCTGAGATATATATGGAGTCTGTTCATATGGATATGGACCACAAAAAAAAAAAAAAAGGGGGGGGGGGGGGGGGGGCGCAGTCATGAGATCACAGATAGGCTATTTGGTTTAGCTGGTGCAAAAGCCCGAAAAAGCGTGCCGTTGTGTGAACAGAAATCCCATTTGTTTTAAAGGCTTATGAACCACCGAGAAGCTGTGAATTAAATGCTACCATAATGCCCTGTCGGCTTGTCCAGGATGATTGCTTTCATCCACAGCCACTGGCCAATATTTTGACTGCTATAAGCCATATTGTGTTGTGCTGCTGAATGTAAAGATGTTAAGTCTTTCTGATAAATAAAGATCGCAGAGTTACGGATTGTAAAGCTTTCCGGGAAAAAACTTGTGATCTTGAGCTATATAAATTAACTTGACTGATGTTCTGTAGTTGTACACAAAAGTACTTACACTGTAACCGGTCTGAATGTGGAGTTATAATTGTGCCTCAAGAATTGTAATGTTTAAATGCAGCTAGTTTCTAAAATCATCAAGCTTCTGCCACATTGCGTAACATGCAGAAGCCTTTATTATTCTCATTCTTTTTCACAGCAATTACAATGAAATGTTGGCCTGTGATTAGGGACTTGCGCCTGGCAAATTAAAATGCCAGCACTGCAAACCAGTAAGAAGACCTTCCTGTCATTAAGTTGACAGGCAGTGCTATATTAAATTTATATCACAATGGGCATGGCTTTATTAATATTAGATTTATGCACTCACAGAGAGAAGGAAACCTGATTGCACTTTTACAACTTCTGTGGATGAAAACTGAAAAACTACCGGTGGAAATGAAAGTGGGCAGAGTTGTGGGTGGTGTGTATTTAAGACTGTCATCAGCTACAATATGCTAACTGAACCAATAAAGACCCTAATCAAGCCACAGTCACAAAGGAAACAACGCTAAGAAAACAAATTGAAATGCTATACATATCCAGACATACACCTTCAGTGAGTCAGTTCATATTTCAGCGAATCCAAGGGCAACGCACAGTTGCACAGTTTCTTTGTGTTTAAATAAAAATAACATTCAGGCCTCAGAGCTCTCATCAAGCGAGGCTGTGATCAAAGCCTGCAGAGTCCTATGTTGACAGAAGAAGAAAGCAAATGTCAAAAAATGTCACAGTTCGATTACACATACAGAGCTGTGGCATTTCTGTTCAGGGATATCCTGTGGAATTTGTGTGTTGTAAATTGTTATGAAATAAATTTATGAATTTACTCCTCTTCCGTTTCTGTAAATATATTCAGTGAAAAATTGTACAATGTATTATTGTATTGTACTGTATTATTCTTAATGTGTACATACATGAGCTAGTTTTACATTTAAAGTACATTGTGCTCTTCAATCGCTCCACAATATGATATGCAATTGTTTGCAGTAGACTGATGCTTCACAGACTAAGCTTGTAGATCTCTTTCCTCTGTCTGTGTGTCTATCCCTTTTATAAAACATGTCTCATTGCTAAGAGAAAGCCCCTGAAGAACACTAAAACTGCACACATGATAGTGTCTAAAAAAAGAGAAAAAACGCAAAACATTAGCATCACAAAGATCGGGGTTTGCATTCACAGTCCCGTCTATGTTTCAGTTTTAGGAAACAAAAGCACTTTGGTTAAGCTTTAGGATAGATTGCAGTTTTGTTTAAATGTAAACGTGTTGTGTTTGAAGTCACTATAAACATTTTTTCTATTAAACCAGACCATGATCTTTCCCTAACCTTAACCAAGTGCTGCAAGTGCCAAAACATTACCATAAAAGTTTGATAATGTTGCAGTCACTACAAGAGAATATTGCACTGCAAGATCCGATATTTGGGGAGAAAACAAACATGCTGCCTGCAAACATTTTACTGATACGTTCTGTGTCAACATAATTGCAATTTATCAAACATTTAAATTAACAACATGTTCTCATTATGTTTATAGAGAATGTAATCTGGTCGCAATTTTTTTTTTCTACAAAACATATTTGCTGTTGCAGTTTGGTTGTACAGAAATGTAATTTATAAGAGACAGCTGGAGTGAGTGAATGAGTATTCCATGTATAGGGGCAAGGCATTCATTAAATAGGGGGAGAAAAAAAAAAAAACATGATGCAGCTACGTGTCAGTGAGATGCGTGTGAATTTCAGTCCCTTTCAGCACAGCATCAGTCAAGTCATCGCCCTCTAAATATGGAAGCTTGCACTCCTGAACCTGCCTACCACAGCCTGACAATGCATGGCTAACAACACACACACACACACACACACACACACACACACACACACACACACACACACACACACACACACCTCAACTCTGCTCTGAATGGCAAGCGGCTCTAAGAGAGTCTCAAGTCTTATTGAATTAGATTAAAGGGAATACAGATTTTGATATATTTGGATTTGGTGAAGCTGCAACAACAATAGTGCACATTTTGCTCAGGCTTTCTCTGTATTCAAATAGGATGTGGAGACCAAATGAAAACTGGGTACTGAATCCTCTAAAGAAAATTCAAAGGGCAGAGAAAAGGGGCCTGCTGTCTTCTTAGTTTTTGGATTCCACTCACTTATGTTTCGACTCCCCAAATGTGTAATCTGGGACTGGCACACAGAGATGGGAGATTCTCAGCTGTTCAAGCATTTATCACGTCTCTTTGAAGACGAGATTTGGTGACTTGCCTCATAATTCTTTTAAATGACTTGTTTATGCAGAAATGAACTCCACTTGACTTGATGGCTGTGAATACTTTTGATTGCTTAGTTTGGTGCAGATTCTTTTAAAGAAAAACTATTCTCCCTTTGACTGAGCAATAAGTCCCAGTCTTTTCAATGAGTAACTTCCACTCTTGATGCACTTGCCAACCAATGTCAACCTGTGCTTTATTCTGTTGTAAGGTACGTTTATATGCATACACTCTTCCTGACTAACTGAGGCCAATAAAATCTGCCTCACATTTCTTGTTGATGCAGCATTTCACCTTACTGCCACAGCGCAATCCAAAAGTTGAAAAAATTATATTTTTTTTTATAAGTTCAAAATTTAATGGGCAATATGATATTCTTGCCTCAGTTCATACTCAAGGTAATTTTGAAGATTTGTGTTGTAGCATATTGCCTGGGACTGCATTTATAGCAGAACCACACAGAAAGATGCATATCTCAGATTCTCTCTAACTCTGTAACGATGTCTACCATTATTTAGATGGCCAATATACTAAGCTTATTTCAAAGGCACCAATAGTCAATAGCCAATGAAAAGAAAAGACTTCCAAATACTTAAACCCATGCAATTTTAATAAATCACAGTGATGCACTTGCCTTGTTAAAGAGGTTTATTACATAATAATTTAAGTGTCCATAAGCACACAGCTGCAATGACAGATTTAAATGTATTAAAGCATTTCACCATTTCAAATGAAGGTGCACTTGGAGGTTAGACGATTATACCTAATTAGTTAGGGGAATATGCTGTAGCTGTGTTCCAAGGAAATAAGTACTTTCTACTTCCCTAACACCTCTTATTGTAGCACTAATTCAGAGAAGGCATTTTGTTTGCTTGAATACTCACTTGATACACTTGCTTTATTGGACAAGGCACTGACTACAGAAAACAATCTTCAGCATACAAGGCTTTCACCATGTTTATTGAGTTTGTCAGTTCTTTTTGCTTTAAGCTTCATTTCTGGAGTATGTGGGAGTGTGTGTGTGTGTGTGTGTGTGTGTGTGTGAGAGAGAAAGAGAGATAGAGAGGGAGACAGAGAAAGAGAGATTGTTACTTGGTGTTTAAGCTTACTGCAATTACATTTGTGTGTTGTCATAAGTGCAAAAGTGCAAACCAATTTACTGACGATCAATACAGATTTACTGTGCTTTGTTTCTTGTTGTACCACTTACACTTGAGAGAGCTAGATACACACGCACACAATCACACATTTGCTTTTGACACTTGGGACATCACATAGACTTACATTAATTTCCTCAAGACTTACCCTAACCTCTGCTACCCTAACCTTAACCACTGACTCATAAATCAACTTTTTGAAACGGCACTGCTTTCTCTTTTCCCCAATAGGACAAGCTGTCCCCAATTAACTGGTATATAGTCTGAAATTTGTCCCCAAAGGTCACCTACGACAGAAACACATGCACACACATTGCATTTTATACACTGGTTTGTCTGGCTTGAACAACTGGTGTAACAAAAACAACAAGCCTCGGAAAGTATTCAGACAGCTTCACTTAATTGTTAATGGATAAAACTGCCATTTTTGCCCACCAGTCTGCCTATAATGACATAGTGAAAATAGAATTTTAAGAATATTTTGCAAATTTATTAGATTAACAAAAGTATTTAGACCCTTAAATCTGTACTTCGCAGAAGCCACTTTGGTAGCAATTACAGGCTGGGCCACTCACGACAACCAGAAACTTGTCCTGAAGCAATGAGCAATACTTGGGGTCATTGTCATGGTGAAATGTGAACCATTGCCACAATCTCGTGTGCACTATTGAGCAGGTTTTCTTCAAGGACCTCTTAGTATTTGGCTGCATTCATTATTCCCTCAATTCTGACCAGTCTCTCTGTCCCTGCCACTGAGAGGCACCCCACAGCATAATGCTGCCCGTAAGAACGGTATTAGCCAGGTGATGAGCAGTGCCTGGTGTTTGCCAGACATAGTGCTTGGAGTTTTGCCCAAAGAGTTAAACATTTGTCTCATCAGACCAGTGACTTTTGTTCCTTGTGCTCTTGGAGTCCTTTAAATGCCATTTGGCAATGTGCAAACAGGCTGTCATATACCTTTTACTCAAAGTGGCCTCTATCTAGCCAGTGTACCATAAAGGCCTGACTGATGGAGTGCTGCTGAGATGACTGTCCTTACAGCTTTCCTCCATCTCTGCAGTGGAATTCTGAAGATCTGTTAGAGTGACTGCTGGGTTCTTGGTCACCAAGGCCAAGTGTCTAGGAAAAGTCTTGCTGGTTTTAAACTTCACTCATTTCACAATTATTGAGGCCACTGTGCTCTGGGAGCAGTCAAAGCTTTAGAAATGGTTTTATATACTTTCCGTGATCAATGCCTAGCCATAATTTTAATCACAGAGGTCCAGAGTTCCTTGGACTTTATGGCTTGGTTTTTGTCCTGACATACAGTGTGAATTGTGGGACCTGGTGAATTGTGGGACTTGGTAGACACAAATGTCAATTTACCCCAGGTGGACTCAAATCAATATGCAAAGCATACAGGATGCACCAGACCACAATTTGGAGTGCTGCAGCAAAGGGTCTGAATACTTTAGATCACTGATTTCATAAATTCTGTCTTCATTAGTTATTAAGTGTAGATTGCAAAGATAGCAATTTTATCAATTTAAAATTGAATCTATAACAAATTAAACTGCGCAAAATGTGAAGAGGTCTAAAGACTTTCTGAAGCCACTGTAAATACTTTTCCTGCCAAAGGGACAATACAATTTTTTTTTTTACACTTTGTCTGTATGAAGAGGAGATCCTTCAGTTTAGATTGTGACTGTTTTTATGCAATTTCTTTGTTACTATCATTTTTACACTGAACACTCTGCAGCACCATACCTTACTGAAAATCTATTGTTGATCTACAAATATGACTTGATGAGAGCTATAAACTATGATAAAAGCAGATAATGCAAGTGTCTTCTTTTATCAGTTGCTTGTCTCAGGTCACAACAAGTTCTAACAAGTTTTACAGGATGGTGTAAAATAACATTTAATATAATGACAGCTTGTCCTTTATTAATAGTTATCTCTCTTCTAGCTTGGACGGAGGTAAAACCTGATCTTATCCACAGATATCCAAGTGTCATATCAACTGTTGTTATTTTGTTAAAAGATACTATTGTGCTCTTCTAACAAAAGGGTATAACAACAAATAGTTGCCCAGACTAGGTTTTCCATATCTGTACTGGCTTCCAATTTATGTGCTGCTCTTTTAGAAGTATGGGGCAAATAATAATTGGAAAGTAATATTCCCATTCTCCTGGTTTTCAATTTGGGGTCCATAGATTACCAGGCAGACCATAATTTTCTCACAGCATATTGGCAACACCACACTTTTGCTGCTATTTATGGTGTTTCATTACCAGTCGTGTGCGTGTGTGTGCGTGTGTGTGTGTGTGTGTGTGTGTGTGTGTGTGTGTGTGTGTGTGTGTGTGTGTGTGTCTCATCATGGCAAAATGTGGCCCTGGAGACACCTACTGTAGCTGGAACTACCAAAGAGACGGTTTGGTGTACTTTGTCAGGTGTTTATGGTGTTTAACCATACAAGATACAGTCTGAAACTTTACAGGTTTGTAATTGAGATCAAAATGAAGGTTGAGTTTGAAGACGACTGCGGTCTAAGCCATGAGCACTTATATAATAATGTAGTAATGACTACTCAATACTCAAGGGCAGGAATGTCAACATGTTGAATGGCATTGCGGCTGTGATCCCATTACAAAATTATCTCTAGTTGCATTTAGGACTAAAACATTTGTTAAATATTAAGAAGAACTTAAATTCTGGGTCTGTCTGTAAACCAGGAACCCTGGATGACACTGTCCATTAAATCCCAAGATGAAAAAGTTTTAAGGACTCGTGATATCAATCAAAATGAATGGGAAATCCATACTTGACATGTTCTATTGCCTTTAATGTGCTCTGGAAGATGAAAAGAGAAAGGAGAAATTATATTGTTGCTGTTAGTCTGCTAGCTGCTTGTAACAGTCCCACCCAATCTGTCTTGGTTTCAATTTGTTGCTTTGAACAGAGCAGGAAGTAATGGCCACATAAAGGGGTTTTTCGCCCGCACTCCATCTCTCTTTTGGCTTTCACTTTGGAGTAGATATGTTGCTGGTCAGCAGTACTCATGTTTCTCTCTGTGGACGTGCATCATTAAGCTGCTGGTGCTGTTGTTGTGACAATAAGTTACTGTCAACACTGGCTATGGGGATTCAAAGATGCAATATTGCTGCCTTAAAAGCTAACATCACTTTTTAATTGTTTCAGTCACAGTTGTATAGGTTCAATTTGTTGGTCTTGTACATTTAAAGGAGATAATTGTCGGTTTTGCTATTGCTACATAGCCAAAGTCAGCTGTTTACTTACCAGTCTAGAAGAAACGTTTCAGTTCAGCATGAAACTTGACACGTAAAGCAACACCAATGTTTTTCTTTTATTTCTATCACTTCTTTTCTTCTACTGAAGTTGGCATGCTACCCAGCTGGCCCTGGCCTAGTCAAACTTTCACTTTCCGATACTGAGTCACTGTAGCGTCCAAGCTGCCTTGAGGAAGCAGCACTTCTAAGAGGACATATTATAACTTCTAACTACCTGTTATAACTTCTGCTTCAACAGTCTTCTAACCAAAGACTAGTGAGTAATGCTAATGCTGGTTATGGTGCAACAGCAAAAGTTACAAATAGCTCCTTCAAGAAACTAGCCATTCTTTGTCTGTTCCCCTGACCAGCTTCATGTTTTCTTTACGCAAGACTAATTTGGAAAGTGCCTTGAGATAACTTTTGTGAATTGTCGCTATACAAATAAAAATTGACTTGACTAATAATCACTCGAATAGTTAACAAATTAACAAAGTAACCAGTGTTATACCCTCATTCATGCGGGTCCAACATTGATCTCCAGTTGATGTCATCTAAAACTAACTGGGGATACACATTTTTCCAACATATCAAGTCACAGAAAAGCTGCTGTCAAATAAACCAAATCAACACTACTCTTTCTTCAATATTGATCATTTAAAATTTGATTACAAATAATGTACAAGTGCACTGTAATAAAGAATGTATTTAGATCACTGCTTGACTTGGTAATTGTTAGCTGAACACTTGATTGCATCCCAACTTCTTGTCAGACCAAAAGGCACTTATATTAATGTTCTATTTTACTGGCAGGTTCCCACAGAACCCTGTTGAATATAAAGCAGTGTTGATTTTATATTGTGTCAATGTTAATTTGATGTTAAATCAATGGGTGAATAACACTGATTGAAATAACATTGAACATTGATGGTGAATCAATATTATTCTGGGTGCCAAATAGATATTAAATGGAAGTGTTGATGCATTTACACAGATTCTGCATTCTTGTTGATTACATGTTAGTCTGCTATTTCTGCCTAGGGAATAGAGAGCCCACTTATTCAACTGTCTGTGGTGAAATGTGATCCTAATTAAAGGCAGCTGCAACTGTGCAAGAGGTCGGGCAAAATGTAGGAATGCTGTAGCTTCTCTTCTCGCTTCTCTTCATAAAATTTTTTGATTAAGTATAATTAAGCATGATTCAAAGTAGAGTTTCTTTGGTTAGGCATACAATGTTCAAACAAAAACCTTACTCTCTTGCATTAGCAGAAAAGAATAGAAAACCAAACGGTATGTGAACAAGGGGCTGTATTACAGAAACCTCCTAACTTGCAGAACCTATCTTAACTGTTTGGTAACCATGGTAATTAGGGTCAGGACCTGATTTTGAAGCTGACCTGGCAACATGGGGCTCTCCTAGCTGTGGAGCAAATGACAAACGTGTATAATTTTTCTGCTAAATGAGAATTTCAGAAAGAAGTGGACATTATTGTTACCTTCCAATGAGAAATCTAATTGGTTACAAAAATATCTTAGCCAGATGAGATGAGAAAAGTAGCATTGTTGCTTAGTAACAGAAATAAAAGTTTATAGCCGATGAAGCATTGATTATTTCGGATTTCCTAAACTGAGAAAAAATAGGATGAAGTAAGATGTAATAGGATTCCTAAAATTAGTTAGGATTTGCTCCTGTAATACCAAATTGGCAAAAATCCTATCTTATACTGTTCCTTTCTTAATTTAGGACTTAAGATGGGAACTTTTTGTAACAAAGAAAGATATGAAGTGAGGTATGAAGTTGCAGTAAATATCTTAATGTATATCTTATTAGTTATACAGTATGTGAGCATCAAACAAGCCATCATTACTAACAATTAAATTACAAGATGTGTTAGGTTGTAAAGTGACATGTAAACCGTAAAATTTTCCAATTTACAGATTTTTGTATACATTTTGTCTTCCAACTTTAGGTACAACCTTTACACTTAATTCTGACGCTGTTCTATGCCTCTGAGTTCAAAATGTTTTAAGTGGCACATTGGTTCTAGATCTGTGCCACTAGTCAGATTTACCCATTACCCTAAACATCACACAGGGATTCTCTTTTCCTGCTATGATACTTTATGCACATTAGAAAATTGAGTTCTATGTATAGACATGTGTGTATATCTATTTATTTTTGGAATGTCATTCATTCAACCTCCTTTGAAATGCAGGGTTTTTTCTGTATAGAGAATTGGGAGGCAGCTGCCTCCAACAAAATTCTAGTATTTGTGTTCTCTGTACATTTTCTGATTTGACATTTGTAACTGCAATTGCGGCTGTACGCCACTACAGCAATGTAGTGGCACTGTATCATAATCCGTGCATCAGGCAGAGCCATCCGAAATTGCCAAAGGAGAAAAATACGAACTCACTGGATTTTCTGTCTGCAGAAGGAGGCGACCTGATTTTGCAGCTCTTCAAACAGGTGAATAGGGTTGTCACCCGTCCTGTATAATACGGGATCGTCGCGTATTTGAAAAGAAACTGATTCTAGTACTTGTTTTCTCGGTACTCGGTGGATTTGAATCAATATGGGACACAATTTGTCCTGTATTTTCATTCATGTTATGTCCTCAAAGTGCTGTTAATAAAAGGTGGCAAACCTATAGAGTTATCTATTTTACATCCAAGCACACCCAGCTTCTTGAAAAGTTACCCCTCTCTGAACTGTTTATGTAAATCTATATAGAGTATATTTACGCCCACCTTACCCTTCATTCTCCACAATTTAGTGTCAATTTGGTGTTGTTCACACTGCTTTGCATAGAATTGAATACCAAAAAAGTGAACTTGACTGATTTTGTATCTAACTTGGCCTAATTAATGAGCTGAGACTTTTATCCTTCCTTTACGGCATAATTATGCAAATGAGTTCCATATAGATCTTAAATAGTTTTACACAACTCCTGTTCAAATAGCAGAGAGTTAGCATGAAGGGCTGGTCAATATAAGGAGACCATCACAACCAATATTTACAGATTGGACAGGTTTTCCTCATGTTTTCATCCATCTGATCTCTATGGCTATGCTGCCTCATTTTATTTACATGTTGTGTCTCTCTCTTCTTTTCTACACTATCCTTAAATCATTTTCTTCTCAAACCTCTCTCTAATTACATTCTTTCAATTTTCCATACAGCTTCCCTATTGAGTTGTATCAGTCTTTTATTTACTCATGTCTTTATCTCTCTAGCCCTACTTCCACCGGTCTATCCATTTCTATTTTGTTCAAAATTTCCTCCATCCATCCTGTATTCATGTGAATCCATGTTTCTTTCACTCTATCATCCACCCCTCATTCTCTGATCCTTGGTGTTATCTGCCTGTCTTTAGCTTATCTACGCTCTGTCTATCCTGGCTGGTTTTACCTGTATCAAATTGCAGGGACCCACGCTGGCAAGTGGACCCCAAGTGTGGCTCTTGTTCTTAGCATCCATTTTACCTCCCTTTCCTTCACTCACTGTCTTATCTCCAGTTGTTTTAGGATTTGTCTTTTGCTCTGACCTTTCTTTTTTGGGTGCTCTCTTTCAGTCTACTTTTTCATGTTCTCGGATTGTCCCACTCTAATTGGTCCAACTTAATTTTGCCTTCTCGTGTTCTCTTTGTTCCATTTAGTTTCTCTTATCAGTTTATTTCTTTCAAAGAGATACAGTACTGTATGCACCAGCAATTTTAGAGTATTTAAGCTCTGTCCCTCTCTGTTTCCGCTAATTTTCCATTTGCACATCTTGCCTGCTAACCATCTTTCTTTTCATTCTGTTTTTCCTGTTCCAGTTTATAACAACTCAAGTTTATTTTCATAGTTTTAGCCAATATTCATTGTAATGTTTCTCATTTGTTTCAACTGTCTAATCACGTTTTCCCATCAGACTGATGTACTGAAGTAAAATAATTGTTTAGATGTTTGAACACACTCACACGCCACTACAAAGTCATCAAAATGAACTCAAATATTGGCTAAAAACTAGAGAACGATGTGCAACAAACCAGAATCATCCCTCAAATTAAGAGCATGTTGAAATCTGTGCATGTGTGTATGTTCAGTATGTATGTACACACAAGAACTGTACATTCTAAATGACTTTCTCACAGGCATTCAAGTAGGCCAAAAGCACTTAAGCAAAAGGGACAAAACCAGCTATAAAAACACAAATCCTTAAAAAAATCATTCATATCCTGAAAAAACAAGAAACAAGTTCTATTTAACAGCTCTTCAGTATCATTCTGAATTGAATCATACAAAGGAGTATTAGGGCCATGGGGAGGAAAAAAAAAAAATTAAGATTTTTTTTCATCATGCACTTCGAGAAAAAAAAGTCGAAATGTTGAGAATAAGATTGAAATGTTGAGAATAAAGTCGAACTGAGTCAGAAGAGGAAGATTTTAATTTTGCCTTTCGAGAATAAAGTCGAAATGTCCAGAATAAACTTGACATTTCGAGATTAAAGTCTACCTTTTGAGACGATATCAAACAGCATGTATGACTGCCTCTACAAAACGGCTTGTATAGATGAACTGATGAAATTGTACATCAGAATAGGGGTGGAACTTTATTCTCAACATTTCGACTTTATTCTCAAAATGCAAAATAAATTAAAAAATCTTCCTCTTCTGAGTCAGTTCAACTTTATTCTTAACATTTTGACTTTTTCTCAACATTTCGACTTTCTTTCTCAAAGTGCATGATGAAAAAAAATCTTCCTCTCATTTTTTTTCTCATCCATGGCCCTAATACTCCTTCGTAGTTCAACGCCAAACTGTACGTGTCATGAAATTAAGGCTTCATCTGTTTCTTTGTACAGAAAATGAGAATCACTTCCTCTTCACCCACAAATCATAAGCATAACACAATAACAAAAGGGCCATCTTTATTTCTGGAGAGTTGAAACTGCCATCTACCATGAATAAATATTTTCTGGCACACTGACTCTGGTGTGAGTGTCTGAAGTGTGTGAGGCAAAGGGTGGGGGTTATCTGTATCTGATGTGACCTGCACAAGAGGGCCTTCCTTCCCTCAGCCTCTCAAGTCACTCAAGCACACGAGCTTAACAGCTGATTGCCGACAGTCGCATTACATGTGCTCTCTCTTTCATCGCCTTGCACGTTTTCTTGCATCTCCTGTCCCATTTGGCTTCTTTGTTGAAATCAAAAGCCCTGTAATAAGATGGAGATGCTGCCAACTCCAGTCATCCCTCTGGCTCTGACAAGCAGAGAGAAAGGCAGGCATGCACCCAGGAAATTACGCAGACACATGCACGCATACACAAAGATGCACAACGCAGAAATGAAAGAAACATCGAAGTTAAATGACATAAAATAATACATTAAAATACATGATTTTTTGTAATTCTCCGCCGTAGCAGAACAGTAAATGCTTTTAACTTTTACAAATGTACCATTTCCTTGATGTGTCTCTGTGATGGTCATTTAATTCAAACAAATAAGTAAAGAAGACTAAAATCTGTCCCTCAATATTACTTGCAGGATTTACTCTGCCACCATTATACTAAGCCATAATTCTTGTCTTCGTCTGTGTGCACAAGTTAGCATGTAAATGTGCATTGCATGTGCATGTGTCTTTAACTAAACTATTAGATGGGAGTATGTGTTCGTCTTCCCGTTAAAATACCTTAAAATTGCGGTCAAAACTTGTGGAACATAAACTCTAATAGGACTAGGAAGACAGATACAGTGACAGATTGCCAACTTCAAAATCAAAGCAGCACACTCTCTAACCTAACCCTAACTGTCACAACTGACGGACAAGCTGCCATTGAAAGACAGCAAAAGAGGTGGATTAAAAATAATAAAGCAAACCAAAATCACAAAAAACCTGGAGCCACAGGAAGACATGGGACAAATATAGGAGCTGAATTAAAGATAGAGAACATGTCTACAACAGTGTCTGCTGTCTCCTATCAAACTTGCTCCGATGTTCCCTGGTGAGCACAAATGAACGTCACTGTTTGATAGACCTGAACTTGTCAAACAATGTGCTGTTCAAGGACAGTGGATGGATGGCTAGAGACAAACACCTCATATTAACTATCGAGAGACAAAACTTTATAATGGCAGCGATGTCACTGATAGATGGGATCAAATCCTTCTCTGGTGGGTGAGACAGTCTCTTTTTTGTAGTCTGGGTAGTTTCACAGAAAGGCCTCTCTTTTATAGGAATGCCCTGAAGACATTCACAAAGTTACACACATTTGCACCTGGAAGCTACCCAGTGAAACAACATTCAGACCTGCTGGCCAATGAGCAGTTGGGGTTAAAGGCACCATAGTGGCATTGATGAGGGTTGTATAAGTGCTGCTCTTTCACTTTATCAATCTTGGGATCAAACCAGCGACCTACCAGTCACAAGTTTGCTCCTCTAACCTTTAGTGTCCAAACCAATGTGGCAGTGGTGGTCTAAAAAAGACAACTGTTTATTCTTAGAAGTGAGTATGTACAAACTCTAGTTTCCCTTTAGACAAACAACCCATTACGGCTGAGAAGTACCTGGAAGAACACTCAATACCATATTCACTGCTAACAACTGTGACCTGAATATGTCACTACCTATTCTTAGATTGCTACAATAGTGGCCACTAAATGATGAGCTGCATTCTGAGGCACAAGCTCAAATAGTACTGTGGATGCCGCCACAACTGCTGCCCTTAGCAATTCTGCACACTACGAAAACAGTTGTCTTATTATTAGTGTGCATACCGGCATCCTTACAAATTTTATAAAGAGGAAAACTGTCAGCCAAAAGCAAAGGCCATTTTCTGGGATACCATTAGTTACCATAAGTCACTCATCTAGCCAAGTACTTTATTCATTTAGCTTGAAAGTCAAACTGTTGGGCCTTTAACACATATACAACAAGTTGCATTGTGTGGCAAAGAGCTTATTTGAATTTTGCCTGTTTAAAGCTGTTTGTACACTGAGGTTTAACAAAATCTCTAGGGTCAGTGGATACGTCATCTGCCTCACAGCAGAAAGACCCTGAGTTTAAATCTTGTTTTCTGACCCATTAATTGTAGTGAGGAATTAATACTGGCATTCACACAAGTTTCCTACCATAGTCAAAATTAACTGGAGACCTACATGTGGCTTTGACCATTTCACAGGATTGATGACCTGCTGGGAATCTTTCCCTAACCATAATCCTTTCTCTGAATGCATACTACAAGACAGTCCATACCATGACCCTGAACAGAAATAAGTGGTTCAATAAAATGGCTGTCTAGTGTATATTCAGGTGCTGATATTAACATCCAAAAAATCTTAGCAGTTAAAAATAAGAATAATCATCCCTAATGCATTTTTGAAAGCATCACATCCAACAAAGCCCATCCAAAGTACAACTTCAAGACTGATGAATTGAAAAATGTAGAGAAGTGACAGAGTGTGAATATTGATGGGATATGATGTAGGCTCAAGCCAGACCAGCGAGTGTTTTGTGTGTCTTCAAGTGTGATAGGGTGATCTATTGGATGACTATATTTAGTCCCCCACCCCCCCAAGCTGTGATGAGGTTTGATTCCTCTGTGCTTCATTTTAAATGAACTCTTCTAAAAGAATTATCTGCTGTCACTACAATTCTCTATGGACACTGAAGACCGTATAAAACACTTCATCTCCCATACAGCCATACACACACATAAGTCACACACGGCGCTTCATTTGCGCATACACAGCAAAGACTATTGCGCACACATACAACAACACCTTTTGTCATTATTACATAACCAGAAGTGATGATATCCTTTAAATAAGATCAGTGCTGCTGTTACTGCAAAACTTAATTGCAATGGAAAATAAACAATCACTTGAGACTCTTAGTAGCTGTTCAAGAGATGGACATTCTGTATAGAAACAACTTGTGTCAATGCATTGGGTTAGCAATATATGCTCACAAGGATATAAACTTCCGACATGTCTCTCTTATTGTGCAGCCTATCCAGCTCTGCAGTCCTACACCAATTTTCTCAACCACCACTGCACTTCTGCGATAAACGTTAAATCAATCTTTTCTGTTTTCTGTTGTTTGTTATGACACTTTCTCTCAGCTCACACCGAGCCTGCCTGGACCTCTGACACCTCACAAATAGAATTTTAGTGAGAAAGCTGAGCGGGTGAGAGAGGGAGAGAGACACAGAGATAAAAAGACAGCAAAAAAGACAGTATACAAGGGAAAATGCAGTGCAGACTGAAGAACAGGGTGAGGAGAGAGATATGACAGAGAAAGCATGGAAATAAGGCAGAGAGAAAGAGAACAATGAGGACAAAAGAGAAAAAAACTCACAACAAAGAAAACAAATAGCTGATGTTGTGCTTACATTTCCGTCTCTCCATTTATCAACCCCTGGCATTCTCCCACAGTGATTAACTTTGTTCTCTAATGCTTTGTAGTTCCTCCTGTCAAAGCCTTTCCTTTTTCACATTTAAGAAAAAAAAAAAAAGGTGATTTTGATGTTGCTTTCCATTGCTGTTTGCCCCAAGCTGATGACCTTCACTTTGAAAATTATGCAGCTGAAAATCTTTGGAAAGTAAACAAGAGAGACTAACAGAGGAAGTGGATAGAAAACAGATGCTGGGACATGACAGGGCTGCTGAATTTGGCTTCAGGAAACAAAAAAAACAAACAAAAAAAAACTGACATGTTGAATATGTAGCCAGCACAAGGTTGATATAGTATAATTGGGGAAGACCGTTCCACATGGATTCACATACCTATACTGTATATCTGCTTAAGCCCACCAAAGTCAAGTGCAGACACCACCTAGATGTTAAAAAGTACCTCAAGTTTAAAAATCTCTCTCTGCTATCAATATTAATCACTCTGTTCCAAACCAAGACATGCTTTTTCTCACACATGCGTAAACAGAGAACTGAATCTTAAGTAGGAAAGCGATCCTGTACAAAGAAAGAGTAGAGAATTACAGTAGCTGGTTTGTGGGTTGCCAGGGACAGCAAGTAAGGGAAGGGAGAGCAGAAATTCAGATTAAAAATAGAGGGAGATAGGGGCTACATTTACATGCACAAAAGAAACCAGGTTACTGGGAGAAATCAGGTTTAGGCAGGGAAATGAAGAATGCCTTTACTCTGCAATAACCAGATTACTGTAAAACTGCTGTTTATATGCAAGTGGTCAGTAATAAATTGTCTCTACTACTACCATTATATAACTACTATTTTTGAACCAAGGCAGGCATATTTTGTATTGGTGATATACTGTATTATATCACTATATACTGTAGCGGTTTTCTGGGAAAGTAAGGGTGCCATACATGGCACCCTCTCCATGCCAGAGCATGCTTGACTGGTGGGGAGAGAAGATGGTTGCAATGGGACCTCCCGTCCAGCAGAGGGCAAGGTTTCCAGAGAGAGAACCACCAAATCCAGAAACTCATCCATGCTAGTTTTTCCTTTTTAGTTGAAATTTTGTTGCTGGATAAAGATTGTGTCCAGTTGACTGTTTGCTACTGAATGTGTTTTTTCGACATTAGCCACAGCCAGGCTGTGGGTTTATTTGCTTCGGTGTGCATATTCCAGTCCTTTAAAGTTATGGGTGCCACTTTTCTGTAGCTGTTATCTGAGGAAGTTGGGGTGCCAGTCAGACTCTTAGTCTGACAAAAGACAAGGAAAACCGGCAAAACCCTACAAAGGATATGATACCTTGTACCAACCCTCAGTTCCTGGGTATACACAACCTGAACACACAAATTAATAGGCAAGCAAAACTCAGCACACATCAACTAAGAGCCAAATCCCAGTGTATTGAGCAAGACCAGTGAAACAGTGCAGTATCCTATATACAGTGCAAAAGTTCTACAAAGAACAACAATTCAATAAACAGTGCAAAATTCACACACACTATTCAAGCCAACCCTTGAGTCAATCTCACAGTCTTGTCCATTTCCGTGAGCCACGCTCTGACAGTCAAAAGTAGTCCGTTTGGGCCATGTAGGCCCCCAAAGTTTGAATCAGAGTGATACCTCTTGTGCGGTGAAACAGCTGCATAGAGCCAAGCAGGAGGCTAAAGAATTACCTCCTCTGCTCAGTGTAGTGAAGCTGCTAGCTCCTGAGAGTTGCCGGGTGGGATGATCTTGGCTGAGATGGATGGGTGAAGACTGGATGCCTATGGAGATGAGTGGGATCCAGGTTGCAGTGAGTGGCCTAGCAAAACATGGATTTTGCACGGTGCCAGGGACAGAAAGATTAATGGCATACTGCAGACAGAAAAAGTCTGACTTTTTTCTCGTGGATTGCCACAATGTGCTGCAATTTTCTTTTTTGGTGATGGATTTCTCTTGATCACTAAACCCCATTTCTTGTTTTCATGTTGTTTCAGAAATTTCATTACTGCACATTTTAACATAACCAAGTTTCTTGAGTATTTGTAAACACAGAGAAGAGAAGAGTTATGAGTTTGGGTCCTTCCTATCAAATGGATATTGGCAGAATGCAAGAATGTTTGCTTCTATAACATGAAGAAAAAAAATTGCATTAGTATATTAAGCATTCACTCCAGAATTTCAGTTGTCTACCAAACTGAAAATAACTCAAGGGGGCAGGGGCGCAACATTATGACTATCCCTGTCTAACACTCCCAGAAATACTGAACTTGCCATCCCACTTCAGACCAGTTATCTATTTTAGTTCAACCAGCTCATGAATAGTGAGAATCACTGTTATTCTGTGTCACTTTTAGATTGCCATGAGTTTGCACAGAAAAGAAAATTCATGTGCTATACTACTTTGTGTTACTGAATTTACATATCAATGCACTTTCTGGTATGTAAATTTGCTTTTGAATCCAAGCTTAGATTCTTTCTTTTGTTGATATCCAATTGTAAAATGTCATTTACACTTGAAACAGTTCATCTTCACACATTCCAATACGTATGTACTCTGAAATCCCAAACAGATTCCCATCGAACATCATTTCCCTCTAAGGGCCAACTGAAGAGTTTGCTAAAAGTCATTGACAACTCAATGCATGAACCATCTTGGACTCACGTTTTATTGACGGCACTGAAGCAATGGCCTCCTTGAACACATATGCACAAATGCAAAATATAAATACCCACTGACACTCACAGAAACATGTGCACAAGAACAACGAAAGAGCAAAAGGGTGAGAAACGCAACATTAAAAATAGGCTGAACTAATCACAGTAAGCTGTCCAAAAATTGTAGGAGAGGTAAAGGGCAAACATCGCCACAGGGTATGTGCTTGGTGATTCTAAATATCTAGAAATGCCAGCTTACAACAGCAACTAAGGCCAATCTAGTAGGTAGGACTGCTAATGGGCATATCACAAACTTTACACTGACAATTCAGCCACTATTATGAGACAGACATTGATAATAATTGTGTGCTCACCAGCGTGCTAAAATTTAAATAATTTGACAATGTAATCATCAAAAGAAACAAATATTTATTG
Source organism: Seriola dumerili (assembly GCF_002260705.1). NCBI lineage: Eukaryota > Metazoa > Chordata > Actinopteri > Carangiformes > Carangidae > Seriola > Seriola dumerili. Next base: position 2,359,170 of record NW_019174545.1, on the reverse strand, counting down.
AATGACAAACCCCATTATGAGGTTCTGCTGTATTATTTTATTAAGCAAGAAAAAAGTGATATTACATAGAGCACAACTTGGATATTACACTCACAAGGAGCTTTTGTCCAAACTGTTACATGCACATCTTCAAATAAGAATGTTGTGACTTGGAAGAACCAAAGTGGTCCTTTATTATTGGACATCTGTGCTAATCATGGATTGTCCATAACAAAAACCATGTTCGAGCACATGGTAGTTCATAAGAGTAACTTGTACCAGAACACCTTAGGCCACAGATTTTGTGAATGTATTATCATATCTACTGCTGTATGTTTTGGACGCTCAGATGAAGAAAGGAGCAGAGCTGGTGTGTGTTGGATCACAGGGCAGGTGAGACTGTTTGACAGACCTGGTAAACACAAACATGTAGTGAGGATGAACTGGGAACACCTAGCTGAGGTCCCTGTCTGCAAAGGTCTTCAACTCCCACCAGAAAATTATTCATGCATCCTGAGGGAGACTGGGGATATGGAATCTGAGGGGGGCATTTTCAGAGCTTCCATTATGGAGGCAGCTATGAGAGCAACCTTTTTCTCTTTCTCTGAGGTAGTGAAGAAGCTCCTCAGTGTGTGGATGAGATTTACCTCAAGATGCTTCAGGCTCTGGACATTGTCGGGCTGTCTTGGCTGACATGCCTCTTCAATGTTGCATGGAGGTCAAGGACAGTGTCTGTGGACTGACAGACCAGGGTAGTGGTTCCCATCTTTAAAAAGGGGGGTCAGAGGGAGTGTGCCAATTGTCAGGATATTACACTGATCAGCCTCCCTGGAAAAGCTTATGGTGCTGGTAAGGAGGGTCCAACCCATTACCCAAACCTCAGACTCAGGAGGAGCAATGCAGATTCCATCCTGGTCTAGAAACAGTGAACCAACTCTTGACTTGCAAGGTTACTTGGAGTTTGCTCATCTTGTCTATGTGTGTTTATGAACTTGGAGAAAGCGTGTCCCTCAGGGAGTCTTGTGGGGGGTCCTGTGAGGGCTGTTGCTACTGATATGATGGATATGATATCAAGGTGCAGCTGGGCAAAGTGTCTGGTTTGAGAGCCTCAGAACTGCTTCTCTGCTCTTTGCAAATGATGTGGTAATGTTTCACCCCCCTTCAGCATGCACTGGATCAGTTTGCAGCCAAGTGGGAAGTGGCTGGGATGAGATTCAGTACATGTTTGAGAAAATGCAGACATTGCACCGGCCAGTTGTGGTACAGATGGAGCTGAGCCAGAAGGCAAAGCTTTCAATTTAACAGTCGCCCATAAGCTTCGGGTAGAGACTCAAAGAGTGAGATTACCATCCAACAGGTAGGAGACCCTGGAGAGACTATATACTGTATATAATCTCATGGGGCCTGGGAATGTCTTGGGATCCCACTGGAGGAACTGGAAATCTAATTCATAATGCCACACTGCTCTTCCCTGGGGACATTCATAATTTAGTTTGGTCTAGTTTTAGTCACTGGATTGTTTCCTAGAACCTTTTGGTGCTTTGTGCCTTTCATTGGGCAGGTTTTTTTTCCTTTTCGTCCACACATTGGAACAGACAGTCTCAATACTTGGGCTCCTTGCCACTTCTAACTCTCACTGTTGATTAAATCTGTTGCTGTTTTAACCTATGAATAACAGTCTCCTCTAGGTTGTAGGATGCATAGGGGTTTAATCTGTAAGGACAAATGTTCTTATTTATAAAGACAATGCACATTAATTAACATTTCTAAAAATGTACCAGTGTAGTTCCATTTTCCAGCTTGCGACCATGGTTAGCCTCCCATATGTAAAAACAATCAAAATGTTGAAGAAACACTGGTTTAAAAAAAAAAAATGCATTATACTTACTCATTTGATTCAGGGTTCTTAAAAAGGATTAGAATGGAGTTTTAAGCCTTTTTTCCCCAACTATGCTTAATATACTGGCCTACAACTTCTCAGCTATGTCATGTAACTATATGCAAATAATGCAGATATATTTTTTGTTTACTAGATATACAATGGGTATATTATTTTTCTCAGTTTTCTTCCCTTTAAAGAAACTTGCAGTACATGTCTGTTTCCATTGTGACAACAACAACCTTTCATCTGGTGTGAACCCCGTTAAACAACAGACCTGAAGTTGCAGTGAGTATATTGATATTTTCCTTACACCAGCATATTCAACAGCATTCTGGGAACAAGTCTAATTCAGTTTAGTTTCGTTTGTATCTTTGGATGAGTTACTCTGGGTTGCTTTGGGGTGTATCTTCACTATGACACTACATCTTTCTGAAGTTATTTTCACTCTTTAGAAATTCTACAAACATTTGAAGTACTAAATATGTAGGTAAAATAAAAAAAAATAAAAACCTGTGTGTAACTGGCTCTCTCTTCTGTTTTCCTATTATGGCCCTTATGTCTTCTTGTAAATCTTGTAATCTTCTATTATAGTTAATGCATGTGAAAATTATTCTGTTAGATGAATCAAGCCTTCTTCTTTACAACTTGGAAGGTTTTTCAGAAGATTTTCTCACTCATGCTTAGAGTATCTCCTACAACCCTCTGCCAAACTGTCTTTTTTTTCTGTTTTGTGAAATTAGTAGACTGACACAATATATTCATGTATCTTATCATTTTAAAATTAATTCATCCATTTTAATATTAATCTGTTAATGACTTATTCATTCCAATTGCCCTCAGTTCTGCTCAGATCTTTCAAACTTTCTTTTTTCATTTTCTCATTTCTCACTTCGAAATTTCACCCTCCGTCTTACCCCTGCCTTCAAACCCCTCACATCCCCAACTCCATCTCCTTTTCATTTTCTCATCCTCTTCTGCCTCTCATATCCCCTCTTTTTCCCTCCATGGCAATCAATGTAGATTTAAAGTGGTCCTTTATGGCAACTTCAGGTAGAGTCAAACTGTTCTGCCATTGACGGCCAAAGATTTCTGAAAAGTTCACAATTACAAAAAATGTAATCAAATATATTACCACATATTTACAACAGAATCCAGAGGCTGGGATGATTTTCCCCATTTAGATCCCTCTGTGGCCTCAACCCGTTTACATCCACAGGTCAGTAAACAAAGTGAGGAGAAAGAAAGGACACAGCTACTCCAGAGGCTATTATAATTTAATCCAAATAGGTTTAATAAACACTGAGTAATCAGAAAAGCTAGGAATGATAAACAAACTGAAACTAAATGAAAGATACAGTTTCAAAGTTTTATTGTTTCCTTCCTATATTCCCTCACTTTCCTGCACACACTTTTGGTCAAATCTTTCATTTGTTGTAGCAGGGAATAAAAACTGCCAAATTTTATTAATTTGTTTTTTAAATAAAATGGGTTTGACGCATGGTTAGCACAGAGGTTAGAATTCAATCAGCAATCAATTTTCTGCAATTTGAAAGCCATTGTGGTGTCAGACTGTCTAAGTATGAGAAGCCACAAAAGCCATCTCTGATGTTGACTCTAATGTCCATTTGCCCCAAAGCATGATTCTTCCTATTCCTTACAAATGTAAATTTAAACTTATTCTTTTTAATTGGCATGACATTAGTCATATCTGTTCAAGAAATTATACTGTTTATGAAAGTAAATTATAATGACAGTAGACATTTTACTGCATGTCTTTCCCTCATGACTCTTCTCACTCTTATTTACCAGTCCTCACATTTGCTTTAGCCTTTTCTGCAAACTCATCCTCTTTCCTTTTACTTCTTTTCACTATCTCTTTTTTTCTCCCCTTCCCTGATCATTATGTCATTTCAAGCACCACTCATAATACTGTTGCTTATGAGAAGACCAGATTGAGATATCACCTGTAGCATCTGCTTAGAACTATTAGAAAACAATTACAATTTCGGGATAGATAACGGTTACGTGTAACATTGTGACATAATCACAATTTTGCTGGTCTAAAGGGTAATGGCACTTTTCTTTTATAGTCACGAAGAATGTCATGAGACAGTAAGAATGAGTGGAGGTGTGGGTTGAAAAGATTGTTTCTTGCTGATGCACATCGAGCTACCGGATTTAGGTGGAATGAAATGACTATAGGGAGATTTTTCACAAATATAATCTTATACATGTCACACATGAACATAATGGTGAACATAAGTGAAACTTGGTGAGGCAATCCATTGAGACGCATTCTAATTTTCAGTTCCAGTTACTCCCCCTGGTCCCTTGTTCATTTTGACAAAATTAAAACCCCGTTATAAATATATGCTGCATGAAACTTCTGGGAACTAGCAATATGTGTGTTTGGTTGAAAATCAGCTAGTAACTATCGGTCCCAATCTTTCTCTCTCTCTCTGCCACTCTAACATTCCCTCTCTTTTTTTCTTGCTATGATTTTATTTCTTCTCTTAAGCTCCTTGTTAGGTTTCATTGCTTTATTTATTAATGGGACCATAAAATTCTTCTTCACAAGTATGTAAGTATGTGGGTATTACGAAGTACATAAGAAAAGTTTTCAAAAAAAAAAATTGATTTTTTTTTTTAAATATAATGAAAACTAAAACTCTTATTGAGTTTATTTGAAGAACAGAGCTCATAAATGTCTTATGAACATCTGCTTTATCTCAGCAAGGTCTGAATAAGAACTGAAGAAGGTGGTAAATTATATCCGATGTCTTCATAAGGAAAAGAAAGACCATGTTGTGCGAGGCAAATTAAAGCTGAGTATTGTCAAGAATGTCACAACATCGTTCCACTTCAATGTGGTGGGTCACGTGCAGAATGTTGTGCATGGTTGTAATTTGCTTTAAACTGACACAAACTACAGTGATTTTAATGCTATGTGTTGGATCTATACTACTGCATGGACAGACAAGAGAATTAAGTGAAAGAAAATGTAATATAATAACTGTTTGTTGAGTAAATTAGATGCCAAAGATGCACATATCTGTGCTGGTCAGTGAATATAACACAACATTCTCTTGATGCCTGTCTAAACAATCTGTTTAATTTGGAAGCATCCACATTCAAACAGCATCTCAGAGCTAAAGTGGCATTTATATCTAACTTATGCCCTTGTTCTACTTTGTTGACTTGCAGTAAACATGGTTGTGTCTACAGTAAATGATAGAAACAGAGCAGTAGTGTATGTGCCAGTAATGCTCACGCATTGCAGAGTGCAGTTTTGGAGGATTACCTGGCTTTGACTTTGACTAGGTTTGAGCAGGCAGGGAAAACAAAGCGTACAATGCGCAGTCACATCAAGTGCTATTTCCATGGCTCTATCAACCAATTCATGCACACACAGACCCGCACTCAAAAACTAGCCTGCCTACTTCATGTAATATATATTGGCCAGTCAGATTTCCTAGGGGAAAACATCCTGTAATTGATCTGCTCCAGAGACAGTGATTTCAATGAAATATTTACACTATTGTGATGCAAACACACATATTTCCACAGGAGAAAGAAAAAGGCTATTTGATTAGCCATACCTAATACGTTCTACAACCCTTCTCACAAATGGGCTGCGTCTCTTCAGACTTCAGACTGCATGGTACTGTCACAGTACCATGCATTATTCCCACTGGTTCATGGACCCCCAAGTGTCCTGTTCAGAAAATGGCGCATGTGCCGTTTGCCAATACAAAAGTGTGGCCTGTCATTTGAAGGACAACCTCAGTACGCTTTCCTTCTGCCAAATATACCACTATATAGTTCCGGTGATAAAGCTAATGCAAAAAGCTGAGGTTCTGTTTTTCTGTCTAAACCATGACACAGTGCATTGTACATCAGTGTGTGTCATTCATTGTTTTCTATGTCTGTGTGAGAACTTACAACAAAGGCATGTTTCATCACAAAGTCTGGTGGGAAAAGACAGAGAACCACAGAGATGTTAGAAAGAGATAGGAAGAAGGAAGTGGCAGACAGGTGATTTCGTTCCCACTCATGTTCTGTGGTCACGTCAGATTGACCCAATCAAAGACACTATCACACATACAGACATAATGAAGAAGTTAAGGAGGTATCTGAAAAACTAGCCACTGTTCTCCCCATTTTCCTTCTTTCCTCTTCTAACCTGTTTCCTTGTCATTGTGTCTCCCTATTTTGTGCTTTTCTTTCCCCATGTCTTTCATAAATGACAGATAGGAGAAAGACATTATTGTGGTTTCAGTAATGGAAAATGTTGTTTCTACTTCACAATCTCTTCGGTCTAACATAAAGGGCGGGCAAAATGCAAAGCCCCCTTCTTAACTTTATGTTTAGTTAATATCTTATGTCAGTGAGAAATGCTTAGGAGGGGCAGAGCCAAGGCAAATAGGGAGGGAAAGAAGGAATCTCCCCGCTAGGATTATGACAATATATTAAAAAAACCCACATATGCTTTCATATTAATAGGCAAGTTATCAGTATAAATTTACAAAATATGCAGGCTTAATTTAGTTAATAAAGAGATGACAGCTAACTTTGGCAGCCAATGTTAATGCTAATGTTAATGTAACTGATGCAAAAACAGATGTTTGCAGTATTACCCTTGAGAAGGGACATGAGGGATTAAGGCATGAAGGCAACTTTAATTATGCCTGAAATTTCATATTAAGAGATGAAGAAAATGACCAATTGTGAGAGAATTATAGATTGATTCAAGTGACAAGAGTGTTTTGAGGGACCCTAAACAGTGTTAACAAAAAAACTTAAATTTAAATATGGATATCAGTCTAATGTATTCCTCCATTTGGTTTTCGCAAATTCCTTCATTGGAAATTGTTTACATGGCCTGGATTTGTTGTTTTGCTGAATATTGTCTATCTAAGCTACAATGTTAGTGATATCATTGTGATCAGTGTGAGCCATAGCATCTGGTTTCCGAGCACTTGCCTTTCACAAGATGACATTAAAAATTTAGTAGTATAAAAAAAAAATTTGAAAAAAGCAATGGAAGCTACCTTAGACTGAAAATGATGAATCAATCCTGTGGTTTTTGTACCATTTACCATCAACAGTCAAGTAAGGCAGATCAAGCTGGCTCTTTTCATGGCTATCACAATTGATGCCAATTACAAGCGCCAGCAGCACCGAGCCTGTATGTTGGCAAAGCAGGTAGCTGACAACACCTCATCAGATCCCATTAATGTCCTGCCAAGTCAGATGAAGGGAGAGACTTACCAGCCTCATAAAATTCCAGTCACTGGCATTGGTGATAGTACGGCTGGTTACATTTACTGAACAACTTCCGAGGTCAATTAGGATAATTAATCCATGGAAACTGTAACCATCTGTAATGTACCTAGAATTTCAGATGAATGCGATACATTTAAAATTTAAATTACACTTTGACCGGTTTTGTGCTAAAAAGAAAATAGTATGTTTTGTTTTGGATTGAGAAGACTGCCTACAGAATCTTGGCGCCTGCCCCTGCTGGACATTCCTGTCTGACACTAAGGTATTTACATGTAGGAGTTATACACATTCAGCACACACAACACACACAGTACACATCCATTCACATTCAAAGCCTGAGGATGAGGTGTAAAATCTGACTCAACATTTGATTCCACTACTTTTTGTTCCTCCTTCCTGCTTGTCCTTGAGTAAGAATAGCTGTCCTATTAGGCTGACACCTGTTAAAAACAACTGAGCTTTTTTTTTTTTTTTTACCCCTTTGAAATTTTGTTCTGCTGCTTCCTGTTTAGTATTCTGTGGTTTGCTTGTACCTTTCGTGCAACACACTGACTAAAATGTTGTGACAGCTTACATATGATGCTATCAGGCTGGTTAGACAAAAACTATAATGGAGGAATTGAATTATGGATTTACTAAATATGTTTTGAGGTAATGCTGCTGTCATAGTAATAGTAATTATCAGTTAATGACATTGTGAAGAATTAGAGAGGATGAAGAGGAGAATGGCTTTTTACATGAGGAATGAAACAGTTTTTTTCCTTCACAAAAGGTATTGGCACCCTGTGAATCCTTACAACTCTGAAATTAAACTATTACTACTACAACTACTATAGGGGGTAAAGCAGGAGCTCACAAAATTTGACACAATGTAAAAGAGGGACTGCTTATCGTTGCTATGCTAAGGATTTCCACCCAAGGCAGCTGGCAAAGGTAAGAGCCCTCAACTGATATGAGATAGTGATGCTGAAAGAACATGTACTCTACCATTCCTGTCTCACTCTGCCAAAGGCATTCCCTTCAGACTACAGACACTATCTATTGCATAACAATCTAAAAAAGCATGCACATAAACCAGAAGCATCCAACCATACATCTTAAGGCCACAGCACAAACATGCTGTTGCTTCTTGAAATAAAGTGCATACTCCTTGTTGGTTGTAAAGACCAACATCACCTTCTTCGCACTGTGTAGCGCCTACTGAATCAACAAGATGCTCCAAATATCATCTGCCATAAGATGACAGGTGACTCTATGTGCATTACAACACAACACAATGTAAGAGAAAATACTTCACAAGGCACTGACTCTTATTCTTGCTGCCTTGCTCAGGTACTGAGATGACAGGATCACCATAAATAGACAATCATCAAGCACTTTATTAGGAACATCATACCAATAACCACCACAAGATGTTGGAAACATTGCTTTGAGATTCTGGTCCAGATTGAAATGATTGCATCACATCATTTCTGCAGATTTGTCAGCTGCACATTCAAAATGCTAATATGCTGTTCTACCACATCCTGAAGGTGGATTTGGGGCCTCATAAAACGGTGCATAGGATCCATACTAAAAGCACACATGTGCACAAAACCCAAAGATGGCACGAGCAAAAAGTAATCAGATTTAGAAAATTGTGCGCATACACGCTTCCAAGCAATTTCCCTTTGTAAATCACAATCAACTTGAAAATGTGCACACTACGGTGAGCCTCATGCTCCACCCAAAACACTCTCATAATTAAGCATAAATGATCAATGCAAATCCCTCATGAATACTGATACATATTGTTCCTGGGCAGAATCGAGGCAGTGTTACAAACAAAACAAGGTTTGATGTCTGATGTCTGCAGCAGCTGTTAATAAAACATACAGGACAATTTTCAAGATTAAACAAAGTGATCAGACGTGGGGGTGGGTGCCCTCAACACTGTTGCACCGACAGAACGAAGCGACCCGGAGGCACAGAGACACCAAAGCTCAACTTTTAGAATTTTTTAAGCATCTATAGGCTATAAACACATACATAGCTGATATAAAAATAAAAACTTAATAAACACTGTATTTAACTCCAAAATCCAGGATTACAGTGTTCCTCTAATTGTGGGAGCCACCGTGGTATCTCACAGCACAATCCTGTTCACTGCATTGTACACAAAAAAAACTATATGAAGACTAAAATCGTACTTGGCGATATATGCACAGTATTAGAACACATTGTTAAAAACTATTGACGCTCTGGTCTGCAAGTCTTTAATCCCGCCACCTACATAAGTATAATGACGCCTCTTTCACATTAAATGACAATCTTGCTACAATTCACCACCTCACCATCTGTGTCGCCAGTTTCCCCCATCTCTTAAATGTTTGTTCGCATGGGTCAGAGTTTTCACAGAGTGGGTGTAAATGAGGCCCTTGGTGACTGGGGAGGCCACTAATGTACACTGAAGTTAATGTTATGTTCATGAAACCAGTTTGAGAGAACTTTCGCTTTTTAGCATGGTGCATTATCATGCTCGAACTAGCCATCAAAAGACGGTAAATTGTGGCCATAAAGGGATGCACATGGCCAGCAGTAATGTTCAGGTCAGCTCTGGCATTCAAACGAAGATTGATTGGTATTGAGGGGCCCAAAGTGCCAAGAAAACATCCCCCACATTACTGTACCACTACCACCAGGCAGGTTGGGTCCATGGATTCATGCTGTTGATGGCAAATCCTGACCCTACCATCTACATGCCTCAGTAAAAATCCAGATTGATCAGACCAGGTTACATGTTCGATCTTCAACTGTCGAGTTTTGGTGCCTGTGCGCACTGAAGCCTCAGATTTCTGTTCTCGGCTGACAGGAGTGGAACCTGATGTGGTCTTCTGCTGTTGAAGCCCATCTGCCTCAGGGGTTAACGTGTTGTACATCCTCAGATGCTTTTGTGCTCACCATAGTTGTAAAAAGTGGTTATCTGAGTCACCATAGCCTTTCTGTCAGCTCCAACCAGTCTGGACATTCTCCTCTGACCTCTCCCATCAACAAGGCATTTCTGTTCACAGAACTGACACTCACTGGATGTTTTTTGTTTTTCGCACCACTCTGAGTAAACTCTGGAGACTGTTGTTTGTAAAAAATCCCAGGAGATCAGCAGTATCAGAAATACTCAAACCAGCCCATCTGGCACCAACAATCATGCCACGGTCAAAGTCACTGAGCTCACATTTTGTCCGCATTCTGATGATGTGAACAATCACTGAAGCTCCTGACCTGTATATGCATGACTTTATGCACTGCTGCCACATGACTGGCTGATCGGATAATTGCATGAATAAGCAGCTGTACAGGTGTTCCTATTCAAGTGCTCGCTGAGTGTACATCCACACTTGGCCAAAGGCTTTTATTCGAAAAAAGTACACGTTTTATGCCAGGAAGCATTACTTTGGGTACAATTGTAGGTCACTGCACTGCATGCAATGACCAGCTTGGTCAGACACATCAGTCTGTGTAGACAATGCCAATGAAGACTATAGCAACAAAGCAATCACACTGCAGATTTGTATTTTCACACATCATATCAAATTCACTTTGTGCATAACCTTCGGCAACTACACGGAGATGGAAAAATAAGACTGTCGGTTCTTATATTCTGTTTCTCTGCTGAGCTGCACTGCCAGACAGGACAGCCCTCGATAGGAGTGAAGTGTCTGCATAAACAGCTGACTGCCAAGGTCTACCACTTCTAGTGTGTACTCTATGTATACATACAGTACACAAAAACACAGAACATCTGCAGTACTCCTATAACTCTCCTCCTTAAGAATTCCTGTATAACTCATCGAAACATTTAAAAATTGTTTTATTACTTTGATCACATTTGTTTAAAATAATGGAATGGAATGAAATTTCCTCTAAGACTTTGGTGGCACAACTGCGAGATTAAATGTTTCCATAATGCCACAGTAAGCCTTGTTGTATTGCTCCAATCTATATTGTATTACCTTGATGTCATACTAAACCAGAAAACACTTTACACTTAACATAATGTAGTAATCCCCTTGAAGCACTCTCAGTCTTGACACAGAACACAAAAATGTTCATACCATCACATACCAACAGTATGACCATCGGTAAAAGGAGGTAGCATGTGCACATGCATTCATTTCACAGCTCTAGTATGTTATGCTGTATATTGACTTTGGACTCTTGCTGCCTTGTAGCCACAATACATACTAATCCACTCTTCCTCTCACCACTAAACCTTTCCTGAATTACAGCACTGTCCTATTGTGCAGGTCCTGTTATAAGCTCTGCTAACTCCCTTAGATGTGTGTGTGTGCGCACACACACTATAGTTTTTTTTGTATAATGACAGATAGACGATTTGAAAATGGAACAACTAAGAGAGTGACCTCTCCCTACAAACATTTATACGCATACACAGAAAATGTCCACTCATTTTCTCTCCTGTGAACTCACTCTCTCTCTCCCCCTCTCTCTCACACACACGCGCACACACACACACACACAGGTCACCAGAAATCAGGTGAATAAATAGGACCAAAAACAACAATATCCTGACGATTAGAGCTGGGACCTTCAGACTAAAGAGGATTTGCAGCTTAACTTTTTAAGATTTAGCTACAAGACTTATGCTCAGGACCACAGTGTAATTGAATAAGACATTTGCATAAGGATTACCAGTACCCAGTTCTAATTCTTTTTATTTAATACCGCAAAGAGATATTTTCACTCAAGTGAAAAATGGTTATAAATAACAAAAGGTAAAGTAAGCATACACTCACTCTACCTCTCATTGTGATGCTCTCTGAATTGTGAAGAGAATAAGCAAAATAAAGAGTCAAATTATACTCATCTAAATACTGTCTTATGACTTGCATTATGATGCCCTAAATGCAACTGCGTTATTGTGTAAACATTTTAAGGGTCCCTTCTCTTCTTAAAGCAAGACACGTAATGTCTTAAGTACACAGCTTTACCTGAAGCTACAAGCAGAAAGGCAAGGCTACACTTCACACATAAGTAACCTACAACTTCTCATTTTATTGAGACTATCTGCATGAACAAGGATGAGCTGGAGGGAGGTAGAGACATGGAGAAAATAAAAGGGGTAGTAAAAATAATTAAATGCATCCGCAGAAGTTAAATATAGATTTATAGAAGAAAGCGTGAGGGGGAAGAACAACTGACCTACCCTTGGTTAAATTAGAAAAAATGAGTAGTTACCATTCCACAAAGTGAAGTGATAAATAATACAATAGAGTAGTACAAAAGAGTACTTCAATAGAACTCGTTTCTCTCCCATACCCATTAAACTGTCCTTTATTGTTTGTCGACTCCATCTTCTGTGGTTGGATGCTACATTAAACAGAAAGACTGAATGAAGCTGACTGGCACCACAGTGACAAAGCTAGGGTCTGATCAGTCCACATAAACATTTCAGCTGAAAGACATACACACTACTCTGTGAGAAAGAGAGAGAATCACTCTTCTCATAATTCACTTATGCAGTCTGGCATGAATGAAGCAAAACTCAAAAAAGAGATCTATCTTATTTATCTTAATGTAGCCAAACATGATTTAAATGTTTTTGATGATAAAGATTACTGACAATGGTCCTACACTACTCAAAGAAACATGCATCTTACACATAAAACCCAGATAACTGATAACTCAGAAAATGACCTCCCTGTCACTCAAGTTGCACTCAAGCAGATGTTCCTTTCTGGGAAATTCATAAGCCAAAATACAAGGAGCAGCAAATATCTCAATATTCAGCTTTATTTTTTACTAGAATACAACATGTTTACTGTACATGCATGTGGTATACATACTTTTTTTCACTTTTTCATTTACTGAGAAAGAAATTTAATGTAAATCTTGAAAAAATTGTTTTGAATATAGAATTATAGTCAAAAGTCTTTTTGTGTTTGTGTTATAAACTTAAACTTTTTAATTGCAGAGATTTTGCCATGTAAAAAACCTAATCAAAACAAAAGACATTCCACAATAATCAGACATTTGCAAACAGGCTGCAACACCAGTGGCTCCACATTCTAGATGAGAACCTGATGGAAATCAGTTCAGGGTTGGTTAAAGCTGACATAGTACCGTTAGCTGAATCAGATAACCAACACATACATCTATATATCAGACTTTGTATTACAGCAGAGCAGGGGGGCACACTAACATTTACTAACATTTGGCTGGCAATGCAGCTTCTTGGAACTTTGAGCAGCAGCCTCATACTGTCACTATAAGCCACTGAGAGTCTCTGCATACAGCATTATCTGTAGCAGCACCACAGGTAGGCAGTATATTGTGGGGTAAAAAAGAGCTTTAAAAGGGAGATATTAACAGTCACTGAAAACATACTTGCTTGTGTGTACAGTTTTCAACATTGTCTGTAGATGTCCCAATCATCTGATAGATCATTGGTTATGTAGTGTCCTAAATATTTAATATCATTACACTCTTTACAGGAGATAGCAGGAAGAAGTCAGGAAACATCCATTTTTGACAATCCAATTCCAATGCACTGTTATCAGTGGCAAATAATTGTATTTCACTGATCACTCAGACAAACAAACCAGAAATCTTTCTTCCTGAAACCCTTTTTACATATTGTATAATTAAACATGTACCACTATCAAAAAGTTGCTTTCCCACAAACGTATCTGTTCTGACTAAGCTGCCTGACAGCAGGCAGATATGAAGTGTGAGCAAAGAAAAGAAAAAGTAGCATATCAGTATTGAAACTAAATGCAGTAAAACAAAAGTAAATAAAAACATCAATATTTACTCAATTTTGACACTGTCTTTATTTGGCTCAGCTCTCTTTGATTCACAGAGAGCAGAGAAGTGGGCTGACATGGCCACTGTAAGCAGTTTTATTGGTAGATTGACACTCCTAGTGTGCAGATTTGTTTTCAAACTGTGGTCTGAAGCAGTAAGTAGAGACTAAAATCTTGAGTTTAGGAGCACATGTTCAACTGTTTACCTCTTCAAGTTGAACTACGCATTATTGTATTGTCTGTGATAATATCTGTGACAGAAGTCCTGAATGAGAATGAAGTATTGATGCTGGTGATGTCGTAGGCCTCTGCTTATAATATAGGAGGATTCAGGAGGAGGAAACTCTTGAATCTCCTTACAGAACAGACTCTCCTTCTTCCTGACTGTATAAATAATTACAGCTATAAAATACTCTATGCATTTATGAAGCTAGGTGTGAATTTTCCTTTGATTGTCAGTCAGCAGACAGTTTTAAGGGCCAGGATGGAAGAAAGCGCATGTGTGGACAAGAGGGGGGAGCGGAGGAGAGAGACTGACACAGTGGAGTAAAGGAAAAACAAGTGAAAGGCAGAGGATGATAGAGAGCCCAGAGGGCTGTCCACAGCCAGACAGGTTCTAATGATACTGTCTCAATAACAGATTCCATTGTGCAAGACGTACTTGGTTATGCTTCAGTGTACCCTGAAGTAAGATATTTCTCTAGGGGTTCCTGGTTTGGAATCATGAAGGAACTATTATCATATTAATTTCAGTGCTAAGATTTAATGTCTGTGATCTTTAGACTCACGGGGTACATTGAGCATATATCTCTATCTAGTTTGAGGAATATCAGTAGTAAAATAGTGGTGTCTGAGGTGGAAAACACTGAGTGATGACAATGACTCCCAGGAATGCCTTACAACCATGTCACAATCTGTTTGAAAAGGGTCAAGGTACATCACACATAAAACAGCAAAACATTTCCCAGGACCTAATTACAGTACCTTACATTGAACCTCTTTAATCTGGATGCTGTAACTATTACAGTGACTGTGTAATCAGCACAAAAAATGCAGTATAATCAATATGCCAGCCTCCTAGCTACCAGTCCCTATGGCATCCATTGCTGTAAATAACAATGAAGTTTTTATTCAACCTGCTTGAGGATACAAATTTGTAAGCTATTATAAAGCAGTGAATTATGTCGCATTGGGGGCAGCTGAGATACAAGCACTTGTAGATTTATTAGGAGCTACACACAAGTGTTATACGTCCACTCAGAATACCATGCTCTGTATATGGAAAGTATACATACATAAAAAAATAATCAGCCGGTTTCTCCGCAATCAAAGTGATCCAAGTAAAAAAGTTAGTTTGACCTCAACTAACTACAGCAGTAAAATGATGCAGCCACATTATACTGTCATTACCATGCATGGAGTACTATGCATGCATAGTAACGACAGTACAATGTGGCTGTTCTCTTGCATTGAGTACTTTTGCTTTTCAACTTTAGGTACATGTTGACTGTACTGTACCAGGACATTTACTTGTAATGGAGTATTTTTACAGTGTGGTATTAGTATTTTTTAGATAGAAAGAAGATCTGAGTACTTCCACCCCAGAGATATCATTTTGTGCTTAACCATACTCATATAAGCTCATATTTTCTATGGTAATAGCTGCCCTTTCTAAACTCATATCGGTAGTGGTGATAAAAGACCTCTGAAGAAACATTCGCATCAGTCCCCAGGGAAGAATCATGCTAGCTGCTATTGACCACCCAGACCAGTCAGCATAGCTGAGTGAGACACACGGAGTCACGCAGGGATGAACATGTTAGAGCTGATGCATCAAGTATTGATGCGTATGTTACAGGGAAAGATACTGCTCCTGCTTTTTCAGGAAATAGGAGGAAGTCATGAGGATAACAAGGGGATATTCTCTGGGTAATATCTGCTGGTGTTCTCCCCTTAAGGGGGTCACAGGTATAGAGGCAGTCAAGGGTTAATGGATGACAGAGGGAGTGTACGTTTTTGGCCTAAACTTAGTCAGCACATTTTTCCATCTATCCTGAGTGTATGAAAACAGACATTTTGGAGCTCTCCTTTCAGTGAACAACCACTCACTCATTCTCTCTATGCAGCATTAAAATATTCTTTTAATGCAGAAATATGAAATAGATTAAAATAGAGATGATTAGTCACACTGAGTTTTTGATTCTTCAGAGAGCTAGCAACTCTGAAACATACAAGAAGAATCTCCTTGACAACGCTAATGTCTGACTTGCTCATGTGATTTTTTTTTAACGATCAACTGCAAATTACACTTTTGAGACATGCCACAATGCAAACATTGCAGTGCAAAACAAACAAGCATATACCTAAAATGGGACCTGAAGTAATACAGTTAGACCTATATCATATTTTTATCTCATAGTGCTGATTGAATGGCCGACACAGCCAACTTCAGCTACCTACTGTTCCTCGTGTTACCATCTGTCTATCATATTTATTATTACTTAATGTTGTTTGCACTGCATGCAGTGTCTGCATAAATCATTTCACAGTACAGCTTTTTAGCCTCGGGAACTGTGTTTCTGCAGTCTGCTGTATGGAAACGTGAAACAATTCATAGTCCATTCACCAGTAGCCTGCACATGCTGAGCCTGAAAAATTAGAGAAATAAAAAGGATACACTATATTCAATCGCAATGTATTTGGGCTTCATTTTACTGTATTAGTGAAGTTTGGACCACTAATGGCGCCCTCTAGAGCACTGAATAGAACAGCAGGTTTAGTTTGTATCATCTGCAGCCATAGTGAGCATGATACACATTTCAGTCAACTGTAGATGACAATTCAGGGTAACAGAGGGAACAAAGGTAACTGTCCAAAAACAAGAGCATTGCAGGTGTTTTATGTGCATATTCCAGGTGTTTGGTAGTACTGAACTAACTTAATGAGTAATTTGGTGAACTGTAACCTAAACAGTGTTTATACCTATAGATGTTCATTCTTTTGGAAACAATATTTGATAGAGGTAAGTCAGTAACAGTACTCACTATGACACTCTGGCACATTTAGTTTGTTTGACAATTACCACACGTCTGATAAGACAAACGCATGTGACATATGCACACACACAAATACATTTTTGCTCTGAGACCTGTAGATTAATTTTCATTTTGAATGTGTTTCACATATTCAGTTGCACTTTGGCAGCACTGTGTCATTTAATGAGGGTTACAGCTGCGGAGGCAGCCTGCCGTCAGAGAGTCAGGCCATTCCAGCCATGACAAACGCACAATTGGTTTAGATGAATCTGATGTGTAGTACAACACATTATATTAACATGACAGAAAGAAGCTGTGCATAATCCACCGTCTATCAAGCTCTCACTTTCTCTCTCATTTCTGATTTAAGAAGTTGAATCACAATTTATGAACGTTAAATAAGAGTCTAACTATAGTAATCCAATATTGTAGGTATGATAAGCAGAGGTAGGCTTTAGGCCAGTACAATAGTGGACAGTTGCTCCTTATCTGCACACAGGCAATAGAATTTTCAGAACAGAAAAATTCAAACAACATGCAAATGTCTGCTCTTACTGATCTCTCCCACTCAATTTGTTGATTCCCTTTTTTAGACCCTAAAGGAACACAAGATTGAAAGCTATAATGCAGATGGGCACATGCAGGCAGCTTTGTGACGTGTTGCCAAGTGTGCCAGACAAAACAACAAACAGCACATTACGATTCCATGACAGTGATTAGCAAAGTATTTAACACCTCTCAGTTATGATGCTTGTTTCTGTAATCAGTGACAGCATATTAAACATCGAGGAGTAGGTGGAGACAAAAGAGAGAGAGAAGAGTGATGGAGGTGTGGGGAGGACAATATAAGGGCAGATACAGTACACGCAAAGATAAAAACAACAAAAACAACAAAAACGCAATTCAGAGAATAAAAGTAAAGAGAGGAATTGAGGCAAAAGCAATAAGATGACAGAATAAATGAGAAAATGGATCAGTAAAGCTGAGGGAAGACAGAGGAGGGTGAGTGACTGAGACAGTTGAAGTGAGACAGAGAGAGAATAAAGTCAACAGCAAAAGAGAAAATGCTGGAGGAGTACAATAAAAGCATGGAAGAAAATACAGTTTGACCGACAGCAGGAACAGACCAATATTGTGGAAATTAATTTGGTATTGTGTTGAGAAGAAATGAAACAACCAATATTCAACAAGCACAATAACACATGCACATTTATACTCACATCATAGATTTACAATAGTAAATGGGACCCCAGAACAAGTAAAACTCAGAGGAAGGAAGGAAAGATAAGCTACAGCCGTTCAGTACATCCAGAGCTATATCCTATTTGAATATTTCAACTAAGTAGTCATGTGTTTCAACTGATCATGTGCCTCTGTTGTCCTCCGTAAAGCAGTTTCTTTGCATCAGCTGTGTTTCCCCACATAACAGTTGCAGTAGCTGCATACAATGTTAACTCAGGGAAGCTGCAGACATGAGAAAATGGCAAAAATACCCAAATCATTCTCCATATTATGTCAACAGTAAAAAAAATATTGCTAGAGGGTCACATTGAAAAATAACTCAAGTAAGGTGACCCTTAAGTCTACCTTTGTCAAGATTATGAGCATGACAGGATTTAACTTGAAACTATGTGTCATAATTTGACATCACAATTCTCAGCGTTACATCTCAACTTATAACTTTCATACTGTTCCTTACAATGTCACTGCATTCAAAAAATGTATACTCATTAGTAGATATTTATAATAAAAGATAGTAATTGCACAGTGTAGGTACTGCTGGTGCCACTGTGACAACATGTTGTATTTGCAATGAACGCAACACCAAGCAAACTTGTCGTCGCCTGTGTTTGGCATCAACAACAACTTGTTCTTACTCAAATGTGTTATACAATTTTCCCTGTCAATTGTACTGTCAGAATATTTTAGCTTTGCATTACATAGCTTACAGACTTCAGTGCCCTTAAGGTAGCTTTCCATGCGCTAGTTCAATATTACAGATTGGCCACTTTGTATTGTCACATTTTATTTTACGTTAAAGAGTCAAAACTGTTTAATCTTAAAGAATCCCAAAAAGAGAAACAGAAAATATTTTTTTAAATATATAATATGTTATTATGTATGTGTGTAACTTCTCAGCAACTGTGGGTATTCATTTTCTTTCTTGTCAGGTGTAAATAATGGCTTACCTAAACAACACAAGGCTTATAGTACTGATTTGAAAAGACTATAAAAGAAAGTTGAGGACTGAGATAATGTCTGCATATGTAGGTGGGGTAGGTGGAGTGTTTTGAGGCAAAAAGGTGTACTGAATTCAAAACCACAGCATCACGAGTCATATATGCATTTGTATTCAAAAGGCTGTAGTACAACGAAATTCATGGTTAAATATCTCCATGGTTTACTGTTCAATGAATCATTTACAAATGAATGAAGCGATGCAAGACTATAAAGAGAATGTTGATTTGAGTGTTGTATGTGTGTTAGTGTGCAGATTCTATTGTGACTCTGTGTGGGTATTTCTTGTGTGCCTCTTTGTGTGTGTGTGTGTGTGTGTGTGTGTGTGTGTGTGTGTGTGTGTGTGTGTGTGTGTGTGTGTGTGTGTGTGTGTGTGTGTGAACCCGTATTAGTTTATGTGCGTGTGTGCACATTGTAGAACAAAGTGCCAATGCCATTCTGCCTGTGTTTTATAGTGCAATGAAAAGCAGCCTGCCCATGATTTTTTGTCAAGGGAAATAATTCAGAGGAGAGAGAGGTACTGCCAGCAAATTATACTGGCACTCACATACACACTCATTCATGAAGACACATAAGTATACACATCCACACACACTGGCATGTGCCCATATACACAGAACGCAATCCGGAGATGAGTTCACAAATAAACAATTTGCTACGCATGCAAGTTCAGACAGTATGCACACTGTTAAATGCATGAACATGCTCACACACACATCCATGCCTGATATGCTCTCACATATACAGCGTATATGAGAAAACACATTTTATGTACATTCATGGCACCCTGTGCTCCAGTGAGACACAGCACAGATTGGTGGAAGACTATAACAGCATTTGTGTCAGCAGAGAGACAGCGAACAAGACCATGAAAAAGAAAAGCAGAGAGGGAGCAGAGGGCAGCCTCAAATATGCACTCTACTTATTCACTCCACTGCAAGAATGTAGGAAGTACAAAATGGATGAACACCACGCAAAGACACTTACACCCACATACAGTATATGTGTATACAGCACATGCCATACAAATGTACAGTCATGCGTACGCACACACACCACACACACACACACACACAAAACTGACAGCCATACTAGTCACTGGCGAGAAAATCTACTTTCCTTTGAAGTTTCTCTCATCATTAGCATGATTACATAGACCTACTGCACACCAAGCATTCTTCCCGAGTAAGACTCACTGCATACAAATGGTTTCACTCGACTGGGTTTCACTGTTTGTTCAACATGTTTGTATTTTTCACGTCTCTGAATAGTAATTGCCAAATAGTGTGATTAATTCCTCAGTGTGTGGCAGTGGGACTGGCTAGAGAGCTGTGCATTGTATGAATTGTCCCCACTCTGGTTTTGAAATATTTTTAAATACAGATCCACATTGCATGTAGGTCTCATACAGTACACAACCACAATAACTTATAATGTGCATCTGTAAAATTGTGTTAGGTGACATTGTTTCAATGGAACATGGAAGGCTTTTCTGAATCTAATTCAGGTTTTACTGTTACATTATTCAGATAACACAGTAAACCTAAACATCCTAAAACAGGCGTTTTTCCTGGCTGCTGTTGAAGAGTAAACCTCCAGCCACTGCACACCTCTATAACCAGCTAGTGTTTCTGTCCTCTATGTGAAAATGTCTTCATTTAAAAGACAAAGTTAAGAGTACAAAGCCAAAGCAAGCGCCTGCTCCTACATTTTTAATATAATGTTGGGTAAGTGTGTGTCTGTGTGAGTAATCTATATGCATGCGTCTGCGTTCACAGAAGCGGTTTAAGTCGATCTCCACAAAAAGCAGGCTGACACTTGTTTTAGCAAACAACAAAGGTTCTTGTCCTCAAATGACATTAAGTGTGTGTGACTCTGCGTGTGTCAACTGGATAAACACAAACACACAATACAATCATCCGGGAACAAGGGCCTGTGTTGTACAAGTCCTTCCCTGGCCATCTGGTCTGTTCTACCTGCATCACTGACTGCTGCAGTGAGATGAAGCACCTTCGGCAGAGCTGGGCTGTCTCTCCTCAGACAAGCAATCATACTTCTTCTCACAGCTACCTGTCAGTCCATCTCAACCTCAGAAACACACACACACACACACACACTCTCTTTCTCTCTGTGGCCTGGTTAAGGGTTCTGCCTCAGTGACCAGGTACAGACATCAGAGCTACTGTCTGTCTCTTTCCCTCACAAGAGGATGCACAACAGTCTCCAATATCACAAAAAACATAAACAAACCAGACACACAGTACACCTCTGTGCATCATATTCACACATACAAACACACAAATAAAACTCCAGTGTTCATGCAGACAGAAATGCGAGGTGCTAAATCTTCCCAGTCAAAGATAACATAGCCCAGCACAGCTGTCAACACTCGTAGATACATAACTCAAAAGATAGGAAGCATTTAGTACAGACTGTCTAGCCCCCACGCCTCTGAATCGGTACATAACTGCAGATTAAAATACATGTGTGTGCGCACTCAAACAAACAGAAGTTGATCATTCTAAAAAGGAACCGCTGTTGACAACTGTGAAACTCGTAGGCAAAACCAGGCAGGAACAGCAATTCAAACACACTGACATGTTTAGAAATCCTTCTCCATGAAAAAGACTAGAATAGCACCACAGTGAAAGAAAAACCAGGCCATGCCAGGTCAAAACTCCCTCTCAGTGTAGCTGCACCCCATTTCCTCACCCCACAAATAATGAAATTATATGAGTTTCCGATAGCTTACCATGTCCACTACAGGACACTGATAACTGCACCACAAAGTCTAAAAAGGTCTCCAGATCAAAAGATGAAATGACAACGACAATCAAACAATGACACATTTCCTTTATAGTTCAATATGTGCGCTGACAGTCGCAGTTTCTAATAACTAATTACTGTTCTAATTTTGCAGATTAAGTGTTTTGGATTGTGCATCATTAGTGATGTGGTCCATGCAAATGTTGGGCTCTCCTGTTAATGTGCATCCCAAGAGTGAGTCCATTGTTTGCGACTCTAAAATCATCTACCGTTTGGAGTTTGAAAATGAAATTCCTAAAATCTGTGTCATTTAACATTGACTGACATTTGGGTTTCCATGGAAGTTGTGGGTCAAAACCAAGCGACAACCTCAAAGGCTGGAAAATGAAGCCAACACAGAAGTACCAAAAACTGCAGTTCTTCAAATGGCCGCTCGAAGCTGGCTCCAAAGAAGAATCAATCCCCATAGACTCCCATGTTAAAATGGCCAACTTTACAGCAGAAATAAACATGTTTACAGCCTGTTACAAAAAACTGTTTTGGTGTCTACAGCTAATTTCCCCCTTCAGGACAACTGTACAGGGGGTGAAGTTTTATATACCCCCTCCTTTTGAATTTTATTAAGGCTTAAAATTCTGCATAATTGAGGACATGCCACTTTGTGACATGTGGGTGAGCATATGCTATGAAGTCTTTGATCCACACATGCCTCATCCTCTTTGCACAGGCTATGTCCATCTTTATATACAGTCTATGGTTAAAACGTGCAGACTAAACAACTGCACTAGAGCTGGAGTTGTAATAAAATGGATCTCAACAGACCTAAGTAATAATTCTGATGTCACATTCATTGGCCCAATTTTGGGGCCACACATGCTGGTTTTTGGTAGTCATTTCTTGACAAACTGAAAATGATTTTTTTTTTTTTAAATGACTGCAGAAGCAGCACGGTCTGTTATACCAAATCCCTCCAGAATCTGATTTTCTGTATTTTCTCCTCTAGTCAGCATCACTCTCTGTATTCCTACATTGTCACCGTACTGGAGAAGTGTTCCGTAGGTGCTTTTAAAAATGAGTTGGCAGTAATGAATATAAATCTTCAATGATTTAACAAAGTTCTTGGCCAGATAGTTTTTTAGCAAAAACACCTGCCAAATGGTGAAAACTCTGGAATGTGTGATATACATAAGTGTCTCAAATGCATCTATTAACACCATGTCCTTTACAAATTTCATGGTGTACTGCAAGATCAATGAAGCCCACTGGGTCTTGTACTATGACTTCAGGTATAATACTTTAGGTAGAGATTACAAGCAGAACAGATTTTTGTAGGCCATAATGCAAGGAAATGTCATAAATCTTGCCAAAAATGCTTTTGAATATTTTATTGATCAAGAATTAGCAGAGACTTACTTCCGTGATTAACTGCACAATTTTATCGCCTGAAAAGTGTTGGCGCTTGCAAGATAACATATCAGACGATCCCTTTTTCCACCTCTCTTCATCCAAGGGCTCATTCATTCATTTTATATTTTGCTGTGATCTAGCCAGGAGCAATAAGACAGATAAAGCCCATAACAGATAAGGCATCTGTAAAAGGTGGCTATAGTGCATAAAGACATTGTGTCACATGTAACCATCTCATATTCATTCCGATATTCTGTGCCCTTGGCATTTGAAATGTGTTAACAACTCCGAATGATATTAATCGGTCGGCTCAGACCAAGCACTAAAACTCATAAGTACAGCCAGGACAAATCTAATATACTGTATCTCAGTGATTGGTATCAAAATGGTGCCTGAGTGTGTGTGCAAGAGAGCGAGAGCGAGAGCGAGAGCGAGAGCGAGAGCGAGAGAGAGAGAGAGAGAGAGAGAGAGAATGTACAACACATTATTTGAACCAGAGTGAACCAGGCTCACTTGCTGGCTTTTTTCTCCCTCATCTGTGAAGCATGGTGAGCCAGTGGACGCACTCTGACACAGCATGGCTAAAAACCAGTGTGACTCCAAAGTGAGGATTTAATCTGGCTGCATAAATCAGTGATTTTCTGAGTGTAACTAATCAAGAACACACACAACCATGCACACTTCCACACTCTCTCTCTGTATGTCTCTCTCTCTCTCTCTCTCAAACACTCATGCAGAATCCATATGAACGGTCCTCATAAAGCAGAGGGCCATTGCCATTCAGCACACGATGCAGTGAGGGCCAAGAGGCAAGCGAACTCCCCCCTTCCTTCTGCATGCTGATCATTAGAGAGAGAAAGAGAGAGGGAGACAGAGAGGGGGAGAGAGAGAGAGAGAGAGAGAGAGAGAGAGAGACGAGTGAGGCAGTGGTGCCAGATCCCCAGCCGTTCAATCACATTTAATGCCTGGACAGAGTAAGATGAAAACGTCTGCTGGTCACTGCTGTTAGTATCTCCAAAATAATAGCAACTCTGTTACAGTATGGCACAGGTTTTCAGTATTGAAAGCTTAAAATGGTAGATGATGACGGCACAAAGTCTACTTTCTCTCCCTTTGTTCCCCCTGGTTTTTCTGTCTTTTAGTTTCTCTCTTCCATCTTTTCTGCCTTTGATATACATCTCTCTTTGCCCGTCTATCTCTCCCTCTCTTTCCCTCGTTCCATCTTTAGCGGCAACAAAGAGATTAAAGGGGGATTACTTCTGACATGTCAATGTGATGCGCCTGCTGGGTATAGTACTTTTTTTCTTTCTCATGCAGTGCTAAGTCAATATGATGCGCACACACACACGCACACACAGACAGGTCAGCATTGTATGAGTTGGAGAGAAGATGGAGTGAAAAAATAACTAAAAGTCTTCAGGGGTATTAATTATCTTTCCTTGCAAAATGCAACATTGTAGCATGAAGAAGCCACTGAATTGTTAGTGTGCCTTCTACTTCCTTTAAACAATACCACCTTTTGTGAGAAATAATGACAGCAAATCATAACGTTCTTTCCTGCACTTGTTCCCACTGTATCGAAATCCTATTTTACCTCCTATTGCCGAGGTCTGCTGAAGTAGCGAGGATAAGGAGGGATGGGTGGGGGAATGAGAAAAGAGAAGTATTGTTTTTGGGGGTGATAACCTTTTGTCGTGATTCAAAGTACTTGCAGCTAGAGGGGAAATGAACTATTGATTAGAAATAAGGTGTAGGGAAAGAGAGAGAGAGAGAGAAAAAGAGATAGAGAGAAAAAACAAGACACAATGTCTGAAATCACACCAGCCATCCAAACGCCCACACTGATCCTTTGTCCTCGAACAGTTTCACAAACACAGACACTTACATGCACACGTGCTTGTTTATGCAGGGGGAAAAGTAACCCCATAACACACTGCTTAAATGGAGCTGTAACTAACCAGGAACCAATGAACTATACATTGCCTTTACTGTCTTTTCTACTAATTGGAAACAACTCACTGGCCTGGTTTCCACAACAGGGTCAAAGAGAAATAGCTGGGTTTTCTTGTTATCATGGTCACTAAATTTACTCCTCAACACATATATCTGGGATTTTAATGGATTATGTTGCAAACTTGAGGTGATTTGAGAGACCCTGACTCTGTAAATTGCATGTCTTTACAGCCCAATTTTACCCACTGACTGTTATAATATAGTGCACTACAATATATCTATCCATCTTAATGTTTACCATTCTCTTTCTGTATAAACACAGATCGATGAATAAGCCCAAACACTGAATACTATCAAAGGGGTGCATCTATTTAATTTTGTTAATGAGTATACAGTCTATACATGTTGTGTTTTTGGGCTCCACAACAGTTGCAATGTTTCAGACTTACAGCACAGCTTGATATCAACATGTTATATATATTCTTGTGTTAGTACATCAAAAACCTCAATTAAACTTACATGTTATTGGTCAAATTCAGGGAGTCTATACTGAGAACCTAGAGCCAGTGAGACACCATGTCTGAAAGCTACGATACAGCCTCAATAAGCCTAGATGAACACAACAGAGACAAGTCACTGTACATACAGAGAACCTTGACCCAGTTTCAGCAGCTGACAAGAACCTTAGTGCAGTAAGCGTAGATAGCTGCAGATCTCTGTGACTTTGTAAGCCTAAAGATGTCTCATAACCAGGAGATTTTAGTCACATTGCTAACACTGTTACCTAAAGAAACTTAGAGTCAGTGAGCAGGTAAAGTTCCAGTGTCTTGCTGTGAGACACTTGCAGAACATGTGGCTGCTGCTGGGATCAGACTATCCAGTCACAGGACGATCCGTATAACCAGTGAATTACTGTGACACCCCTGTAGGGCCACTATCACAACCTACAACCTTGTATGTAGGATGAGGCTCGTTGAGCATGTGTGCCTTCACCAATACTTAGAATAAACTTATAATACTTATATACTTATTTAATTTGAATATCTTTAAACAATAAACCATGATCATTGGAAAGCCAGTTAAACTATCGATTCAAAACTAGCATAATCTAATGTTTGGTTTCCCCAACAAGAGATTTCAACCTGGTTTGATTGGCATAACACCTGCAGTTCCCATTGTCTGCAAATTAGATAATATGCATTCACTGTCAGCTTGACCTGTGTAAATCTCATTCATTTGGCCATGCTACTGTTGGATGTCTGATATGGAGCATCAGCTTGGTCTACAGCCAAGAGAAGACCTAGAACTGATCCAACTTGGCAAATTGCTGTCAGGTAGCCACTCAATTGGCCTGGACTCTGCTCTGTAAATCAGCTGCCCAGGGTCTAAATGGATCCAAGACACCCCCCACACACACACACATACACTTCTCCCCAGCATAATGCAGTGAGTTAGATTGGTTTATAATGTGTTACATGTGCTTGAGTGTGCATATGTGCGACTGTTAAAATATGGATGTAATCTTGGCCATGCAATGTGTAAAAACAGTTCAGCATGGACAGATGCTTATCTGTGTGTGTGTGTGTGTGTGTGTGTGTGTGTGTGTGTGTGTGTGTGTGTGTGTGTGTGTCTGTTCTTGGTCGTTACTCTCACTCACGCACCTACACACTGCTCTCTCTGTATTCTATCGCCCATTCGAGGCCACCGCGTTGTGCAATGATTGTGTGTGCCCACCATCACCACCTCGCGTCCTCATGGATTTTCTTAGTTTTGTACTAAATTTACTCCTCAACACATATATCTGGGATTTTAATGGATTATGTTGCAAACTTGAGGTGATTTGAGAGACCCTGACTCTGTAAATTGCATGTCTTTACAGCCCAATTTTACCCAACTGACTGTTATAAATAGTAGTTCAGTACAATATATCTATCCATCTTATGTTTAACCATTCTCTTTCTGATATAAACACAGAATCGATGAATAAGCCCAAACACTGAATACTATCAAAGGGGTGCATCTATTTAATTTTGTTTAATGAGTATACAGTCTATACATGTTGTGTTTTGGGCTCCACAGTTGCAATGTTCAGACTTACAGCACAGCTTGATATCAACATGTTATATATATTCTTGTGTTAGTACATCAAAAACCTCAATTAAACTTACATGTTATTGGTCAAATTCAGGGAGTCTATACTGAGAACCTAGAGCCAGTGAGACACCATGTCTGAAAGCTACGGATCAATAAGCCTAGATGAACACAACAGAGACAAGTCACTGTACATACAGAGAACCTTGACCCAGTTTCAGCAGTGACAAGAACCTTAGGTGCAGTAAGCGTAGATAGCTGCAGATCCTCTGGACTTTGTAAGCCTAAAGATGTCTCATAACCAGGAGATTTTAGTCACATTGCTAACACTGTTACCTAAAGAAACTAGAGTCAGTGAGCAGGTAAAGTTCCAGTGTCTTGCTGTGAGACACTTGCAGAACATGTGGCTGCTGCTGGGATCAGACTATCCAGTCACAGGACGATCCGTATAACCAGTGAATTACTGTGACACCCTGTAGGGCCACTATAACAACCTACAACCTTGTATGTAGGATGAGGCTCGTTGAGCATTGTGTGCCTTCACCAATACTTAGAATAAACTTATAATACTTATATACTTATTTAATTTGAATATCTTTAAACAATAAACCATGATCATTGGAAAGCCAGTTAAACTATCGATTCAAAACTAGCATAATCTAATGTTTGGTTTCCCCAACAAGAGATTTCAACCTGGTTTGATTGGCATAACACCTGCAGTTCCCATTGTCTGCAAATTAGATAATATGCATTCACTGTCAGCTTGACCTGTGTAAATCTCATTCATTTGGCCATGCTACTGTTGGATGTCTGATATGGGAGCATCAGCTTGGTCTACAGCCAAGAGAAGACCTAGAAACTGATCCAACTTGGCAAATTGCTGTCAGGTAGCCACTCAATTGGCCTGGACTCTACTGCTGTACTGTAAATCAGCTGCCCAGGGTCTAAATGGATCCAGACCCCCACACCACACACACACACAGGTGGTGCCTTGC